>NC_056726.1:1675683763-1675996263 GCF_019279795.1 Protopterus annectens
GATAACTGGGAACATGTTTTTTGAAAGTGTGAGAAGTTGGCAGATGTTACAAACTCACTGCAAAGTACTTTGTCAGAAATTATGAAAGAACAAATGGCACTGACTAAATATATGATTCTTCTGAACTTAGACATTGAATTGCCTCAATATAACAAGACTTTGTTATGTTTAATGCCATTGGCTGCCAAAAAACAGTTGCTAGAAAATGCAAATAAAAACAGAATATTGTAAAAGAGATAAAAACAACTGGAAGTGGGATCTTTAAAAAACTGAAGGAGCAAATTATTTAGAAATGGGTTCCTATCACGTTTTTGAACTTTTAAAAGTTCGAACATCATATGGTCGACACCATATGGTCGAACTTTTAAAAGTTCAAACTTTGCAACGGAGATCCCCATACAGTGTGGCAATGCAAGTTTTCTATTGTCTGCACTCTAGTGCGATCTCAGAGTTGGTATATTTAAAGAACGGGGAGTGTAGGGGTGCATGGAGGCTTGCCCCCCTGCTTAAGCTTTCAGGTAGTTTTTTTCTGTTTTTTTTTTTTTTTTTTTGATTTTCAAACTTTTAAGAGTTCAAACATATGGTCTTGACCATATGGTGTTCGAACTTTTAAAAGTTTGATTATCTGATATAAACCCTTTAGAAATAAATGGAATTTGTAGGAAAAATACATTAAGAATAATGTTTAGGAGGAGTGACATATAAACTGGACAAGTAGGAGGCCTACATCCAAGAATTTGATTGGCAGTTAAGAAACAAATTCAAAACAAAGCACAAAACAGCAGCCACTTTCTAGTGTGATGGCAAAAGTAAGATAAATCCAGGAAAATCACCAGTACTGTAGAATGTGAAAATCCAAATTTATTGCAGATACACAGGCAGGAAAAAAAAGAGAAAAGACTGGGTTGACTGATTTTAGCCCAACTTCTTCAACTTATATAGGGCCCTGATGTTTGCTAACCCTTAAATACTTGACAAAACCCCATGTCAAGTGTTCAAAATGCTTAACGGTGCAAGGAACTTAAAATACAACACAAAATAATAGTTTTCCAGACATGCAAGAAGTCAAGCATGCATATACACATAAAACTGGTAGCACACACAAATAATTCAAACTGGATTATATCTGTGGCATCATAAAAATATATATTCTTTAAGGCATGCCATTTTAAACCAGTGTGTGTGTGTGTGTGTGTGTGTGTGTGTGTGTGTGTGTGTGTGTGTGTGTGTGTGTGTGTGTGTGTGTGTGTGTGTGTGTGTGTGTGTATGTGTGTATGATGTGAACCAGGATATAAGCACTGTCATCCCTAAGTTACAGTCTTAGCAGGAACTTCATCAGATGCAAAAAACACTACCTGGAAGTTACCTAAATACATTTAAAGACTATGACATCACTTCCTTAATAATTAAGGGCACATCAAATACTCCATACATTACACACCCCTACCATAAACACACTAAAGACTGAAACAAATGTATGCACTACTATAGTATACATAGTAAAAAACAATTAGTATAAAAGTTAAGAACTTGGACAATAAGATTATACAGGATCCCTTGTTTTTGAATAATAAGTTTGATTATACTCATATATTCCGCACTATTGACAAGCAAATGGAAGTGATTAAAAATAAGAAAAAAGCTTTTAAGGGATGAAAAGGATTATAACACACACTCTTCTCATCTTTCTTCCCCCAATCTCAGGAATGGTATCCTAATAGACAGGATTATAACAATAGTATGGACAATAATGGTATTGTAAGCAATTCAAATTATGAGGCTGATGAAACTGTTTTTTCAGAGGAGGAAGAGTATCCCTCACTCAGGCGCTCGGAGCCCATAATGAATCAACAAGCTGTGAGGAGCAACAATCAAGGGAGACAACAGCTCTCCAATTACCAATGGGATCAAACATGACCAAACAGGGGGAACAACAGGGGGTCTTGGAGGGGGAGGAAATAAATACACATTCCTATTCCTGAACAGACTTATGTTGTGATGCCAACTCAGCAATTCATGTTACTCTCAGTGACAATTGATATGAAAAGTTCTCAGGACTTTAAAGTTTATAATTTTACTAACATCTGTTTAAATGTGCATTTATGTGATTTACTTGCTAAGGGGTTTACATTTATTCTGAGTAAACTAGTTAACTTAGTAAATACATTAATGGACCTGAAGCAATATGTGAGGAAACTCAATTTTAATATTCTGTTTCAGGGTGTGGAGAATACCATAGACCCCTTTAAAATTTCTAGCACCTACAATCCACCTATATACCCTACTTTGGATGTATTTGAAAGGGTTTGTGAGCTGGACATCCGGGCTTTTTGTGAACATAAAAATAGAACTAAGGGTAATTTAAATGAGGATGAAGAAATGAAATTACAATTTCTCATGAGAAGTGCTGATGTTAGAATTATGAAGCCAGACAAGGCGGGTGGTGTTGTCCTTATGAATAGACATGACTATATTAAGAAAATGAATGATATTTTGCGGACACCCAATTACATGCATAGTTCTTTAAATGAAATGAATGGTGCACACAGGAGAATTAAGGGATATTTACAGGATCATTTTATTGATGGTCTAATATCTACTGAACTTCAATTTTTGTCTATGGAATTCCAGGTTACACCAGTCATCTTTGGTATACCAAAGATGCATAAGGACATACACCAAAATCCCCCCCCCCATGCACCCCATTGTAGATGCAAGAGGCTCAATAACCCAGCCATTGGCCAAGTTCCTTGAGATTGAACTAAAAAGACACCTTGTGGAGGAACCATTTTTGTATATCGATTTCTGATATTTCCTTAAGAAAATGAACCAAACGTCATTTGACGGTACATGTACATCTATAACGGTAGATGTTAAAGACCTATATACTGTCATCCCTCATGAGCTAGGTGTGCAGTGGTTCTATGACTATCTTTGCTCTAAGGGGATCCCACAGGACAGAATCAATATGTATGAACAACTTTTAGATATGGTTCTAAAAATAATTTCATACTATTTGAGAAGGAATACTATCTTTAGACCCAAGGTGTTGTGATGGACTCAGAATGTGGGGTTTTATATGCTAATGTAGTCATGTTGGAATGGGAAAGACGGTTTTTAATTAATTTACCCTTCTTCCCATTTTGCCACACCTATACTCGTTTCCTTGACAACATTTTTATTCTATGAAAGGGCCTAAACATCAGATTGAATTGTTTCTGGAATTTATTAATAGTACTCCTCCATTCTTAAAATTCACACATACTATTAGTGACATAGAAATACTCTATTAAGATGTTCTATTGAAAAAGGGCAATCAGAATAACAGGTGTTTAGCTGAAATCTTTTGTAAAGAAACCTATTCAAATAGCTTCCTTCATTTCAATAGTTGTCACCCCTTCCCACAAAAATAGGGGGTGATTAAGGAGCAAAATGTGAGAGCGGCCTGAATGTTCACATTATGGGAGACCTTTTTAAAGGAATGTGGCAAATTGAAAAACATTTTCCAAAAGAGGGTATCCTATTGAAATTTTGGATGAGATTATGAATGAAGTTATCAGTAAAAGGCAAAATGGACATTTTTCACCTATCCTAGATATAGTAAATTATATGACAAGTTCTACTACTAATAATATTACAGATGTACGTGCTATTAATACACCCTAATTAGAAGGTAGTTTTAGCTTGGGAACTAATCTTTCTAATGCCTCACTACAGAATAGGGAGGTGAATCATTTTAAGTCAAGCTTTTTGACCACTTTTTCTAATGACGCTTTCCATATTAAAAACATTCTTGAAAAAAATTGGAAACTTTTAATTATTGATAGAGATCTAAGAGAATTTATAGGTGAAAGACCCATTTGTGTGTTTTGAAAGGGTTGTAATTTAAAAGGTTTCCTTGAAAATCAGCTAGTTCAATCAACAACAGGCTATATGTATAAATGCGGGACTTGTAAATTTTGCCCCTATATTTTAGAAGTCAATGAGATACTGATCAATAATATGAGGGTGAAAATACAAGGTAGATGTTGTCGCAATACCGAGAGAGTGATTAACTGTGCATTGTGTTGCAACTCATGTTTTTACGTAGGAAAGAACGAATATAAACTTAAAAATAGGATAGGTGAACACCTTAGGAACATTAGGGACTGTTATGAGTTCAATGCACTGGCAAAACAAATTTCATTAAATTCTGGACTCGCTTTTAAGTTTCTTATTCTGGCTTGGCCATTTTTGTTAGAAAAGGCAGAACTGAGTTGGTAAATCCATTTAAATTCAGTATACTGGCCAGGCTTAAATGAGAGTATTTCCATCAGTAGCCTTTTAAAATTACAAGCTTTGAAAAGATAAAGCACACATGTTGTAGTATTGGATATATACATATTTTTTTAATTATTATATTATTCTTTTTATACTAATTGTTTTTTACTATGTATACTATTGTAGTGTATATATTTGTTTCAGTCTTCAGTGTGTTTATGGTGGGGGTGTGTAATGTATGGGGTTTTTGATGTGCCCTTAATTATTACGGAAGTGATGTCATAGTCTTTAAATGTATTTAGGTAACTTCCAGGTAGTGGTTTTTGCATCTGATGAAGTTCCTGCTAAGACTGTAACTTAGGGACGAAAGTGCTTATATCCTGGTATTATTCTTGAGGAGTGTAAATAAAACTGTGTGGATTTTATTCTGTCTGTGAGCAATTTCTTCGATTTTTGTGTTTATTTGCTTTTTGGCATATCTCCAGACTGTGGAACAGATACATGGTAACTTGGAAATGAACATTGTGTTTTGTGTAATGTCTATAGTAATGCATGCCTAACTCGAATATTGTTTTTACAAAGGGCAATCTTTTGAAAAGGGAGGATGTAGATCAGTGTGTGTGTATGTATCTTTAAGAAGCTATCCAAGGGCAAGCACAAGTGTATAAATGCTGAGCACATGTGAGCCTGACTGCCATTTTGTAGTAATTTGTTGAGATGTAAGCATGTATGTATATGAGGTCTGTCTGTTAGCCAGTTTGTTTATATTCTATGATGCTGTTATCGATCCTGATGTGGTTTTATGTATTAAAGCAATTAAACGAAATACCCCACCTGCTTGTCATCTATGTTAGCAAGGGATGAATAACAACGCAATTCGAGGAAAATTTACAGATACTTGAGCAAAATCTTTTCAGCAGCATACAAAAATATTTCACAATGGAACACAAACATTTGCAGTCATAAGAAGCATGCCAGTTAATCCAGGAGGAAACAACGTTCCAGTTAATAACATCCACTGATGCTTCTTTTAGTTCAAATTATCATGTCATTTTTCATTATTCATATTAAATCTTTAATGAAGCAACTATCAATACTTATGAAATATTATTTAGCTGGAGAACATTTCAATATATGTTTTATAGCGTATTGGTATGTTTATGGCATCTAATGTCACTCAAACGTATCCTAACTTTCAACGGTCAGGAAGTTTGACCTATATAGAAGACTACATAGAGGCAGAAGGCCAGATATTATACCCATTTAGTGCTGCATGTTATATATAACAACTACCATGGCTTTCTTTTGATGCTAAACAACTGATTAAACAAAGAGGCAGAGCCCTTTACCTATCCACCAAAAACAAATCCGACCTCACCACTTATCAGCAACTAAGAAAGCAAACCAAGAAAAATATCTACAATGACAAAGAACACTACTTCCAACCTCCAACAAAAGTTCCTTCACAACCCACAAAAATTCTGGCACTCAGTCAACTTCCTGCTCAACACTGGTAAATCCTCCACCCCAACTCTTGCCACAACCCAATACTTCCGAACCCTAAACTTCACAGTTTAGTTCTAACTTAATCAACTCCAACTCCTGCCTCCATAATAACCACAAACAACTACCTCTCACACTCCTCTGCCTCTAGTACTACAAACTCCTTCTCCTTTAGACCTATTCAAATTTCTTACATTAAAAAGCTCCTAAGCAAACTAAAACCCTGCTGCCCAGCAGTCGATCAACTACCAAACAAATTCCAAAAAATAGCAGCTCCATCCATTGCCTATCCTATCTCTATACTAATCAATTGTTACATCTCTGAACAATACATGCCTCTTCTCTGGAAAGTTACTCACATCATTCCCCTCCACAAGGGTGGCTCCTCTAGAGAGATCAGAAACTACCATCACATAGCTATCTTCCCACCGATAGCCAAAATCCTAGAGAAATGTATTCAGCTACAACACATTAAACACCTCACCACAAACAACCCCCTATCCAATACCCAGCATGGTGTTAGACCCCAGTATATCACAAACACAGCCTTTCTATCCTTCACCAACACTATTCATCACCTTATGAACAAAGGACAACTAGTCTCTGCAATTTCCCTGGAAATGTCAAAAGCTTTTGACACCATTTCACACCAACTACTACGCAATAAATTTGCTGCATTCAATCTCAGTCCAGCATCCCTGACATGGTTTCACAGTCATCTGAAAAACCATCAACAGCCTACAAAATGAGACAACAATCTCTGCCCTCTACTACCAGTATCCACTGGGGTACCCCAACGTTTAATACTTGCCCCCCTGCTATTTATCATCTTTACTAATAACCTTAATTCAGCAACCCAACTTGCCTCAATCACACAATAAACAGATGATGCATCTCTTATCTGCTCAGCCCATTCCCCACAATGACTACAAGAAAAGATGCAAAAAGCATTTCTGGAAATTGAAACATTCCTATCAAACCACCAACATATCCTCAACCCTAATAAGACCAAATTAATATTTTTTACTAACAAAACCACCAAGCAAACCTCTCTACCCCTCTCTATTTATTCTACAAATGGTTCCAAAATTGATCCAACAAACCAGGCCAAGCTCCTAGGTATTACAATAAATGGCTGTTTCAAATTCGATATTCATATTTCATTTACTATTAAAAAAGTCTACTCCAAACTTGGTGCTCTCTACAGAGCCAAACCTTACATAACACCCCAAGCCAGGCTAGCCACAGCTAGATCTCAGCTTCTCTCTACACTCTTCTGTTGCTCTCATATCTTCACCAACTTACACAAGACTTATCTTCATAATCTAGAAACTTGCTATAACAAAATTGCAAAGTTTGCCGCCAATCAACCCCATAAAGCCCACCATTGTTCTACTCTTCTACAACTTAACTGGCTAGAACTCCCCTACCTGTTAACACTAAACCAACTTACCCTCACCCATAAAAATCATATACTACCCAAATAGCTGCCCTGCAATTTCAACCCTAATCCAACTACAGGTAAACAGAAGATCCCTTAGATTTTCCAGTAGACCACTGCTCAAAATAACACAATCATATAACAACCATGGTGACTCTCTCTACTCATACAAAATAGCTGAATCTTGGAATGCCCTGCTCCTAAGCTTACAAAACACCCCCTGCTGTTCTTCCTTTAAAACAAAAATAAAAGAATATCTTAAAAGCAAGTGGCTCTGCCATAGTAGCACCCCTGGATAACTACTCTCTCTCCTACTATGTCAGCTCCAGCCATCTATTTCTTTATATGATCGTTTCTACTATTCAAGGTTATAGATTGTCATTCTCCTCACTGTTTAGATTTGATTACTTTCAGTACTTCATAATTACTCATTGCTACTCACTCTATTAGCTCTACATGTGCACAAATTTCTTCATTAAGCATGCTTGCTGTTTCCGTCTCATTTTTCACTCAGTTATCAAGATTTCTGTGGTATACATGCTCATTTTTTGTTCCCATGATGTATTATTTTTTATCTATTTTTCACTGTTTTTGTTAAACTTACACTTATATAATATACTTTTTTTCACAAACATCTATGTAACCCTATATTTGTTTATCTGTCTTTGGAGACTTTCTCTCTGAGTCTCCTTTGAAAATGAGCTACTAGCCCAGTCGGATACTATCCGGTAAACAAATGTAAATAAATAAATATGTTTTAATGCCATTGCATAAGGACAGAAGCTACAATCACTACAAGGAGATGATCCTTTTGGGTGGTTGGTAGCCAACCTAGTATTCTCATGTTGGATCCTATCAGGTGCCAGGATCCAACAAATCACACATGCACTCAACTCACTCTACAACTGTTATGACTCTGTCATAGTCCATGTTGGAGTGAATGACTTGAGATGTACCTCTCTGGACTGTATGAAGAGAGACATGATGGAACTCTCTGATTATGTGTCCCAGACAGGTATGTCCCTAGCCCTAAGCAGTACCCTACCCTCACCTAGGATGATGCCACAATATAAACAAAAGTAATTGACTTTGACAGTTGGCTCGGCTTCTGGTGTCAGTCAAAGAGATCCAGTATTTGTCAGCCTGCGAGGATATGGTAGACTGACCTCATTGCTTTTGTTAGTGATGGTGTGCACCTGTACCCCCTAGGCTTTTGGATACTGGCAAAGACCCTTGCCTCCCCCATAGTGCCTTTTTTAGGCAATATCAAAACAACAAATTTTCAAATCTGGCAAAATCTAATCAAGACAAACTCAGGGCTGTGCTGTTTAATGTTAGTAGTTTAAACACAAAACTTAACTCCCTGGAAGCACTCTTCACCTTGGAGGATGCTGACATCTGTGCAGTTACCGAGACATGGTTCAAGGCTGCTGAGAGCACTCCAACCGTTAAAGGCTACAATTCCGTCTGCATGTTCAGAAATGAAAATGAGCATGAATGAAGCAAAGGTGGAGGTGTATCCATCTTCATTAAAACCAAATACCCTTCAAGACTGGTCAAACAACATGACTTTCTCAAACTACTCCATGTCCAATTAACTATTGGGAAAGTACCATACCACATCATTGCTGGCTATAGATCTCCCACCATGAACAAGGATAAGCTCACCACCTACCTTGATTTACTGGAATCCCTCGCAATACAGCTCAACACCTTAGTCATGGGAGATTTAAACTATCTTTCCATAGACTGGGGGACATACACAAACAAAAACATGCTCTCCCAAAGGTTCCTGGACTTTGTTAACACAAATGATCTGGACAGATAGTCTGTGCCCCCACTAGGGGCTCTAATGATGTCGACATAGTACTCATCAATATGGAGGAGGTCACTGTACTTCCCCATGTGTGATGCCCTCCGTGGGTAGGTCAGACCACAAATCGGTCTTATTTGAAGTAACTACTGGAACTGCCACCCTCACAGAAACAACAATTATAAAAAGCTTCACCAAAGATAACTACAGCATACTAAACAATGGTATAAAAAGCTTTATACCACCTGCAATTGCAGACATCAATGATCACTATGCAGAAGTATATGCAAACACCCTGTCCAATCACTTAAGTGACTGCATAAACTCTGATGTGCATGACTGGATCAAAACCAGGTCTTCCTGTAAAAACAAGCCAACATGGTGGACTTCCAAGTATAAACAGATTACATAAAAGAGGAAGAAACTGTTGTCCACAAGCAAGAGGGATATCACTCTGCAGAGAAAGAGTTCCCACCTAAGTCTAAACAAGAAAATCAGAAAGCTTGTAAAGTCTTCTAAAGCAAATTATGAAACTAAAATCACATCCTTATCCAAAGATAATCATAAGACATTCTTTAACTACATCTGAAGTGTAAAAGGGAATGCCCAGCTATGTGACAAACTGGTTGTAGATGGGATCACTCATATTACACCAGAGATATCACCAACTTGCTAGCTAACAGATTCAGCACAGATTTCACCCTCCTATCCTCACCTAACATATCCAAAAGCATACCTGACACCAGCCATCTGCCAAGTATATCAAGAAAACAGGTTATCTTTGCACTTGCCAAGGCCAAAAACATGGCCTCCATGGGACCAGATAATATCCCAGGTTGTTTATTAAACAACCTAAAACAAGACCTAGCAAATGCACTTAGTGTTCTCTTTAATCATATCTTGAGAACTGGCTATGGTCCTGCAGAACTGAGAGCAGCAACAGTAATCATTCTGCACAAAGAGGGTCCATCAACTTACCATGTGAACTACAGACCCATATGTCTAACCAGCCTCATCTGCAAGGCCATGGAAGGAATTATCTTTGACCTTATCACAAAGGACATAGGCAACCTCCAAACTCTGGACCCAACCAAGTTTGGCTTTGTTAAGGGCAGATCATGCTTATTAAACCTGGTAGAATTCTTTGAGAATGTCACCAAAGCCATGGACAAAGGTAAGACAGTGTACACAGCCTATCTGAACCTTGTCAAGGCTTTTGACACAATTTCCCACTCTGGCATCAATGATAAACTCTCCCAGATAGGGATTAAACCTTATGTTATTAGATGGGTAGCCAATTGGCTCACCGACAGAAGAAACTCTGTCAAAATTGGTGACTCCACCTCCACCAGTAGAAACATCTCCACAGGAGTAGCACTTGGGTCGGTTCTGGGCCGCTTACTGTTTGGCATCTATTTCCCAGAGGTCCAAGCCAAAGTAGACAGCCTTTGGCCTACCACGTTTCATGGTGATTGAAATGGGGAGCAATCACTGAGCCCCCCAACAATGTCAACATTTTACAAGAAAACACCAACACAATGATTGGTGCCAAAGCCATGGTCTAAAACTAAGTATAAAAAAATGCATTATTATTCCCTTTTGACAAAACAGAATTCCTACAAATTACAATATTGGCAGCACCCCCCTGAATTCCAACCCAGTGGTGTGAGACTCAGGAACACAGGTTGATAGCAATCTGAACTTTGACCACCACATTTTCACAGTGGTAAGGAAAGCCTTCTATGTAGTGCACCTCATAAGCAAAGACTTAGCATCCTGGTCAAGGGATATTATAACTCCACTGTACTAGACCCTTATCAGACCACTAATGAACTATAATGCATCCTTTTGCATGTGCCTCACCAGACACCTGCAGCAGCTTGCGAGACCTTAGAAAATACAAAGATTCCAAACTATTACTTCCATGGATAGTCTAAAAGCCCTGTCATTTTACTCTGCATTTTATAGGCTGCTGAGAGGTGAATTGTGCCTGGCCTATAGGGCAATCCCCAACCCTGCCGTAATGGAAATGCTGCACATTCACAAATTGAATGGCTCAAGAGTCACTCAATCTAGGGATCTCAACCTAGCTTGTGACATTACCAGATCATGTTGGAGAGACAGATATGTCTCCCAGAGACTGCTGCTTCTCTGGTGTAAACTCCCTATTCATGTAAAATAGAGCTCCTCACTGACTCTATTCAAATGTAGCCTAGATAAACTGGATTGGATACCACAGATTCACCCCCTGGGGTGGCACCCATGTCCCTCATTGTGAGGGGTAGGCGGTGTTCAACACAGACCCACTCTGTTCATAAATTCTTTCTGCGAACCACCCAAAAAGGATAGTTGAGAATAACATGCATGAATCCAGGCTGATTGTTCTGTTCTTCCTTGTTCTTACAACCAAAATCTCTTCCCTTAGTAAATCCTAGCATCCAGACTGTCCCTTCTCTCATGGATTTCCAATTTCTCTTTACATATCTCAAGCTCACTGCTGCTACTGTTTTTATCTACCTATCTCAAGCTTCCTACAGTTCCATCATATTCTCTCTTTATTGTACTTCATGATATTGATCTACTGATCAGTCATGTCTCTATGATGGCACAAGCTATTTCATGCTAGTTTATTTTTTAGCTTTCTTTTTTTCCCACTTTATATTACTCTCTCAATGTTTATTGTTTAGGTATAAACTATTTACTACCTATATTTGCCAAGGTTATGTATTCTTGATTGTTATCAGTTTCTTGTATTGTTTGTAATGTGTTTTTGTAATGGAACTTTTCTCCCTGGGCCTCCACTGAAAATGGGCCACTGGCCCAGTTGGACATCTCTGGTAAACACATGTAAAACAAAATAAACAAGGATAGGCTTGTAAAGGCTCTAGGGCCACTAACCTAGTAACCTCCTATGAACATATGAACCTATGTTGCTTAAATCTCTTATGTTTTCCTAGAAATTCTGACAGGCATTTGCTCCTTATGCAAGACAATAAATATTTATCTTGGAGTAGACTGGCAAAAATCCTGTTTGTTTCAAAATACTGAACTGTACTCTGTCTTGTATCTTATGTATATTGGTGCCATAAGTAGTCACCAATATTCAGTCATTGTGTTTCCCTATGGAAATATGTCGACTGTACTACAGTTAACATGATTTATCTATAGTGTCTTCCTCCTGTTTGTTTTGTTTTAAATGAGTCCTAGAATAGTCTCTTTGTCTGCATCATTCATATAAACTTTCTGTGGGCCATGAACATTCAATATGCATAAATTTCAGTTTAGGGATATCTAGATAGCATGGCAAAGGTTACAAAGGTTGGACTATAATATGGCATTACAAGAGAAGGATTTGTGATAAAGAGAACAAATCATATTGCCATCTACAATTCTGGTCATATTTACATCCAAGAAATTTATTGTAAAATAATCTACACAAAATAAATTCAGCAACAAAATTGCTATTATTTAAGTACTGTACAAAACTAAAAAGCTCTTCCTTGGGACAATCCCATATGACCTAATAGTTATCAATGCAATATATACATGTTGTTCACTGCTGCAGTAACCTTAGCTATATAGGTTATATCCTGCTAATGATATAACCGTTGGCCAGCTTCCAAAGCTTCAGGCACTTTCCATAAACCCAAAATTTCACTCAGCTTGAGCTGATCTGAATAAAAAGAGAGGTTTTAGTGCCAAGCCCTTCTCCAAATTTCCTGACAATGAACAGAGTGCTCCTCTGCAGGCTTTCAAGGACTGATTGTCGACTTGTGCTCTTCCTTTGCTGGGCAGATTAGTTCCCTTTAAGGAAAAAATCTTCCACATTAAAAAAAATTGTTTTATTTTACTTTCTGTTTTTGGAAAGTTTCTAAGCTAGGAGTTTGTGTTTTAATGGACTGCCAAGAGACTTAACTGTACTTCAAAATATAAGTGCACTTTTTTTCCTTTCAGTTTAAAAGCTGTTTACAGTAAATGAGAACCACTTTTCTATGGATAAATTCTGTTTACTTTACTTTTTTGGTGACAAAGTGTTTTAAAGTGTTTTTATTGTGTTTTGAGCAAAAATTAACTTTTAAAGACTTTAGATTTTTACCATTTTTTGTTGCTAGTTTTCCCTGGGAAAGATGTACCATTTTCATTCGGCTTGATCATGGAACAAAGTACTTGTCCCATGGTTGGTCTTTCTTCCAGTGAAAAAAAGAAACATGTAAGCAAACAACCATTGCCACCATAGCAGGCTAGCAATTTACTCATCTACAGGTGGGTGACTTTGCTTTAGCCAAAGCTGGATCCTTGGACCATTCATCTTATACCCTGGAACCCTGTGGTGTAGTACTTACAGCCACTATGGACCAGGGATTAGACACATCCTCTATGGTCGTTATAGTCTCCTCAGCAGGCAAGAGAGTGCCACTCTTGTTGGTCCTGGGAGAAGGAACATGGAACACTTCCTTATATGGTCAGAATCACATGACAACCATTGCAGAAGCTACTGTTGTCATTAATAATACTATAGACTCCATTTTCCTGTCAAAAAGAAACAGAAAACTAAACATATATCTACTCCTCCAAAAATTTCCTCAGGCAGGCATACTTTACTTGGTCTGGCTCGGTGTTTAATTCAGGTTATTGATCCTTCTTATGAGGTAGTTTCTGGTAAAAGACAGAGGGATACCTCATTTCCTGAAGATATTCACGATTCTAAATCTGGCAGGAAGATGAAAGAACAGATACAGGGTTTTATTTTTAGTTTTTTTTCTTTATTCAGACTTAGAGGAGAGTTCAGTTTTTGATTATTCCTCTAGAAGTTTCTCTTTCTCTTAGACTATGTCCAGAATGTGTCAGTGTTTTCACTGGGAGAACAATTGAGGTTTTTCAGCCCCTCAGAAAGCAATATGAGCTGTTAGTGAATTATTATCCAGGATTTTCACCCATTCCTCCAGCTCTATCAGCAACATATATCAGGATGTGTATGTCACTGCCTGCAATTTTCCTGATAGTCAGCCTGCTGCCCCTAAAAAGGTTTTATGCACTCTTCTCAAATGTAACTCAGCAGCTGTAGCTTTCATTCATCTTACTGTTGCTAAAGTATGGCGGAAAAAGCTGTATGCTTCTGCACCTTTGATTTAAAGAATTTTGAATTATCAGGCTCATATGTTAAAGTTTATTCTGACAAATTGAGAAAGTAAGTGGAATGTTTTATCAGTAGTTTCTTGTGAGGAAAAACCTTCTATTGTACAAATCACAAGTCATTGTTTATAGTGTATATATGACACATTTCAGATTTATTCCAGTCCTATGACCACTGGTACTGGAGGTATGCCTGGCTATATGATGTGAAACATGACATTTTAAATTCTCCTTTGGATAGAGTTTGTGGTTCCTCTGCTACAGAGGTTATCAAAAAGTGTGATGAAAGGGATAAGATGATAAAGGGAATCTCTAATATTTTTCAACATTCCCTTTCCAAACTTTGTAAGAGATTATCTAATCATTCTTCCAATTTTAGCAAAAATCCCAAAATGAGCAATCTTGAAAAAAAAAAAAACAGTGGTAGTAAAAAGACATTTAAAAGAAATTGGTAGAAATTCCAAAAAGAATTCATGAACCCCCTAAAAACTAATGCAGTCCAACAAGTTGGAATGACTACTCGATGGACCTTGCCCCCCTCTCACCATGGCAAGTCCATTTTCCCTTCCAGAAAGTCTGAATCTCCACTTTTCCCTTTGGCAACAGATAGTTTCAGATACACGGGCTCTGAAGATCATTTATCAAGGTTACAGGGAGGAAGAAAATTTCTCATTTCCAGGGGGCAATCCCTTATCCTGCAGACCAGACTCTCATTTCCACCTGTCTTCACCACATGCTGTTCCAGGAATGTATCAAACCAGTTCCTCCTTCCCATGTTGGCGAAGGTTTTTATTCATAGATGTTTTCAGTGCCGAAGAAAGAAGATACTTGGAGAACAATTCTGGATCGTTGTTTCCTAAACATATTTGTGATAGTGCCTAAGTCCAAACTGTTGTCACTTTACTGCCTGTTATCTCTTTTTCCTCATTTAAATTTCCTTCTAACACTATATTTAAATAGATACTTATCATCACATCCATATTCATCCAGGCCTCAGACATTTCTTAAGGTTCTGTGTCTGGATCACATCGTCAGCTCTCTGCCTTACACTCTGGACTATCCACTGCATCAAAATCGTTCACAAAGTCTTTGGATCCAGTTATAGCTCATTGCTGGCCACAGGGCATACATATTTTCCCATATTTACATGACTTGATAATCTTTGCACAGTGTTTTTCAAAGTATTAGGAATTTCTCACTTGGGTGAGAGAGATCTTACACACGTGGGGATTCCAAGAGATCATTCAAAAGTCATTTTTGACTCCTTTGCACATGATTGCATTCCTGTGGTGTCAGACAGACATCTCAACTCAAAAATCTAACCATCCACAGAAAAAACAGATCTATATCTGGATGTTCTCTTAAGGCTTTCCACACAGACTTCGGTCACTGCAAGTGAATACCTCGGGATTTTGGTTTTCATAGCATTTATGATTCTCATAATACCCCAGGCAAGACTCCAAATGAGAAAGATTCACTTGTATCTGAAGTATCTTTGACTCCAGCAACCATATTTTTTTCCTGTCAAATCCCAGTGCTGGGGTTTGTCAGAAGAGAAAGCACTTGGTGGAGACAGAAAATATCCCTAAATCCATATATCCACTTCCTCTCACTGTTCCAAAGTAGTTACTTACCACAGATGCCTTGAGCTTTGCTTGGGAAGCAGCTTCAGGAGGGATGAAACTGCAAGGTGTGTGAGGCACCAAGGACAGATGCAATGCAGAAATATTAAACAGATTTATTTATTTATTTTTATTTATTTATTTACAGTTCATTTACCAGATTAGTCCATTCGGCCAATAAGAACCCGTTTTCAATGGAGTCCTGGGAAGAAAAGCTCCAAAACAAAGGTTACAAAAAAGATTACTTTTCCAGATCAACATACTCAGCTCTCTGAATCTTCTTTGGTCCTGGGACCTCTTCAAGTTGTTACAGACAATACTGCAGTCATGTGGTACATCAACAAGCAATGGGGAACTAGGTTGTACCCCCTTTGCAGACTAGCCATCTTAGCTTGGGGTATAGCTTCACAGTGCAGTCTCACCCGTCAGGCATGTTATATACTTGCAGAGCAAATGTGTGGCAGTTAAGCTAAATAGGACAAGGGCAGACAATCAAGAATTGAAACTAGATTGGTAGTCTTCAAAGATTAGATCCATCTGTTGGAAGTTCCTCAAGTAGATCTAATTGCCTCCTCTTGGACAATCAGCTGGCAAGACTCTGCTTCAAGAATCTAAGCAAGACGTCCTGGACGACATATGCCTTTTCATTTCTTTGGACAGGAATATTCCTATATGCTTTACCACCCATTCCACTGATATCCATTATAGTTCTGAATATTCAGAAGGAATTCCCCAAGATCATTGTGATGAGTCCATTCTAGCCATGTGACAATGCTCCTCCCTTCTTTTGGAAATGGCTGGAGGCAGTTACCACAAGCTTAATCACAGAATGAATCTTCTCACGCAAGATCAAGGGTGTTTGATATATTCCAACCCCAATCAACTGACTGCCTAGATGATAGGGTCTTAATTCCCTTTAGAGACCTGTTTACTGAAGATGTGCAGCAGATACTAAAGGAAACAAGAAATCTTGCTACTAGAAAACATATATTAGCAAATGGAAAAGGTTTACTACTTAGAGATAACAGCCTAACCAGCACCCATTGGGCATAGTTGTTTTCTGTTTTTACAATATTTGTATGAGTTACTATCCTATGGCCTTTCTTACTCCTACATCATGGTTCATTTATCAGCCATTTAAGCGTGTCTGCCCATGGGTCCTCCTCTTTTCATGCATTCACATACCAAAATGTTTTTTAAAAAGGTTTTGCATAAAGGCCTGCTAGAAAACTGGAGGATCCTCATTGGGATCTTAATTTTGTGTTAGAGAAGTCAACATATGGTCTGTTTGAAACAGCTAATCTAGCTGACTCAAGGTTCTTAACATGGAAAACTGTTTTACTGATTACTCTGACCTCTGCAAGAAGAGTATCTGAGTTGCAAGATCTTATGCTTTGTCATCACTATCTCATTTTCCACAGAGACCATGTTTCTTTGAGAACTAATCCTTCTTTTATGCCTAAAGTGGTATTTGAGTTTTCTTTAAGACAAACTATCTGTCTTCCCATTTTATTTCCTGAACCCAAAAATTAGGAAGAAAGGATAATCCATAACTTGGATGCCCAGAGACAACTCACATACTATCTTGATGGAAATAAATCTTTAGATCTTTGGATCAGTTGTTTATTTCTTGTGAAGGCAAGAAGAAGGGTCAACCTGTCTCAGGCTATTACCTTTTGTTATACTCACTACTGCAAAACTATTCCAGGCAAGGTCAATGCCCATGTTAGAAGGGCCTTGGCTTCATCTATGGCTTTTTGGAAATAGTTGCATTCTTTAAGCATTCTAGAAGCAGTAACCTGTTCTATAAATACATTTACAAGGCATTACAAGTTTGATTCCTTCTCTAGTTCTAGATCAAGATTTTTTAACCATTCTCTAGGGGCTCCTGAGCTCCTGAACCAGTCCCCTTCTAAGCAGGCTATGGTGGTCTACCAATATAGCTAAAGGGGTCTGCTTCACATGACTGAAATCTCATTTGACTGAATTTCATTTGACTGAGACTATAATACTGAATTTTCAAAATACTGAAAACTCATTTGATTGAACCTCATTATGCTAAATTGTAACCCATAGACATGATGTGGGTTTTCCTTCTCCTGGATCCTGGAGTTAGTATATATAGTTGATGGGGCACAGCCTCTCACATTGGGGAGGGGGGTGAGCTGCCCCCCCCCAATTAGTTTGGTTTTATATCATCTGGTTTCTGTTAAGAGGGTACGTATGTAGTTTTTAAGTTCTGGAAAGCGTTAGTCATTCATGTTGTAACTGTGCATGTCTATGGTTTACATGTTAGTATTTTGAAATTTAGCATTGTAAGGTTTCAGTATAATGAGTTTCAATCAAGTGAGTTTTCAGTATTTTGAAAATTATGTATTCTGGTATCAGTAAAATGAAATTCAGTCAAATGAAATTTCAGTCATGTGAAGTAGACCCATATATGACTATCACAGCAGTAATCAATATAATGAACATAGTATGGTTGTATAATTAAACTTTACCGTAACAGTGGATAGTCAAATGGTCACTGCTGCAGTATTCACTCCCTTTCTCCATCCCCCTTGTTTCTTGGTGCATTATTTATGCTAGGGTATAAACAAGTTTTTATTTTTGTTCCTAGCATTCTCCTTTCAGGACTCAGTCTCTTTCTCTGTTGGCATGAGAGATCTGAAGATCTTGGCTCCCAAACCTGTCTTTTACTCAGCTCAGCTAGATCTGACTGATGGTTTGGGCACGTGGAAGGAGCTCTGAAGCTTTGAAAGCTGGATGGCTGTTATATATTGCCATATAGCCAAGGCTACTGCAGCAGTGATCATTCAAACATCTACTGTTATGGTAAATTTACTTACACAAATGTACTTTCAAGAAAAACTCTAATGGTATTTGAATTGTAAAACATCAAATTATTCAACTACTACCCTTGGTTTGTTCTTAAACCAACACTGTAAGTTAAGCTTTCTAGTAAATTCCTTACGATCTGACAGAAATTTTCAATCAGACACAAAGTTAACAGGAACAAAATTAAGTCCTTTGTTAACCAAACCAATAATTGATTAATTTAAAAATACATCAGAAATATTGACTACGAACACATGAATCATAATTCACATCTTGCATTTATTAACACCTGAAACAAGTTGAACATGCTTCCTGTACATTTGCCATCCCTGTGTGATTTACATCTAAAGGGGAATTCACAGCAGTAGCCATGGTATTGGAGTGTTTAGATATATTGCGTTCACCATCATTGTCTACATTGGAAGATGAATCACCTCCCATACTTAGTAGACTTACCATTTTCATTTTCTGCTTTCTAATCTCGGAGGAATGTTCATCAGCAAAATGAACACCACTTTCTTCCATAGCAAAGGGTAATTGTTGTTTGTATAGTCCCCAAACTCATGCTTAAACGTTTCCATTGTTTTTATTTCACAGTTCTGAGCCCACTGAATTCAAAGCTTATGTTAATTCAGTAAGTTCATTCTGAACCAAATGTATATTCAAAGTTAATAAAATTGCGACAGGAACAAATACTGTTAACACGAAAAGAGGCAGCACAGTATCAAGCAGGATCCGAAGTAGGGAAGACCATCAGGAAACTGAGGGACCAAATACTAGAACATACAAGAGATATAAGAAACAAAAAAAGCAGTGAGTTCATTCCACACACACATAGCCAGAAATGTAAAGAATTTAAGAGATTTATATTTTTTGTTATTGACAGAATTCCAAACAATAATAAAAAAGGGGGTGACAATAAAAATTTATTGGAAGCCAAAGAGTGTTTATGGCAATTGAGATTGGATGCAACAAACCCACCAGGAATCAATGATCACATTTCTATTACCAGTATATTAAAACATAAATCCTACTGTATATGATTAGTTATATCTGCTATGTGCTTTTAAAGTTTAAAAGTTTTTAAGTATATACATATATTTATTTATTTACTTAATTATTCATATATGCACACATCTATATTTTCAAGCTCAAGTTTTTAATGTTTCATTAGAACATGAATTATCGGTTATTAACAACGATTGTTCATCTATATATATATATATATATATATATATATATATATATATATATATATATATATAATATATTTATTTACTTATTTCTGTGATATTTATTTAGAAATTATTTATATACTATTCATATTTAAAAGTATATATTCTATATTTTATATTGTATTTTATACTACATAACACATTTAATTACAATTCAGTCATTGTTAATGCCTATTGTTATTAGCTACAATTATACTTAGATTTTTAGTGTATTATGTTTATCTCGTTGGATTTTCAAAAAGAAAAAATGTGAGGTTCCATGAATTTAATTAATTTAATTAATTACACTAATTAATTGGAACCATTCATTGGTTGTTACATTAGGGCGTTGTGTTATTTGTTGCGCATTTAATGATGTTGATTTTTGATGTTTATTGTATTTTGAAGATGCCCACTGTGGATATGGGTGAAAGCGCTTAGTACACATGAATGATTTTTACTTTATTTTTAGAGTTTGAATAAATCGGATCCTGCTTGATACTGTGCTGCCTCTTTTCGTATATTCAAAGTTCTCTATTATCATTTCTAACATATCATTGACCTTGGAATTTAGATAATCAACTAAATGCTCATAACAATTAATCAAAAGGTCAATGATATGCATGGAGACTGTATGCTATGCTGCCCGCTATTGTTTCATAAAGACACCGTCATCCAGTCCTACACCTGGTTTCAAATGAACAAGCACCTCCCTAGGATCCCTGTCTTCCCTTAAAAGCTTTAAATATTTATGCTCCAAATGGCTGCATCTACTTTTTTACTGTATAAATATAGGTGTCCAAACACAGGTTCAAACATATGTATATGTTCATTTCCAACTACACTTGAAAGTATAAGGCAACAAAGAACAAAGTCTATGGTGTAGGTAAACCAGTCCTCCAAAAAATAAATTATACAATATCACAGTCAAAGGAGGAAGTGGAACACATCACTAAAATTCAATAATTTAATCCCAGAACAAGCAGTAGACCAAACAGTAAGTGCTTTTGCAGCAGCAGCTGATTCATCAGACAAATAAAAATCCAGATTGTAGTACTTTTAAACAGCAAAGCAGCCAATTAGCATGCAAAAACAATTAGGAATTAACAAGAGCCCATAAAGCCACACCAAAAAATGCAGCTCAAAGCTCATTATATAAACATAAAAACATTTCATTCATAAAAACATTTAAAGCATTTCATTCAACAGCCAAAAAAATGTAGCACAGAATTCATTATATAAACATGAAAACATTTCATACATAAAAACATATAGAACATTTCATTCATAAAAATCATTATAAAAATGCTGAACATAATTAATATCTATCTGGCTAAGTGTCTATTCATTAAAACGGGTTTAATAGAAAAGTTATCATTGAGGCCTTTCCCCATATTTGCTTTCATTCTAATAATCCAGTTCAATTCTTTGCTTTCTACCTTAGTTCTATGTGGGCCCCCCTTATACCCACATTGACTGTTTCAACTGCCATAAACTTAAAATTGTGCTGAGCACCTAGTAACATGATGTGCTTAGATAGAGCATTAGTCTCAGCTCTCCTTGAGATATCATATTGATGCTCCCTCATCCTGTCTCGTAACCTGCGTGTTGTCATCCCAATGTAGAAACAGTAGCAAACCCTGCAGTAGGCTAAATAAACTAGATTCACTGTGTTACAGTTAGCTCTGGTTCTGAAAAACATCTTTCTATGCATATCTGGATGTTCAAATGCAGCACTACTGTCAATCAAATGCCAGTAGTCACATGCCCGACAAGGAAATGTACCAATATTAAGCTGTGTATCAGTATTGGAGTTAAACTTTGGATAACATAGCAATTTCTTAAGTGATCTCTTGTTCTTATACATAGAGCTCAGGGCTTCTCCTACTATTTATTCCACTCTCTCATTAGATCTAAGTATATCCCAGTGTTTAGCATAGATGTCGTTGAACAATCTAATGTTGCTGGCATAAGTAACTGGTACTCTCAGTTTACAGTTGGTCACTTTCTGTTTGCAAGATTGAGTGGGTGAAGAGAAATATGGCTTACCCTCCTGAGTTCTAGATGTATATGCTTGAGCTGTAACCGAGCTAATTTCTTTCTTATTATAACCCCTCTCAAGGAATCGCTGTTCCATATGTTTCAATTCACAAGAGAAGGTGGTGTCACCTGCTGTCAATCTGGATGTTCTTAACATCTGTGCTGTTGCAACATTGTTAAAAATGTGCCCATAATGCATACTCTGTCTGTGGACAAAAATATTCCTATGGCAACTGTTCCTATAGATTTCAGAAGTAAAAGCGCCATCAAGTCCCCTGGTAATACTAACACCAAGAAAATCCATACTTACAGTAGAGCTACTGGCCATCAAACTAAGAAAGTCAGTACTACTGTTGAGTTGATCAAGATATTGAGACAGCTCATCACCAGTACCCTCCCACAGGAGGAAAAGATCATCAACAAATCTCCTATAAAAAGCAACCTGTCCAGACCTGAGCTGAGGTGTGATATGCATCTCCTCCCATTTTGCCATAACGAGGTTGATGTAGCTATTGGCACAAGAGGTGCCCATAGCTATGCCATCCCTTTGTTTAAATATACCTTCTTCAAACATAAAAATGTTATTGTCAAGAATAAGTTCCATAAGCATACACAGGAAATCTATCTTGTGGATCTCATAAGTGCCATCTTGCTTTAGATAGTCTCCCAACATCTCTATCCCTGTGTCATTGGGTATGCACGCAAAAAGGGATTTCACATCTAATGCTATCATAATGCAACCAGCAACAGGTGGTTTAACTTGTATGTGAGCAAATAACTCCCTAAGGAACTGTTCAGTGTCCTTTAAAATATAACAGTTCTTAGCTAAGATTGGTTTCAAATGTTGTTCAACATAGATTGAAAGAGAGTCAGTGCACCATCCCCTTCCAGCTACTATTAGTCTCATATGGGGTTTACTGGCATGCTTATGTATTTTAGGGAGGCCCTGTATAGTGGGTAAAGTTGGCTCTTGTATAATAAAATAATTAAAAAGATCAAGACTAATATGTCCAAGCTGCAAACATTCAAGCAATTCATTCTACACTCTACTAATAGACTGTTCAACCTGTTGTATTGTAAATGGAATATAAATGAATGGATCATTGAGCATAGTATACATTGCATCCTTGTAAAATGTATAATCCATAACTACAAGACATCCACCTTTGTCTGCTGGTCTAAAGCTCAAGGTAGAATCCTGACACAATTGTTCTAGAGCTAACCTCTCATTAACTGACAAGTTACAAAAAGTCTTTGTATTGCTATTAATTTCATACAAATGCATAAATGTCCCTAATGCATGCTTTTTCACAAATCTTTACAAAGATTCCCCAGTAGACCCATTGTTTCAGGAAGGGGCTGTTTACAAAGATTCACCAGTGCTCCTATTGTTTTAGGAAGGGGCTACATCATAAACCTTTTATCCAACATTCTAGAAACTTGCTTGAGACCTTTGATGGAGCATATTAGAGCTAGGCTCAAGGGTTCTGTACACTTCTTGAAATTAAGAATGATGTTGGTTGTTCCTTGTGGGGGGTATCTTTGTACTCCAAATGTCAAATATTTGCATAAAACCCCCTATGGATTAGGTCAGAAAGCACTGAAGCTTTGCTTTGAAACAGCAGATTTAAATTCCTCTGAATGCAGGGCATTTTTGTTACTGATGGCTGAGTTTATTTTTATTAAAAATGTTTTAGATAAGATAAGAGTGTACATATTTACAGTGTGAACAAGAATAAGTTTTAGAACTTCATGAACATATGGAGACGTTACCATGATGACTGTGCACAATGGTTTCAATAGATTATGTGGATGTAAATGTGACCAGACTTATACTTGGCACTGTGTTCACCTCTATTTATTGCAAACGCTTTGCGTGCAATGCCATATTGCAGTCTAGCAGTTGTCCCCCCTGACATTTTATCAAGAACATTCCAGAATTGCAGTGTATGCATTTTAAAAATATTTCTCCACAGACAGTTTGTATGTACAATCCAACAAAGTTCTTTATCATAGGTTCAGACACAGATGCTATTCTAGGACTCATTTAAGACAAACCAAACAAGAGGTAGGCACTATGGATAGATCATGTTTACCATAGTACAGTTAACATATTTACATAAGGGAACAGAATGACAATAGCTTGGTGGCTACTTTCCCCACCAATATTCATCAGATACAATGTAAAGTCCTACTGGAGTATTTTGAAAATGCAGTTCTTTTAATAGTCTAGTCCCAGATAAATATTTATTTTCTTACAGAAAAGGCAAATGCCTTTCAGGATTTCTATGGAAACGTAAGAGATTTAAAATACGTGATGATACCAGGTTGACTACCAACTACCCTAAAGAGTCATCTCATTATATTGATTCTAGCATCTGCCCTTACCTAATGAAAGTTACACCCACTGGTATTGAAAATGCACTAGTAGTGTGGCCAAGATGGCTAACTGAGAGCAGCAACTGGCAAAAACTCTGTGACTGAAAACTTTTCGCTGACAGAAAATATAATCAAAAAATTAAAATTTGGATATATTTCTTAACTAATTTATTCACTAATTATCAAAGAATAGATTCATAGCTTTAAGTTCTTCAAAAGCTGTAATTTTTCCATCAGAATTTCAACTGCTTGTTTAAAAGAGAAGAGACTTCAACATTAGTTAGTCAAGAAATGCTCTCAGGATGTTTGTGTTAAAAAGACATAGAATTGCTAATGCTTAGTATGCAGGATGTATTACTTAAAATAAACAAACTGGATACCAAACTAGAAAACACTAGAAGGAAGGTGAAACATGTAGAAATTCTTGTAAATCAACAAAGTACACAAATCATCAGTATGGAAGAAATGTTAAATTATAACTGTGTCTCAACAAAAGTTATTAATGAGTGAACCTGGAATAACTTGCTGTCTCACCAATGACATTGTTCTCTATTCTCTCCCTAACCCATATAGCTTTCAGCCTCCATTCCTGCATAGAGACTTGGGAATCCTGTCCTGCCTGCTCAATAAGGACCCCCTACTCTTAGACTCAGCCAGCTCATCTGCATCCTAAAGAAATCTATTGTCCTATTTTAAACTCCCTGTTACCAAAAGAAATAAGGAAGTATGTTTTATCCTCCAACTACTGTTAAACTGCATTTTTCTCTATATTCTACTGGTGTATGCAATCACACCACAGAAGCAGGTACCCAGCAGCCAAACCCCTCCCTACCTGACAGGTTACTACTCTACCCTCCTTAGGATCTATAACTTGAGTATTCTGTTCTTGCTTTCTGCATACCGTAGGGCTTTGCTGTTTTGTACCTATTGGCCACTAGGTGCCACCCTAATCTCAGCCTGTGTGGTCATCTATTTTCCCTACTCCCCTGTATTGGATCCCAGACTACCTTGCTTAACTTACCTTGCTGTACTAGACTGCTCCTAAGGTAATCCCTTGCTGCTTATCTACTGTCCTCCTATTTCCTCTCTACTATCCCTTAACATCTATACAGCTGAGCTATCTTACCCTACTCTCCTAGAACTTCCAAGGGCTCCTCAGGACTCTGCTGCTCACTGATTGTCTCTGGAATTTCTTCCTTTACACGTTCTAACCCGCTCCATTCGCCCTGCGGGCTCACTCCACTCCCCTACCCTACCCCCAATTCCCACCCACCACCGGTGGTCCTAGACTTATACTTCACTAACCACTCCCCCTTTCTACTCATCCTATCACTATCCTCCTCATCACTAAGCCACTCCCCTGCCTATATCTCTCCTCATTAGTAATAAGTAACTCTCGTGTGGCTACTCATTCACCTTTCCTCACCATTTAATACACTGACTACTTCCCAAATCAACTCCTATACAGCCCCCACTACTTTACTATTTGCATAATTTAACCCTACTCAATCTCTTTCAGCACTTTCTCCATTTTTTCTGTTTCATCTACTCATACAAACTACTCCTACCTCATTGCTACTTACTATAATGGCCCCAACACACAAAACTATTTACACAAACATACTACTCTTAACTACCACAATAGCCTCTCTTACAATACCTTACTCACTAACCTTCTTAGAAAATCTTTCTCTTCCTGAACAAAACCATCACCTCCAGCAAACTTTACCATCTTCTTTCATCTATTACCTTAGCCACAGTAACATAATCTGTACCGCTAACTATATACTACCAAAATATCACAGAGCAACCCATGTTACTTACATCACTATCAAAAAGAATTTTAACAATTTCCACAAAATCCTTAAATTTCTACAATACCCCCAGCAATACCCCCCCCCCCAGATGGTGATATCCATCCAAACCCTGGCCTCAATACTAACTATACCAATCACCTAGACAATTTAACATTGCCTGTGATCCCTACATTAACTAAACCACCTAATTCCCTCCTTATAGCTCACCTTAACATTCAAAGTATAAACAATAAAATTTGCCATCTGCATGCACTCCTAGAAGTGCACTCATGTGATATTCTCTGCCTTACAGAGACTTGCCTAAAACCATCCACTCTGGACCAGGAAATAACCCCTCCTGGCTATAATATCCTTAGATGTGACAGTAAAACCAAAAAAGGTGGAGCATAGCCATTCTCTATAAATCTAATCTACAAATATCCCTCTTTAATGTGCTCCCATCATTAGATACAAAGTCTGAAACCCTGACTGCTAAACTCCAAATCAACAACTCCAAATCTATCTATCTAATTTACATGTATCTCCCCCCTGGTAATAATACCAGTACTCTTGAAAACTTACTTAGTTATCTCTCTACCCAACTACCCCAGGAGACCATTGTACTGGGCGACTTTAACATTGACTGGTCTACCTGCAGCTCCCCTAACCCTACTAATCACATAAATCTGTTTGGATTCTCACAAATAATAACTACTCCAACTAGAATCCACAAAGCTAGCAGTAAGGAAACCACACTTGACTGGATCCTTATTAATAGCCACCCTGAAACTTATACACCAGGAACCCTTCCTGACGATATCAGTGACCATATGCTTACCTACATTATAAGATAGAAAGTTCATATCCCAACTACTAATAATTTCAAAACCTCCCATTCTAAAAAATTATTTAATCCAGACAGCTTCCTCATTGAACTTCAGGCTTGTGACTGGTCACCTATGACTCACCTTGATGAAGCAGTGACCTACTTTAATAGCAAATTTCTTCAAATCCTAGATTCCCATGCACCTTATCGCTCTTCTAGAATAAGAACTGAATCTGCCCCATGGCTCACAAAACAAACAAGGCAAAAGATGCTCCGCAGAAACAAAATCTGGGCTAAATGGAGAGCCACCAAATGTCCATCAGATCACCTCCACTTTAAAAAGTTAAGAAATGCTGCCAAGAAAGATATTCTTAGAGACAAAAAAGACTTCTACCTTCACCTCCAACAAACCAGTCAACAAACTCCACAAAAAATTTTGGTTAAGGATTAACAAACTTATTCGGCCAGGCCACTCTACTACTCCTGCCCCTGCAGAATTCAACCAAACTAACTCCAAAAAGATTTCTGATGCCTTTAATAACTACTTCACAGAAGTCATTCTAACCCTAGCTAATTCTTTATCTCCTTTTACTGCTTCCCCTCTAAATACCTCTAAGACTTCATCTCCTACCTTTCAAATACAACCTGTACCTACATCTCTTATCTGTAGGCTCCTTCAAAAATTGAAACCTTGCACCCCTTCTGCTGACTGTCTCCCAGCTGAATACCTACAAATTGCCGCAAAAGCCATAGACTATCCCATCTCTATCCTTATTAATAGAACTATCTCAGAAGGCAAAATCCCTACCATATGGAAAGTATCCCACATCATCCCTCTACATAAAGGTGGATCATCTATTGAGCTTTCTAACTTTCGGCCTATTGCCTTACTCTCCCCAATAGCTAAGATAATGGAAAAATGTATTCACAAACAACTACTGAACCACCTTCTACAAAATAATCTACTGGCAAACTGCCAACATAGCTTCAGGCCATACCATAGCACAGCAACTGCCCTGCTATCCTTCACTGACTCTATAAACAAAAATCGCAACAATAACTCATTTTCCACTGCACTATTTATTGACCTGTCAAAAGCCTTTGATATGGTTAACCATAACTTACTTCTAGACAAACTGAAAGCCAATTCACTCAATCCACAAGCATTACAATGGTTTAGGTCTTATCTGGAAAACAGACAGCAAGCAGTACTTTGGAATAACAATCTGTCTACTTTACTTCCAGTAAATATTGGAGTACCCCAAGGCTCTATACTAGGTCCTCTTCTTTTTTCCTTATTTATTAACGAGCTACACACAAACATTCCACAAGCCACCTGCATTCAATATGCAGATGACTCTACTTTAATCTGTACAGCTAAGAACATAGCCTCTCTCCAGTCCCTCATCCAAACTGTTTTCCATAATGTTGAAAATTGGTTTATGCAGCACTGCCTCCTCCTAAATCCCCAAAAAAAACAAAATTACTGCTTTTTACTCCAACTCATAAATCACCTCATCCATTCTTCTCAATAACCTCTAACAATGCTACCAACATAACCCCAGATACCACAACCCACCTACTAGGTGTAACAATTGATAATCGCCTCAACTACGATGACTACATTAACTCCACTATAAAGTCTGTTAATAAAAAAACTTGGGACCCTCTATAGAATTAAACCCTTCCTTACTCCTTCTGCCAGAAAAACTATCGCCCAGACCCATATTATTTCTACCCTTTTCTATGCCTCTGCTATATATACTAACCTATCTAAAAACAACCTCTCCAAACTTTCCACCTGTTATAATAGCATAGCAAGATTCATCAATTGCTCCCCCTTTAAAACTCACCACTGCCTCAACCTCAAACAAATGGGATGGCTAGAATTACAGAACCATATACTTTTTTAACAATTACTTATCACCCAAAAGATCATACACCACCACAACAACACCCCTATCCTCACTAATATGATTACACCATATAATAATCTGGTTACACTACGCTCCTAGCTTCCTCGATTAAATCTAACAATAAAGCTGGTGACTCACTTTTCTCAAACACAGCAGGTACAAACTGGAATCAGCTACCTTCTGAAATATCAACCCTTGCTTCTACTTCTCTATTTAAAAAACATCTTAAAGAACATCTTAAAACTCACTGGCTTTGTCCATGTGCAAACCCAGACTGATATCTCTTTCCCCTTCCTGCACTCACCTCTTTCTCTACTCCACTAACCTAGACCTCTAATTCTAGTCACTACACTTTCCTTCTTAGTATGAGGATAAAATAAAAGGCTCTTCTCTCCTTTGCATCTTTCTCAATATTATTATTGCATTTAGTATGATTTTTCTTTTGACCAATGTTGCCTCTGTACTGTGATTTTAAGTGTCTTTTTTTCTTTAGACCAATGTTGCCTCTGCACTGTGATTTTAAGTGTATTTTGATATATTGTAAACTCTGTCACTGTTAATGCTTGGAGCTTTTCTCCCTGGGCCTCTACTGAAAATGGACATATATCTAGTTAGACTAGCCCGGTCAACAAATGTAAAAATGTAAAAAAAATGTAAAAATCTTCAAGGAAGAATAACTGAAGAGGAGTCTAAGACTGAATTTCTTTTAAAACAAAATAACTCTCTCATAGAAAAACTCAATGATTTAGAAAATAGCCTGAAACAAAATAGCATTAGAATTTATGATATACATGAAAAGTATGAGGGAGACAATATAATAAACATCTTAACTACCTGGCTACATAAAACAGTAAATCTACCTGAAACTTTATCTTTTGGAATTGAAAAAGCACATAGATCTTAGAGAGGTCTTTCGAAGAAGAAAATCTCACCACCATGTTCAATTATAATTAAGTTCATGTCTAGCTTAGAAACAGATCAAATATTAAAAACAACATGGTCCAGCTCGCCTATTAAAATAGATGAATGTTTTGTCCGATTTGACAATAATTATTCAAGTAATCTAGTGAGTAAAAGAAAATCCAGTTTACCATAGATCAAGGAAGTTAAAGCGAATAATATTAAAGCCACTCTTCTGTTTCCTGCAAAGATCAAATTATTTATTTCTGAATAAATCAAAATATTTAACATGTTGGAGGAGGCATTCACTTTTGTTAACAGTAATAAAGTCCTTAATAGTACTGAAGAAATGGAGTGAAACAACATATCCCTAAAGAGGCAGAGTGAGCTGAAATCTTGGAAAACTGCATCTAAAATTAAAAATCCTAAAAAGAAGTGATGTTCATTCTCAGATTACAGGACTTTTGTTTTATAAGACATATATCTGACATTAAGTAAAAGGTTTGTATTGGACTTTAAGCTTCAAAATATATGTAAGTATGTATATTTTCAGTTACAACATTTTTCATGATGAGGAATATAAATGGTTGTTACAGTTTTCCTATATTTACAATGAAAGACTTAATATAATTCATTTAACGAAACATCTAAGTGTATTTATAAATGTTAAACAAATACTTCCTGTAAGAGAATGTTTTTAAATTATAAACAATAAAATTGGTAACTTAAAGACTATATAAGTTAAGAATTTTATGGGTTCAAGTATGTGCATTGCTGGGTTAACTGAATGTCAGATCTAAGAAATATGCTAATTGGAAGTGTTACAGCGATGATGATTTTGTTTTCTTTATTCCTGTGTAACACATTACTTTCAAAGGTCATTTATGAAGCTAGTTAAAGTTAGAGAAAGTTTGATAGCAAAAAATTTCCATTTCTGTCAGAATGCTGTTTTCCTCCTGCTTTGATCTGTCCTGAAGAAAATCTAGATCAATGTTAATCACAGATGCCTCTGAAAAAAAGAAAAAAAACTTTCTTTTTCTTTTCTTTCAAGTCTATATGTGAGAAATCTATCTAAAGTAACTTTTTTTCTTAGAAGTGAACAATTGGTAAGACAAAGGCTATAGTGATGATAATGGGGTCATGACAATTTGCTTACATTTTGCATGTTAATAGCCTATGCTGTAGTGTTAGTAACTCTAACTATGCATATTAACCATAAATATTAATTGAAAGAAGTAAAGTCAGATGTTTGTTACTGATTAGAACAGATTAAAAGAACTAAGAGGAATGAAAAACTTAGAGAGGAAACTAGCAACTGCTGTGCGATATGAGCTGTCATTTTTCACACGCTGTAGTCAAATTCTGATGTCAGTATGAGAAGCTTAGATCAGGGCAGCAGTGCACAATGGCTAAAACTCACATTCAAATTAAACAGGCAGGGATTCTTTTATATATAGTCAAGATTGCTTGTAATAGAATTAATAAAAATAGTGTACATTGTATGAATAATATGCAGCACCACAAGGAATGAAATATTTAATGTGTAAAATTAATAAAAGAGCAGTATCAGAAAGTAAAAGAAGATGTATATACTATAATTTTAATATAGATCTGATGATTAAATAGCTCTTTGGATATTTTATAAATACAAGATGTATAGAATAAGGCAGAATACTAGTAGGAAAATAAGACAGAGAAAATATATTTAAATAAACTGCTTTTAAGAAATGTGTCTATTACATGTAAATGCATATGGCAGGCATGTGAATATATAAGATCTCATATCATTTGCATATAAAATCATATAAAAATGCGAAAGCTGAAATTTGAAGCATGGTCATATGAACTCTGAAACTGTATGTTATTGGGTTCAAAAAGACTACCCTAGGTGACTCATTTCATGGATCTAAGATGAAATTAAGTGTTTTATTGGTGAATAAGTACATCCATTTTGATAGAAAGTAAAGTAGATTTTAAAATGTGTTTGCAGGAAGGGAGAATGGGATGTGAACTGAAGAGATTTTGGCTTTTGAATACAATATAGACTGCAAATATATTTTTTAACTCCATAAAAATAGCAAAACATTCTCACCTCAGTAGTGCACCAATTTTTATGAAATAGATTAGTAAGTAAAAGGATATTTTAATATGTTGATATTTGTCATGTTAAGAGTGTCATACAATTTTTAGATATAGACACTTCTACTTTAAAAAAAAATTCAGAGCTTTTAAATCTATAAAAAGTGTGTGGGCATTTTAGCATGTCAAATATATATGTGAACTGATTTCATTTTTGTATTATAGTTTACTATAGTAAGATTACCTGTCACCTATAAGTTTACATATGTCTTTATCTCTTTACATCCCACTCTGTTATACTTATTTGTTTAGAAACAATGTTGAATGACTGAATAATTTAAGAATAACTAATGTGTAATTTATACTACTATTACATAAATAAGAATATAATATACTATTTGTTGGATTATTTAATATTTGTCATTAATAGAAGAGGATTAGTAAACTTTTATGCAGTAATGGAGTAATGGGGAAATAATTTTTAATGGCAAAATATATAACTAAATGAATAGTCTGTTATGATTTTTTACCTATATATAATACTATATTAATGATTTGTAAGCCATGGTAGCTTTTGGCTTGTGATTTGATGGATTTTAGGTGTTTGTAGTTAAAGCAGTAGTATAGTAATTTGTCTATTTGATAGGAAAACTAGGGACTGTGTTATCCATGGTAGGTTGTGTTTTTTTAGCAAAAAGGTGACTTTTGTTGGTTTAGTGGTGGTTTTTAGTGACCTTGTGGATATATTTTGTTTTCATAGCAATATATACAGTTATAGTTGAAGCATACTTCTCAACCTGGAGACATCAAAAATATGGACAAAGATCCATGAAAAGCAAGTAAAATTGGCCAAAAATCTGGGCATTAATCAACATAAAATTTGCAAGTATAATAATGTAACTCCACCCACTCCAGTGGAATTGTTGGATACCGTTTTTCACATAATTGTGAAAATGTTCCCCAATTTAACATTAATCCTTCACACAGTAAATGCCAGTTAAAGTCTCTTTACAGTATTAAGAAAAAAATCTTATGGGAAGCAGTTGGCAATAGGCATGTAAAACACTTTGCATTCTACTTTCTGCCCTACCACACTTCAAGCATGTACACCCTGACTTTACATTAGCTGCACCCTTACATAAATTAATTAAAGTAACATACATCAGTAACTGTAACATTATATATAAAAGAACCATGCACTCTATTAATTTTAATAGGAAACTAAAGTCTGTCATAACAATCATTATTATTACAAGACACTGTAGTTGTCAATATGTGGATATCAGGTCATTCTGACCAATGGGTGAAATAAATCTGATTCAGGAACCTTCTGTTCTTGTAGTTATGTTAATACCAATGTGCACTGGTAGGTTTTGTAAACAAATCTGGTAGCTGCTGATGTTAGGTACTGACTCATACCTCTAACTTCCCCAAAATTAGACTTGTATTTTACCTCTATCCAGGCATCTCTTCTCAGTTCCAATTCCTTCTAAAAACTGGTGATTTTGGAGAAAAGGTTGTCAACCAAACAATATATAATGACAATAATTAGAGCTATATACTTCTTTTACTTGAGAAAATGTATATTCATTCCTAGGATTTTATTCTGTTGATGTCTCAAATTAATATAAATATATGATTTATAATATAGTAGTGATTCATTTGGTTCTGATCAAGTCTGCCGCAGAAGTTTTTTTTTGTGGAATACTTTACTTGCTAGGTGCACTGCTGTACATGCCAATTATTGATGTATTTACTGTTGTCCCAATGTTATTTCACTGGAAATGATTAACAGAGACTAAGAAAGTAAAAATTACTTGAATGGGGAATCAGTTTAACAGGAATACATATCTTGCTATGTCGTTCCTTCGTATTTCAGTGTAAATGTCCGATCACTGTATTACTTGAACTGTGTAATAAAAAGGGTTTGAGCTGCTTTAGCTTTATCAGTCATGCTTTCCTCTCTACACATTGCAAATTATTGCATTACTGCCAATCTGTCCCCTTTCAGTAATAAGCAAACATGCTGCTATTCTTTGTTATATTTCAACTGTGGTGTGAAGCTTTAGTGGTTAAATATATGTAGGTTCTGATGCTGGTAAACAGCTAAGTAGCTAACTTGAAACTCAAGTAAACCATGCATTGACCAGTGCCTTCTATACTGCCTGGTTTCAAAACAAATGTTAAAGTACTAAATATATAAGACAGTTAAACGATCATTTTAAACATCATGGTAGCACAGTAATATACTTTTTTTTTCTGCTTCGTCTTTTCCACCCCACACCCTAAAAAAGTTCTTAATGTCAGTGCATGTGTATATCATCCATATCCTGACAATGAATTATGGCTATGGGCTGCTGACAGAAAGTCCTGCACATCAATTTCCATCTGTAAGCTGTTGGATTTTGGACTGGTCAATTTAACAAACATTGTGGCTTTTCACTCATCAGAGATAATAGTGAAAGTGAGATTGCCCTGTTTAATTTCAATAATTTATTTGTAAATCGTCACACATTTCTAGTCTATCTGCACAAGACACACATGATCCAGTTTCTGGGGGCTTAAAATACGGTCAGATGCCGAAAGCTAAACAGTCAGAGTCCAGGGAGTCATGGCTATGAAATCTATGTTTTTAAAGCAATAATTCACTGTGTTGTGATATTAAGACTATTCTTACAGCTTGTAAAACTGCAATTTTACTTTATTTATTATATGCCAGTGAGAATTAGTTGTATTTTTATTCATGCTGTTATAACATAATCCCAGCATTGATGGCAATTTTCACTTTATACCGCTGGTCCTGACATTTAATGCATTTGTGCATTTTGACAACTGATAGCACCTTAACTGTAATAAAAATGAAACACTTTAGGTTATTTGATGAACAAAATGTTGCTTCTCAAGCTAAGAAGCAAGACAAATGAGCAGTTTGTGATTTCAGTATCTATGCTGTGATGTGATTTTATTTGTGTGTGTGTGTGTGTGTGTGTGTGTGTGTGTGTGTGTGTGTGTGTGTGTGTGTGTGTGTGCGCGCGCGTGTGTGTGTGTGTGAACACATGAGTTTGCCTTTTCCACATGTGACTGATCAAGTTTATACATTACAGGAAAGGCTACATTACTTTAAAAATATACAAGTGAGGCTTGTCTACTGTGGACTGAGTTTACATCCTCATCAGTGTCTGCAAACTGAAATCGGGATTTAAAGTGGCTAATTGGAAATTTGTGGCACCCTATGATTTTGAGCCCAAAACTGGGAAATACCAAGGAATTTGGTACACTTGAGAGGTATGCGTTGAAGACATGGCCTTGATTTTGTCATTTCTGAGTTTAGTAGTTTAGTTTGCAAAAGCAAAACTTCAGAACAATGTGGAATGTTAAGATAATGTTGGAGAAATGCATTAGAGTCTTATATATAATTAAATTAATATGGTGGATAAATATGTCATATAATCTTTTAAAATAAATATTTTTAATACACAGTATGGATAGTTTAAATTTATTGATGTAAATGGATTAAATAATGGCAACAAAAGGAAATCAGTAGTGAGATATCTAAAATTAAACAGAGGAGACATTATATTCTTGCAAGAGACTCATTTGATAGATAAAGATATCTGATGTTTAAATATGTTAGTTTATAAAATGTTAACATCTGCTTCCTTTAACAAAAAGAAGAGAGGAACTGCTATACTTTGGAGAAATGTCACTGTCATGCCTATGGTCATGGAATCCATTAATGATCCCAGAGGAATGTATACATTTGCAATAATTAAATATAATGGCAAACTCTATGAGCTAGCTAATTTTTACTGGATCCTTGGAATATTTATAATTTATTTATTTATTTACATTTGTTTACCGGGAAAGTCTGACTGGGCCGAAGCCCATTTTCATTTGAGCCCTAGGGAGAAAAGCTCCACAGAAATATAAGCAAAATACAATAATTAGATGGTACAATAGCATACATATAGTAAGATGCAGAATACACATCATCCAGTTAGTCTATACAAAGAAGTATTCAATACTGCTTTCTAGTAGATGCAAGGTCATAAAAGAAAATCACACATGCATTTCAGTAAAGATCACTGCGAGAATAATAAAATTAGTACTTTATACATATTAAATAATAGTTATGAACAAATGAGATTTCCTTTATATATATATATATATATATATATATATATATATATATATATATATATATTTTTTTTTTTTCCATGAGCCGTCGTAATACCAAGGAGAAGGAGAAAATGAGGTAAGGAATGGAGTTATAGATGTCTTGTCAGTCAGGTATGGTGCAGGATCAATGCCAGTTTTTGGACAGATGTTCAAATCATACTTGTTTGAAACTGGTAGACTTGGGTGTGTTTTGGAGGTGTGGGGTACAGAGTTCCATAATTTGGATCTTTGATTTGATTTGAAAATAGGGCTTCACCGTGAGTGTTGTTAACTTTGTTAGGATGGAACATGAAATTGTGTGTGAATTTAAGTTGGTAGAGATGGACAAGGTTAGTTAGCTCATGCTAATTTAATTTATGTAGAGTAATACAATGGTAGGCTTGGTGGGGAAGGTTGGCTGCAAAGTGGACTATTTTGTTGTAGCAAGTTTCCAATTTGGTTAAATCTGAATTTTTTAAGTTGGTAAAGAGGGGGAAGCATAAAGGAGCATTGAGAGTTAGAAGGTCCTGGATTTGGCTAGTCTGGTGTTTTCAGTGAGGAATGGCTTGCTTCTGTACAGTGAGCGAAGTATGATGTGAACTTTCTCAACTGTGCTGGCTACATGTTGGTCAAATCTGAGTTTGTTGTCGATAGTCACACTGAGGATTTTTGTATGCTCAACTGGTTGGATGGCTGTGTTATTTGCTGAGATATTGGTGAAAGGAGGAGTGGTAGGTGATTGTTTGCTACTGGTAGGTAGCATTAACTGTGTCTTTTTGGGGTTGAAGATTGGTTGTGATTTACTTAGCTATGTTTCAATATCATTACAAACTTGTTGGGTTATTATTTGGAAGATTGGTAAGGTATCTGCTGATTAAAGTTGAATTGCCCACATACTGAACTACTTTAACATGCATTGTGGGTAAGGCTAGATCATTAGAGAAGATCATAAAAAGAAGGGGCCCTAGTATGGATCCTTGGAGGACTCCAAATGAGAAAGACAGAAGGGGTGAGAATTCAAATTTCCATCGTACTGCTTGTTGTCTGTCAGAAAGATAGCTTAGGAACCAGGGGAGGGAGGTCTTTGATAGGTTTAATGAGGCAAGAGTATTAAGGAGTTTCTGATGGGAGACAGTTTTGAATGCTTTTCACAAGTCTAGGAAGACAGGGACTACTTGCTGGTTTGAATTTCTGATTTGGTTGATGATGTTAGAGAAATTAATTAGGGCTGTGCTGATGCTGTGTTTCAGTCTGAAACCATGTTGGGAGGGAGAGATAAGGTTGTGAGATAGCAGGTATTTTAATAACTGAGAGTATATACATTTTTCCAGAATTTTGATACTGGGGAAAGGATGGCTATGGGACTGTAATTGTTTAATTCTGTTGATGTCCCTCCTTTATGTAGAGGTGTGATACAGGAACTTTTCCATAATTTGGGGCATATTATTCTGCTATAGACCTATTTACCAGAATGGAGATAGGCAGAGCTATGGCATCAGCTGAAAGTTTGAGGTACTCATTGGGGAATTGGTCAGCTGCTAAGGAAGAAGGTTTCAGTTTTTCAGCATTGTTCTTATGGTGTTAGTTGAGACAGGTTTGAGGTCAAAAAAGTTGTTAGTTTCCACACTTGGTGGAAGAAACAATGGGATGGATTTGTTCCCTGTAACTAAGGAGAGGATGGTGTTTATAAAGTAGGTGTTGATTTGTGAGGCAATACTTATGCTTTGGTTATTGGTTGTTGATTCTGGGGTTGTGGCTTTACCTAGGTGGATGAGTGAGTTAATTGCCTGGTAGAGCTTTTTGGGATTGTTTTCATATTTGTTTTGCATAGATATAGAATATGTTTTTTGTTTAATTTAAGTTTTTTTTTTATTTGTTTGATTGCAGAGCTGCTGGCATGTTAACAGAGTGTTATTGTCTTTTATTTTTCAGGTATTGAAACCATGTTTTGTCCCTTAGTTTTTGAAGTCCAATGGTTTCTTTTGATATCCAGGGCAATCCCTTATTTTTAACATGACATGTACGAGTTGGTGCTAAGCTTTTTAGAATAGCTAGAAATGTGTGATTGAACTGTGTTACGGCCTGGCCAAGTTGGAGATGATGGAGTGGTGTCCAGTTACATTTATTAAGTATGTCTAAGAAGGCTTTGTTACAGAAGTTTTTGGTATTTCGTACAACTTTGTAAACTATGGTTTTGGGAGGGTTTAGCTAATGATGGATTAAGTAGGTAGGTCTATGGTCACTTAAATTATTTGGAAGGCATCCAAGAGAGATAGTTGTGGGTGGTACTTTTAATAAGTAACCAGTCTAAGATAGATTCCATATTGCTATGTTTATCTACTCGAGTGGGAAATTTGATAGTTTGGGAGAAACTATGCAGATTTATGAAGGTGGAGGGGTTATCACCAGTGCAAGTGTTGCAGTCTAAGTTGACATCACCTGTGATAATGGTTTCATGGGTGTAGGTTGAGACTGTCCAGGCTATGTGTTCCTCAATGGCAGTGGGAGTATTGTTGGGAGGTATAAGTGGCAATTAATGTAATATTTTATTTGGGTTGATTCTAAGCCATGTTACTAGGACTTCAAAGTTGTTATTATAAGGGTATTTGATGGGTAGGTAGTCTACGCTTAGGTTATCATCATAAAAGATTGCATTCCCACCTCCCTTCTTCCTGATGCTGTCTAATCTCTTTACACAATAATCTTGTGGGCATATGTCTGGGTCTCTTATATGGGGTTTTAGCCACGTTTCTGTTATAAGAATGTCTGGAGAGTTTTGTGTAATGACTGCATGAGAGTCTGTGATTTTTGCTAATTTGGCTTCTAAGGTTCACATTAAGAATGATAAGGTCTGAAGTTTTAATGTGAGGAAGGGGTGGAATGGTAGGGATGCTGGCATGTTGAGCATTTTGTGACCCAGGACTGAGGTGTAACTCAACACTATGGAGAATCTGTGATAATATGCATGCAGGTTTGTGTGATAGTTTGAAGAGTATGTGAAGGTATTTGCTGAAGTGGTTAGTGGTATTGCTGACAACTACATGTTTGAAGTGGAAGTATGCAATAGGTGTGTGATTGTAGAGTTGAGAGAAGATGGCAAAGTAGGAAAGTGAGGAGTGGATGGTATTATTATAATATAGTGTGGGGCTATAGAAATGTATTTGTAGGCAAATGTAGGGTGCTAGATAGTATGAAGATAGCAGTAGGGTATAGAGTGTGGGCAGGAGAAAGAGCATGGTGTGTATTCTTTGTTTTGGAATGTTAGGTTATCTAGATGGTGTGATAAAAAAGATGTAGGGACAGAGAAGTGTTGATGTAATGTGGTGGGAGTAGGGTGATTAAGGACAGTTGCATTGAGTTGTGTGAGTGGAGGGAGGAGTGTTACAAATAGTGTATTGGTTATTTAAGGTGTGACTGGTGGATGGAGGGTGATTGCTGATAGGGAGAAGTTAGAGGGAGTGGTTAGTGTTTGTATAAGTCTAGGTGATACAAGGGTGGTTGGGAAAGGAGGTAGGGTAGAGGAGCGGAGCGAGCGAACAGAGCTGGCTGCCCCCTGCAGAGACAAGTGCAAAGAAAAACAATCAGTGTGAGAAGTGGGAACCTTAGAGCTGTAAGTTAAGTGAAAGCAGGAGAAAGCAAGGAAGAGAAGGAGGCAGAAAAGTAGGAGTGTAACCAGATAGTTGCAGAAACACTACTTTTGTGGCTTTGGTGTGCAAGCAAATCAAAAAAGAAAGACAAATCTATTTGGGGACAAAATACACCAAGTAAATGGTACTAGCCTTACTTTACAGGAGTTCCCAATGTGGAGTCAGATTTATTTGGGACCAGATACAGCAAGTAAATGTCAGATGTGCCACCTAGTGGCAAGAGATGAAGGTATAGCTGCCTGGACTGGGGGAGAGCCCTTTCAGATATGCACGCTGGCTGAAAAAATGTTTGAAAAATAACTAGTAAAAGTACTAAATTTGCTATTAAAAGAAATTGCAAACATCCAGTCACAATGTTTAAAAACTAACTATCAAAGGACCAAATTTGCTAATAATAAGAATTGTAAGCATCCATTCACTTTTGTAGATTTTTCTGGTGGGTATCCTTATTAAAAAAAATGTTGTTCATCACTTGGTATAACTGTAGGAAGAAACTGGACTATAACAATGGTTTTATTTGCCAATATTGCCATTGCTGGGGGATGGTGGACCTGAGTTGTGATGATACAGGCAGACCAAGTGTGCAGTAAAAAGAGATAATAACTGATGTTAGGAATATGGCTAGCTATTGCAAAGTGCACAACAGCAGTAAACTAAGAGGAGTGAGGGTGAGCTGATTGAGTGCAGATGTGTGTTGTTAGAAGAGGTATAAAGTAACCTGGAGAGGCTATAAAGAGATCTGTGGGGTCTGTATAGTGATTGTGCAATGACTGAAAGAGACAGACCACTGACTTCAGGGCTTATAGTAGATTAGATATCAGGCAGAAATCTTATAATAATAACAGTAAAATACATACTACTGCAGTCATCATTTCTCAAAATAACAGCGCAGTGGGCAATAATTGGTTAGAACACATTTAATGATAACACAGAACACACACTTATGCAGAACTGTAATATTAAGCAATACAGAAGAGCACTGATCAATAGAGACTGAAGAGGTTTGCCAGTTGCCAAAATGGAACAAGCATTTCCATCTCTGGCAAAGTGAAACACTGCTTTGATAAATGGAATATGTGCAGTTGCAGCCTCTGAAAATAATTAGGGAAAGGATAGTGTAGGCAATTACACAAAGCAGTCAACACCAATTAAGGAGCATTACATTACATGAGTCACCAGCCAAAATCTACTATAAGCATAACAGCATATTTAACAGCAAACAGTTTATGCAGTAAAAGCAGTTGCTACTTCCGTTAGTTCCCTAGACTACATACAGTTAGCTAAGTACTTCAGCTGAAATAAATAAAAATGCCTATTGACCCAGGTGCACAACAAATATTTGAGATTAGGTGGGAGAGTAGCTGTAGATCACTTAATCTTATTACAAAGTCATTGGAAGGGTGTTTAATTTTAACAGGGGATTTTAACTACATATCTAGAATGGAAGATAGAAGTGAACAGAAAAAAGTAAAATACTTACTAGTAAAAGAAGAAGAGAAGTCATTGTTCTTCACTCACTGTTCCTAAGCGCATGGAGCACAAACTAGAAGTGATAGGATTCTTGCCTCTATGGATTTACTTAATATAGTGAATTATTTTAAAATTGTTCCGTGTCCTTTATCTGATCTTAATGCACTAAGTATTATTATAGTAATTGATATAAAAATGTTTCAGATTATTTATAGAATCCCAGTATATGTGATGAAATTAAAAGAATTTAAGAGCTACCTTAAGGAACACATCAAAACTTTTTTTATCTTTCAATGATAATTGTAAAGCTTATAAAGTCATACTATGGGACTTCTTAAAAGTGCATACTAAAGATAGAATGGGAAGATGGGCTAGTAATAAAATGAAAGAATAGGACAGAGAGTTGTTAAAAATACAAGATGAAATACACAAAGTGAGGACTGAACAACAAATGAAAAAATTATATAATGCTGAAGTCATTAAAATTAATGACAACATATCACACAGTTTTAACACATAAAGTAGAGACAGCTTTAAAAAAAAGAAAACTGCAAAGCTATGTGATGACATCTGAAAATCTACACAGATTAGTTAATTGAAGTAAGATGTTAAGCAAAAGGGTAGAAATCAATAATAGCCAAAATCCACAGACTAATAAGCTTACTTCAGACATAGAGAAAATGTTTTAATACTTTAAAAAAATTGCAAGAGGATTTTAATAAATACAAGAGACAATAATCCTGATGATTACAAAATTGGCAATTATTTAAAGAAAAATGTTGCTTTTAAACAATGACCAGCAAATATCTTTGTTGAATAAGCCTATCACCCTGATAGAAGTTAAAGAAGCTTTAGAAAAAGGGAAACACATTAACGCTCCAAGGTTGTATGATTTAGGTGTTAAATTACATAGTCAGCTTCTGCTAAATATTTTAGAATTATTGAGTGATGTCTTCAGGATAATTCAGAGTGGCAAAAGAATTCATCCTTCACAGAAATTTCTGCAATCTCACTTATACTTAAACAAGAAAAGGATAATAAGTTAATTTCTTCATATATTCCTATTTCATTATTAAAAGTAGACTATAAAATATTTACCTCCATTTGCACTACAAGATTAAGAGATATAATGGATAAATTCATTAATTAAACAGGATTTATAGTCGATAAAGTCGATAAATTAACATATGATAATATAAAAAGGGTAGTAAATATCTTATTTTTAGCAAAAGGAATGTACATGAAATTAGCCCTAATTAGCTTAGATATTGAGAAAGTTTTTGATTCTTTAGATTGGAACTACTTGTTTAAAATTTTAGAAGCAATTGCTTTTCCAGAATGGTTTATTAAAATATTAAAAAAAAACTGTCGACTCCAAAGCATATGTTAAAATTGTCTTTTACATTTCTCAAGGATTCATTTTAAACAAATACACAAAGTAAGAGTGTCCTCTGCCCCATGTACTATTTCCATCAGTTATCAAACCTTTAGCTAAAAGTATAAGAGGCACTGAAAAAAATAATGGAGTCTCCACTAATAAAGACTGTCAATCTAAAACACAGCTATTTTGCAGATAATATGTTACAAACTATAGGAGATTTAAATTATTCTGCTGAAGAAATCAATGAGGAAATTGAAAGTTTTAAGAATTATTGCTTCTGAAATGTAATAATAATAAAACTGAAGCTTTAGTGTCAAATCAATTAATACATAGTAAGTTTAGATATAAATGTGAATATAAACATAATTGGGAAGGAAAGGAATGAAATATTTAGGAATAAAAATATATCAAGATGTGAGTAAGATTATTAATAACAATTTTGAAAAAGTAATTAAAGATGTGTTGCTTCTTATTAAAAATGTAATTATTTTTTTTACTTTTGAGAATAGGTTATTACTTATTAAAATTAATATATTCCCCAAGATTGTATATACAATATATATATATATATATATATATATATATATATATATATATATATATATATATATATTATATTATATTGCACTGAATACATTTAAAACCTGACAAAAACATTTAAAGAAAATCTTAAAAATGGTAACTTCATTCTTATGGTATCCTAAAAGAGTTATTGATATAGTGGGTTTTGTAATAGAGAGCAGTATTTAGACATGAGCAAGCAATATGTACATATGTACATGTGGTAGAAGTAGAGGTTAAGGGTGAGTTTTTTAGTAAAGGGAGAAAGCTAAGAGGTGGTATACTAAAGGGTCTGTGAATTTGGAGTAAAATAATATGATGAGGTAGAGTTCATTAGAGCAGTAGAATATGTGGGATCATGACAGGGGCAATACTTGTTGCTTAGAAGGTAAAGTTTAAATTCCTTTTTTGAAGTGTTTAGGATGGGGAATGGATCTAATGTATGCAGGGAGTTTTTTTCCAGCTTGGGTTATAGTACATTTGTAAAGTAGTTTATCACCGTTTTTGGGTGGTTCATAAATGTCAAGGAGTTCCTGGATAGAGGTGCGGGGAGTATGATTAGGGGAGTAAGAGGATACCAGGGAGGAGAGGGAAGGGCAGGAAGGTGGTTTGTCTCATGCAGAGTGTGCAATTTGAAGCTGGGACAGAAGGAGTTGTTGGGGTAACTCCAGCCATAGGAGAGAGTTGAGTGAAAGGCAGTGGTGAGAGTTGTAAGGAGAGTTAGTGACAAATCTAGTTATTTTTTAATATGTTTGTTGTAGTTTGGACAAGGTTGTAGACTGTATGTTAGTTAGGACTGGGGTGGCATAGAGAAGGGAGGGGAGAATGAAAGCATGAGACAGGGAAAGTCTAGTGTTAGAAGTTGGATATTTTTTATTTTAATACAGCAGACCAAGTTTTTGATTTTTTTTTTTTTTTATGCTTTGAAGGATAGGTAGGTTAAATTTTAGCTCTTTAGTTATGCCTGGCCTTCTGCCCTTTGGAGTCTTTTATGTATGTCAAACGTCCCATCCTTTTAAAGTTAGGATAATAGAGGATTTAAGTGACATCACATGCCACAGACATATACTGAAATATCCATCGGCTAAATTCAGTTCCATAAGCATTCATAGTTGCTTCACACACAGAGAATTTGAACTACAAGGGACATCTGTGGATGGTATTAATTGGGGCTTTGTTTCTCTCTGGTTTCAATAGCATGCCTTAAAATAGCATGATTTCTATGGCTGCCACATTTGTGTTTCTTTGTGAAATATTGTTGTGTCCTACTGAAAAGTGTTTGCTCATGTATGTGTACATTTTCCTGCATGCCTATGACGTGACTGTTTAGTATTGTATTGTATTATATGCATATGTTGAAACATCCAACAGTTTAATTTTATATGCAATGATAAGTGCTTTACACACACATTTACATAAGTATAGAAAAATACATGAGAACTTACACTATAAGGAATGCATATTGATTCACAAAACCCTCACCAAGACAGTTCTGGATACCAGGAAACTCAATCAAAGTACCAAATGCTCCAAAACTTGCATAACATTTCTTTTATTAAAAGTACCATGAACAATCCAAAGTTAAGTGCTTTCATTCCAGTAGGAACTTCTTCAGAACTCAATTACCACAAACATTTTTGCTGTTTAAATAGATTAATAAAAAACACACACCCATCCTATTAACCAATAAAAGTCACTTAATGCTCAATTGCTTCAATGTTAAACATGAGCTGATGGACACTGCCTCATTTAATCCAGGGTACTGGGTTGCATTCAACTTAATGTGTCATGCATATGTATTGTATTAAATAGTTCCCCCAACACACATTGGTATAAAATGACATGTTTTAAACAATGTATTTTTATGACTGCCACATAATGCCCCAAGTGAATTATTTTTGTGTGCTACCAGTTTTGTGTCTATATGTATGTATGATTTCTTGCATGTCTGTGAAGTGATTGTAAAGAGAACAGATGGCTTAGAGGTTAAGGTATTTGCCTCCCATGCACAAGGTACAAGGTTAGATCCTGACCTCCGACCAATGCCTGTTTGGAGTTTGCATGTTCTCCTTGTGTCTCTGTGGGGGTTCTCCCATGTCCAAAGAACAAGCTGAGTGTTTCCATCTCAAAATCACCAATGAATGGAGCTGTGAGCAACAGCACATACTCTACATGTTGCCCTATGGGGGGAAGAGTTGTACAGGCCAACTGCTTTGGGCATCTACTGTGGTGCACGGTATCCTCAAGATAGTAGAACACGGATCATAGACTGTGTGCCATGACAGGGCTAGCCACTCGGTGTAAAAATATGGCTCTAGGTGATTTGGTCATGTTGACTAATGTCACCAAAAAATGGGCATGGGTATTTACCGGTGATAAATGGGGTGAGGACCCAGCCTTACTCTGACCCATACCAGGGACCCGTGCTAATGGTGGGAGGGATGTATGTGCCCCTATTTGCCAGTGTGTGCCCTGCACCCCTTAGTCAATAAGCTATTGGCTGAATGGTGTCTAGTTGCCCAACCTGGGTTACCTGGGATAGCTCTGGGTATATATATATATATATATATATATATATATATATATATATATATATATATATATTCATTTTATATCACAAACAGACTTGTAACTATCTTAAAATGTTCCATGACAGTGAGAGGATTTATCAAGTACAAAATAATATAATTGATAAATAAAGCGAACATTTCTTGATTACAATACCAATTACATTGTTGAATTGCATAGCCCCTTATATGTTGCCAATGGTTCTAAATATCAAATAACAAAGTGGGAAAGAGGGTATCCCTGCCTGGTTCCTCTGTTCAAACACAAATTATTGGAGAGGAACTCTCCCACTTTAATTCTTGCCTCTGAACCTTCAAATATCAAGAAATGTAAGTACTTCCATTGCCTTAGTCATAAAATCTCACAGCTTAATCTGCTAAATGCTTTTTCTGCATCGAGGCTCACGATCTACATCAGATGGTTCTTACATTCTGCTGTCCTATGAATTATCCTTGTTTTGATAATGTTATCAAATATTAACCTCCCCTCCACAAAGCCACATTGATCCATATCTATCACTTTTGAGAACAACTCTGCCATTCTTTTACTTAGTACAAACATATACACTTTATAATCAAGATTTAAAATTGAAGTTTGTCTGTAAGATCCTGGCTTTGATGGGTCTTTATCTTCTTTGACTAAGGCAGCCACTACAGCTTTCTTCCAAGATGTTTGTGCTTCCCCTCCTTTTAAGATACTGTTAAACAAAATCTTCCTGATCATTATCACTTTTTTCCCTTCAAACTTCCAAATTTCCCCAGTAATACCATCTGTTCTTGCAGACTTCCTTGCAACCTGATTATTACACCACTGTTTTACCTCCTCTTAACTAACAGTTGTTTAATCTCATCTTCCTCTAACCTTGACATAATTAAATCTTTCGTAGATTCCACATCTCTCTGCTTTATTCAAATGTTCATACAATTTCCTGAATCATTAAAATAGCTCTATAGGATCTCTAGAGATTTTTGTTTTCATAAGCTCCCTGGGTCTGACAACCATCCTTTCTACTTCCTCTTGCCCAACTCATTGTGTTAAAGGTTTTTGGGCTCCGGTGTTGCTATCAAAAAGAGTTGCTTATCAGCAAGCTTTCTAAACTCATTAATATTATGTAAACACTCCTTTATTTTCTCTTTAGCACTCTGCAGTTACTCTTCTTATTGTTCTGTAGATTGCCCTTATTGTGGAACACTTTAACCTTTGTCAGACTCTCTAAATAATTCCTACCCCTTCTTAACCATATATCATTACCTTTTATTTCTACCCAATTTTAAACTATATTTTTGTTTTATCCCACCCACTAGCTAGTGTTCTGAAGAAATGTCTGTCCTCCCTAATATCTCTCTGGTAAGTTCCACTGCCCATTCTGTAAATGCCTCTCTTTTTATAGGTAGGTAGGAAAGTGCCAGTGTCTCATTTTACTTAATTTCCCTGCATGTTCATCTCCATTTCTACTGGTGCATGATCTGAAATAGTTTTGGATGTGTGTTAAAGCTTTCACTTAAATGTAAATGTTCCTGTGAAACATAAGTCCTAGCCAGTCTAGCCTAGATGTTGTACCTAGGGGAATAATATATAAATTATCATTGAGTTCCTATAGCTAAAAACACATCTTCAGTACCAAATATTTTCATAAATTTCTTCAGAAATGTATCGTCATTTTTATAGTTTCCCTTCTAGGTCTCCCTGATGCATCACCGATATTGCAAGTCATGTTCCATCTCTACTGATAAATAATATTCCATGATAAAAGTTGATCATTTGCATATTTTATGTATTTATATTATAAATAAATATAATTATGTTATTATATAATATAATTATAAATAATTATTTTGATGATTTCAAGAAACCTGCAGCTTGCTCACACCCCTTTATCCCTATTTCATCCTCCTTATCTCATCTTGTCATCCCCGCACTGACTGCCTCTCATTCACCCTACCTCCTTTTCTTCAGATCTCTCGCTCTTCCTCTTCTCTCCACTCCTTTTCCCCCGCACATGCCTCTCTCACCACTTCTTTGTCTTCTTCCCATGATATCCTTTCTGCAGTTATTCACATTCACCTCTTCTAATTTCTCCATACTTCTCTATATAATGATTTGTTGATATATCTGTAGTATACACCATCTCAGGCATTACGACTATATCTTATCTGAAAAGCTCTAATAAGCATAATTCCATTTTCCATCCATGTTGTGACCCTAGAAATTGTTTCTTGAAATAAGTGTGACATTACTGCACTGTAAATATGTCTATGCTTTAGATTATTCTTGTATTTATAGATATGATTTTTTTTTTTATTACTTTTTTATCTGATCCTTTTCTCCCAGGCTGTGCCTTCAAATGACCATTGAGATCAGTGTACTACCCCGGTAAACAAATATAAATAAATGAATAAATATTTCTTCCTAAATATTTCCTAAGCTCCATAAGAGCAAGTTTTGGTAGAATATAAATGCATGCCAGCATAACTCCCCTCTATTGAAAATAGCCCCTTACTGCATGTCCCTGCATTGCCTGTTCTACAACATGGGAAGATAGCAGCCTTTGTACAGTTTCCCTTAAGCAAAAATTGTATCCCTGACCACCCAAGAATTCTGGTCGTCTGGCCTTGTATTGCCCGCTCTATAACGTGGGAAGATAGCAGCCTTTCTGCAATGTATTTAACTTGAATGTTTTAGGAGCATACCTGGCTCTTGCTATCCCATTTTCTCTCTCAGTAATTTGACAGCACTCAGCTAAGGATATCATACTTAGACTTTATGTCTCTGTAGTTTCCCTGCTAGGTCCTTCCCATGATTTTTCCTTTCTGTAGCATTTAGTTTCCAACTTAATTAACCCCTGAGGCATTGACTCACTCCCATATTCAAGGCAGTTCGACAGCAAATCCCCTGCTCTACATAACTAGCTGTAGGCTGTAGTGTAGACACTAGTTGTTGAGAAGAATAACAGAGCTATAAAATAAATAGAATTTTGTGCAGAATTAAAAGAGTTGTAGTTTCAAATTAAGAGTTGTGTGGATAACTAACCTGGACAATACCTTTCTCTGACCCGATAGATACTACCATTACTACCCCATCACAACATACACCCACTTACTCCACTAGCACCAAATACTATAGCCTACACATATCCTCAAGCAGTCACCACCACAGCACAATCCCTCTACCTCCCAGTACACTTATTAAAACCACTACTAAGTTACTTACAATGCATAAGCACATAGCCATTCTTATTAAACTATTAAAGCTCCTACACCATATCAGGCACCAATTAAAATTAGCGGGAGGCATACACCCTAACCTGAGCCCAAACCCTGACATAAATTCCCCTTCCTCCCCACCCATCTCTAACAACCCACCTTTACTCCCGAGACACAAAATAGCCTACTTATCCTAAACTTAAACATATGCAGCATTAATAATAAAATACATCTACTACATACTCTTTTATACACCTATTCCCCAGATCTACAATCCCTAATCGAAACATGGTTAAAGCCTACTACACCCCACAGCAAATTTCTTCCCCCAGGCTTTAATGTAATACGTAATGATAGACTATTCAAAAAAGGGGGTGGTGTAGCATTATTTTACAAAAATAACCTAAAGATTACTATTATTAACCCTCCTATACTCCCCTTAATGTCTTCTGAACTTCTGCTAGCCAAACATGAACTTACTGATAAAAAAATCTTTGAATATTATTGCAGGGTTTATACCACCAGGTAATAACATTCCCACCCTAGAAGCCCTTTTACATTGGGCCAATCAAAACCTACGCCAAGAAACAATTATCCTTGGTGACTTTAATATAGACTGGCATACGTGCTCTAGTACCAACCCCACTAACTTTATAAATCTTTATAACTTCTCCCAAGTTATTAAGTGTAGTATAAGGCTAGGTAAAAATAAAACCAAAGAAAGCCTCCTAGACTGGATACTGATAAACAATGCCAACACATCCTACCAAGCAGGTGTCGTACCAGACGACCTCAGTAACCAACAACCCATCTTTCTACTAAAACTCAAATCCCACACCAACTCCAAGCCACAAACAAACAAAACTTTGATACAAATAAATTCAAACTTGAACTACAATACCAAAGGTGGAACCTACTAAAAACACTCCCACTAGATGAAGCTGTTGATCTATTTAACATTACCATCCTAAAAATTTTAAATGCCCATGTCCCTCCTCGTACAATAAAACTAAAAATTAACATAGCCCCCTGGATCACCAGTACCACCAGGAGCATGATAACACAAAGAAACAGAGCCTGGCATTACTGGAGATCCACAAAAAACATAGCAACCAAACAACAATTCCAAAAACTCAGAAACCAATAAAAAAAACAATTCTAATGGACAAAAGTAATTATTTTCTAAATTTACAAAATAGACACCAAAACAACCCCCAAAAACTCTGGGCAGGATTAAATAAATTACTCCACCCTGGCAAACCTATTACCCCAACACCAACTACTGTAAGTGACAGCACTGACATTCCAGAAGCATTTAATACATTTTTCATAGAAACCATTTCAAAACTAGTTCAACAACCCACAACATCTACTACCAGCAACTCTAAGCTTGCTAGCAGTATCAAAATCACCTTCCAATTCAAACCTATTCCCACTACTTATGTAAAAAACTATTACGTAAACTCAAACCAACTACCGTAGCTGCTGACAGCATTCCTGCCGAATACCTTCAAATGGCTGCTAATGTGATAGCCTATCCAATATCAATTCTCCTCAACAGATCAGTAACAGAAAGCAAAATTCCAACAATCTGGAAGGCAGCATATGTCATCCCACTACATAAAAACGGCACCTGCATGGATCTTACCAACTATCGCCCTATTGCCATATTATCACCACTAGCTAAAATATTGGAAAAATGTATTCGCCATCAACTTATGCAATACTTACTTAAAAAACAACTTCTCACTCCTACCCAACATAGGTTTAGACCAGCCCATAGTACAACTGCCATCCTCTCCTTCATTAACCTCATCAACCAAAACAGGAATGTAGGCAAACTAACATCAGTCATATTTTTAGACCCAGCAAAAACCTTTAACATGGTAAATCATCTCAAACTTCTTGAGTCCCACTCAGACCTCAGACTATCCAGTCACTCACTAGCCTTGTTTCAGAATTACCTACTAGGCAGACAGCAAGCAGTCAGGTGGGATAACAAACTATCCACACTGCTTTTTATTGCAACTGGAGTCCCACAAGGGTCAATTTTAGGCCCTCTGCTATTCTCAATCTTCATTAATGATCTCAACAGCATCACTCAAGATGCAACTGCCATACAATATGCTGATGACTTGACACTAGTCTGTTCAGCCAGCAACCCTCTCACATTCCTCTCCATCACCCAACAAGTCTTGAAAACCACTGAAGCTTGGTTTCTCAGTAAAAATCTGTTACTGAACCCAAAAAGACCAAATTATTAAATTTCAAACCAAACCAATCCAACTTAGAGGCAGAAACTTTCAATATCATGTCTAGTGATGGTGTCATTATCTCCCCAGACTCCCACAAGAAACTACTAGGAGTGACCATTGACAACAAACTGAAGGTTGACCTTCACATAAATCAAACTATCAAAAATATACACAAAGAACGTGTCTGTTTCTACAAAAATAAAACATACCTAAATCAACAGACTAAAATTACCATGGCTCAAACTCTGCTCCTATCCACACATATGCTGCTCCCATCTTCACTAACCTATCCAAAACTGAAATCACAAAACTAGACACCTGTTACAATCAAATTGCCAGATTTTCCACAAATACTGCTTACTGTTCCCACCTTTGCCACTCACTACTTCAACTAAATTGACTTGATCTTCCAAATCTCATTACCTTCCATCAACTAGTCTTCGCTCAGAAACTCCTACTATATCTTGAAAAAATACCAGCACTATGTAATGTGCTTAAATTACAAGAAAACCCCAGACAAATACGCTCTAGTGAAAAAACATTAATCAAAATGACCAAACCCAACAACTCAGATGGTGATTCTCTATTTCCTAACTGCATAGGTAAAATCTGGAACTCACTGCCCCCTGCTATTACCTCAACAAAATCAAGCATTAAATTTAAACAACTACTAAAAGAACACCTTATTATCAAAAGACAATGCCCATGCCTTCCCCCAGGTTGACCTTCTATACCTGTTTCCTCAGCTCAGCAAATGCTCTATCAACCTCCTCATAGTAACTAACTTCATCTACTAGCAGTCTTACTACGCTCTAAACAACTTTCTTCTACTCTTTGTACTCCCCATTTCATTCTAACACCACCATACTCAATATACAATTTTGGTAAAGTATGCATATTCCTTGGTAAATTATGCACATTCCTGTTTATAATATTACTGGGCAAGTAAATATTATTGTGCATACAACTAACGTGTCCTTCAACTACATTTACATGCTAAAAATGTTTTTTTCCTGTAAGCTAAAATGTGTTTTCTATCTGTTCTTTGTATATGTTAAATGACTTTGTATATGTCAAATGACTTAGTTGTATATTAACAAACTATGGAGCTTTTCTCTCTGGACCTCCGCTGAAAATGGACACACATCCAGTCAGATTCTCCCGGTCAACAAATGTAAAATAAATAAATAAGCAAGTAAGTCCCAGTCCCTACCTAAATTAATATTCCCTGATGAAAGCTGATTATTCACATATTTTATTTCCTACTTCCCTCGCCTCTTCGCATGTCTTACTCCTCCTTTCCTTTCTACTCTTCTTCCCTCTGCATGCCTTTTGACCATTTCCCTGCCTCCGCCCCATGAAATCCAGTCTTGTAACTATTCACACTAACCTCTACTAATGTATTCATCATCATTGTCACCATAATCACCATCATCAGCACCCTTTTTCCCATTTTCTACATGGGGGTCAGGGTATTGTGTTAACTGTCACCATCACTGTCGATTTAGTGGCACACTCCTGCCTTCGTCAACACTCGTGCCTGACTGTCGCAGATCTTCTCAAGTACAATCCATCCACCTCTTTGCTGTACACCCTCATTTCCTCTTACCTTCTTCCTGTCTGTCAAAAAATCTTCTTCACCAGATTGTCTTCTGCTTTTCTGCACATGTCCAAACCACCATTATTTGTTCTCTTTGATCTTTTCTGCAATTGGAGCTACTTTTGCTTCTGCTCATATGTCCTCATTTCTTTGTCTGTCCCATAGTGTGCATCCTACCACCCTTTTCAGGCACTTCATTTTCATCACCTCAGATTCCTCATCTGCTCTGCCTTTACTTTCTAGGTTTCTGTACTGGTCACACTACTGTCTTGCATACCTTATTTTCACCTTCTTTGGCATTCTTTTGTCATACATTAAACCTGACACTCTATACCAGTTGGCTACAGCCCCTCTGATTCTAGCTTTGACCTCTTCATTCAGACTTCCCTTCACCTCAACCACCTCTTCCAGACACCTGAAGCTATCAACCTGTTGCACCATCTTCCCTCCTATCTCAATTCTCAGCTTCTTCTATGTTCCCCAATTTGATGACATTACCACTGTTTTATCTGTAATTGTTTCATCCCATGTGCCTTCAGTTTTTAATTTCCTTCCCCAATCCTTTGCTGAAGTTATTGCCAAGAGTGCGGCTGTAATGCCACATCATCTGCATACAGTAACTTTGTTGATTTGTCCCTCCAGCTTGTTTGCTAATGTAGTGAATCATGAGTATGAACAGCAGTGAGCTCAGAGCTGAAACCTAGTGCAAACCCACTCCAACTGGGAACCCGTCGGTGAGAGTGAACATTGTCTGTACTTGAATCATTACGTCCTTGTACATAACCTGAGCTAATTCTACCATTTGTCTGCTTCAAATCACAGCAGTACTTCCCAAATCAGCTTTCTGGGGACCTTGTCATATGGTCTCTCCAAGTCTAGGAATGCTCAGTTGGACTCTTTCTTCATCTCTAGCTTCTTCTCAACTATCCATCTCACCACAAACATCGAGTCTATTGTTCTGCATCCTAACCTGAATCCAAACTGCTCATCTTCTATCTTACATTCTACTACTCTGCATATAAGTTTATCAATCACCCTCTCCAGAACTTTCATGCAATGTGACAGAAGTCTGATGCGTCTGTACTGTCCACAGTTGTGGATGTCCCCTATGTTCTTGTACACTGGCATGAGTATGCTTATTCTCCAGTCATCTTGAATATGTCTTCCTCTCCACACTGCAATGAGAGCCCGCAGGATCCATTTCTCCCCTATCTCACACAGCATCTTTATCATATCTGCTGTGACCTCATCTGACCCTCCTGCTTTCCCTGATTTCATTTTCCTTAGTGGTGTTCTTACTTCTTATAAGGTGAGCTCCTCTTCTTCACTTACTGTAGGTGGTTTCTGGGGTGTACAGCCTCTGTGGGGTTTTCTTCATTCAGAAGCAGCTGGAAATACTAATTCCATCTGTCTACGATATCCTGTGGATGGGTAAGAAGGTTGTTGCCAGCATCCTTAATGAAAAGTGTCTGACTATCTTCTTTATCTTTCTCTCTTTGCCTTGCGATCTGATATAGTTTCTTTGTGCCATCTATTAAGTCACTTTGTAGAAAGTGGGAGAGTGCCTTGATGGCCTGATCTATGCTATTGCAACTCCTTTCTTAGCTTCTTTGTTAGCCAGCCAGTATTTCTTCCTAGCCTGGTTGGGCTTTTCTGTCTCCTACTTTACCCTGCACTCCTTCATTCCTGGACTTCGGCATTCCACCAACAGCTTTCTTTATGCATCTTACTTCCATACATGGCTCAGCCACATATAAGTTCTGCAGTTCTCATACATGCTGTTTTCATGTGATGCTATTCTTCTTCCACTCCACCTATTTCTTCCTCTTCTTGGGGTGCTAGAATCCTGAGCAATTTGTTGAACTATTGTGCTTTTTCTCCAGTCAACTTCCATGTCTTCAATCTGATCTCTGTTGACCTTAGAGCCTTCTCTAACAACTGCTTACAGCTGATTGTGGCAACCAGTAGTTTATGCTGTGTGCTGACTGTTTCACTGAGAATTTTATTTTTATTTATTTATTTTATTTTACAGTTTGTTTACTGGGATAGTCCATTGGGCCAAGAAGAGCCCCTTTTCAATGGAGTGCTGGGGAGAAAAGCTCCACGAACAACACTATAACATGAAGACAATGCATTTACATTTATGTAATACTGTTGAAGAACAATGGTATTACTGAAGATGACACAAAAATCCACAATTGCAGTGAAAATACAGTCAGAAAAGCAAAAGGTAAAATTACACACACACACACACACACACACACACACACACACACACACACACACACACACACACACACACACACACACACACACACACACATACACACTCACTCCATTGGTGCATATTGCTGTTAGATTTGTTACAATGTGAAATAACACAGGGTTGACATTACAGTTATACATGAAATCTTAGCAGAATTAAAGTAGGATAGGGATAGGGGATAAGAGGTGTTAATTGTTGAATATAAGAAGGCTGGGACAATAAGAAAAAAAAAATACAGCAAGAGTAGGAGTAAATGAAAAAAATGAAGATGGTGGTAGTCAGAGACGCTCAGTATGATGAAGGGAAGAGAGAAGTAAAGGAGTGTGAGAAGTGGGGAAGAAAGAGGTGAGTCATGTGGGATGAGAGCAGGATCATTCCCAGAAGGTTTGGAGATGGAAATAAAGCAGGGTCTTAAAGGTAGAGTGGTTGTCTGTAGTACGAATAAGAGGTGGCAGGGAGTTCCAGAGGCGAGCTAGGGAAAAGGATAGTAAGTGTTTGCCTGGAGGATGAGCAGGCTTGAGCAGTTTAAGCAAATTCTGGTTACTGGATCTTAGAAGTCTGTTGGGTAGGTGCATTTTGAAGGTGGAGGCAAGGGAGGGGCAGATGAGTTTATGGGTATGAGTAAGATGAATATAGGTAAATATAGGTAAAATAGTTGGGAAGTTTGAGCCAGTTTAGATTGTGTAGGGCATTGCAGTGGTGGGAGGAGAATTTATAGCTGGCAGCAAACTGAGAAATGTTATAACAGGAGGATAGCTTTGTTTTTAAAGACTGAAGGTTGGTAAGAAGTGGGTGGCCATATACGAGAGAAGGAATAAGGAAGGTGTTAGAGAGTACAAGTTTAGTAGTGGGAGTAATATAGTGGTTATGATGGTAGAGCATGCCTAGTTTCTGGTGGGTTTTCTTTATATTGGTTAGTAGGTGGGTATCAAATTTTAACTGTTCATCAATAAGGACTCCTAGAAGCTTTACATTAGAGGTCATCTCAAGAGAGGCATTGCTTTGACTAGTAATGGAGAATGAGTTCTTGTCTATAATGGTACTTTTTGAAGGGCAAAATAACATAACTTCAGTTTTTGATGCGTTGAGTGATAGGTGGTTATCATCTAATGTTCAGTATAATAGGAAGCATCCTGAGTTAGTTTTAAGAATGTGAAGGTAGAAGTGGGAGAGCAGATGATTGTAGAGTCATCTGCATATTGAATCAGTTTAGCACTAGGAATGTTTTGGTTTAAGTCATTTATGAAAATGTTGAACAGTAGGGAACCCAATATGGAACCCTGGTGTATGCCTGTAGGTGTATTAAGGAAGGAGGGGGTGGCTTGTTGTCTGTTGGAGAGGTAACTAGAAAGCCAGTTGACAGAATAGTAGGATAGGTTTAGATTAGAGAGCTTAGGTAGGAGAAGGTTATGGGACATAGTGTCAAAGGCCTTGGGTAGGTGCAGAAGCAGAGTGGACACTAGACAGCCTGCTCCTGGACAGGGAATAACTTTTCAATCATTGAGTCTACCCCAGTGCCCTTTCTTTACTAGGAGGAAGTCTACCTGAGTTGCATGTTCACCATTTTTGTATGTGATCTAATGACTGTCTTTCTTTCTGAGCCATGTTTTGGCTACTATCAAGCCATTTGACAAACAGAAGTCTAGAATGGCCTTTTTTTCCTTATTCCTGTTGCCTCACCTGTGTGGACCCACACAGTTCTCATATCCTGTTGTGTTTGTCCCGATATGTGCATTTAAGTCACCCATTATTAACACCAATTCATGTTGTCCTGCATTAACTAGCAGGTCTTGCAATTGCTTTCTGAATGCCCTCTTTTCCTCACTATCATAACCCTGCTGATAGGCATAGGCTGAGATTATGAGTACTGCCATATCATTACAATGGAGTCTGATTGCCATAAGTCTGTCACTAATTCTGATAATATCCCTCACTGCCTTCTGAAGCCTCTCTCTCACCACAATTCCTACACCATCTCTAGCCCATTCTCTTCCTGAGTAGTAGAGTCTGGATCCCAAGCCAATTGGCTTCACTGCACTGCCTCTTCCATCTTGTCTCTTATATACATAGGATGTCCAGCTTCTTTCATATCATCATGTCATCCACTTCCAAGCTATTTTCTGTCAGTGAACCTTCATTAAGTGTAGCAATTCTCAGTTCATGTTTGGCTGGTTGATTGGTGTCATGTCCAGCTTTCGCTCAATAGAGCTATCCCAGGTAACTCATGCTGGGCAACTAGGCCATATCCATCTATAAAGTGATAAGCTGATATCCCTGTAGCATAACCTATCTCAGTCATTATGGCTACATCTTACCCAAAACATATTTGCTAAGTATAATTTCATTATTCCATACACATTTTTAAACTGGAAATTGTTTCTTGAACTAAATGTATTTTTCTTTTTTGCATCTGTAAATACGCTTATATTTTTAGTATATGCCTATATCTGTCAATATGCTTTGTTCACTTGTTATCTGAACTTGTTCATCAAGGCTGTTCCTACAAATGGCCCAAAGAGAACAGTACACTACCTCAGTGAACAAAAATAAATAAGTAAATAAATAAATATTTCTTCCAAAATTTACCTTAAGCTCCATAATAGCAGTTTTTGGTAGAATATAAATATCTGCCAACATAGCCACCCTTCTCTGTTGCCAATAGATCCTTACCCTAAGTTCCACTCCCTATCTATAAGTAATATTCCCTGCTGAAAGCTGACTGTTTGCAAATTTTATTTACATTATAAACTGTTGTATTATAAAAATATGCATTCATACTTATATTTCTATTATAAAAATATAATTTTAATAAAGGAGTGTATTATACATACATTATATCTATCTATATAGATAGATTAGAATTATGAATAATTATATTATCACACCCCCTCATCCATTTTTCATCCTTCTCTATCTTGTCACCTGCTTACTTACTGCCTCTTATTCATTCTACATCCCTCTTCTCTTTGCATCTCTCATATTTCTCTCCTTATCCCTGTACATGTTTCTGTCTCCATTTTTCTGTCTTCTCCCCATGATATCCTTTCCTGCAATTATTTACACTCACATTTTCATGCCTCTCTATAAAGTGATTTGCTGCTATCCCTGAAGTATAATCCATCTTAGTCATTATGGTTACATTTTATCCAACAGTATCTGCCAAGTATTTCTCCATTTTCCATCCATGTTTTGATAATCTAAATTGTTTCTTGAACTAAATGTTGTAGCATATTCTTGCATCTGTAAATATGTAATATTTTTCAACATATCGTTATATCTGTAAATATGTTTTGTTCATTTATTATTTTATCCTAGTCACCCAGGTTGTGCCTACAAATGGTCCAATGAGATCAGTACACTAACCCAGTAAACAAATATAAATAACTGGATAAATAAATAAACACATATTTCTGTGAAAATTGTCCTTAATCTCCATGATACCAGTTTTTGCTGGAACATAAATACATAGCAGCGTAATCCTCCTCCCTTGTCAATAGCCTCTTGTTACCACAAATATACCAGTATTGTCTTTTTTCCTCTTCTATCACTATTGGAATCCATCTAGCAGTCAATATTATTACTCCTTTTTGACTTTGTCTGTGACATTCTGTTAAATATCCATCCCAAAATCCTTCCTTTGTCAAATTAACATGCCCATTTCTTTCCAATGTGTGTGATGCATCATAATCCAATTTTTTCTTTGCAGTATCCCTTGTGAGGCTTCAAGAGGGTTTGAAGGAATCCATCGCTGCAACAGATGTCTCATTCACATCATCACCTCTCATTGAAGCTAGCATACATTGAATCTTTTAAGAAATACCTTAGTTGACTTCCATCCCATTTCAATACTGTCAGCTATAGGACAAATATTTCAATAGCATATATACTCACAGCCTCACAGCTCTGTGATTATCTTCAAAAGCTCAAAATCCTCTATCCCCAAAAAAATCTTTTTGTATAGTAGAAATACTCACAATGCCCTGTTTACTCTTATTGAGACAGCTTTCTTCATGCCGATTAGGGAAAACCTGACAGGGATTATTGTAATGACTTTAAAAAGGAATTTTACCTTGTACAACACCAATTTCTGTTTAGCTGTCTTACCACAGATGGAATTAGCAAACATGGGCTCCACTGGTTTAAAAGCATTGTATCAGATTGGAATTTCAAAGGCAAAAATAGGCAATGCTCTGCAACCCTGCTCGTCTTCATGCAGGTGTGCCCCAATGATCAGCCCTCTCTCTCTTCTCATTATTGACTGACTCATTCCCATCGATCCATCCCTACCAACCCATTATCCTTTAAGTCATTATCATTCAGGTGATTTGGAAAGCATTAACACCTATGTGATTTTGAATGTCACAAATCTAGCAGCCTACAAACATTGCCCTCTATAGCATTTTCTGTAAAATAAACTTTAAAGGCATAAAGTAAACATCCAGCCATCAACCCCTTTTCCAAATTTGTACATGGGGTCAGGATGTCACTTCAGCAGTGACAATCATCTTGTGCCAAGGTGTGCATCACCTGGTGGCTAGCCGTGCCGCAGTAGTTCATTTATACCACTCACTCTCACCTACAGCCAATTTAGAGTGTCCAATCCACCTACTGCATGTCTTTGGAATGTGAGAGGAAACTGAAGCACCTGGAGGAAATCCATGTGACCACAGGGAGAACATGCAGACTGTGCACAGAAAGCACCACTCCTGAGAACTAAACCAAAGAACATTTTGCTGTGAGGCAACAATGTTAACCGCTGCACCACCACAGCCACCAATAAACAAAAATAAATAATAAAAAATAAAATAAACACATGTAAATATTTTGTGTGTTATAAAAGCTATTAAGACAGTACAAATAGGAATGTTATTGGTAAGAAGCTTTCTTTACAGTGGTAATAGTGCATTCATAGGTTGGTATTCATATTCATTAATGCAAATGTATTAGGGAATTTGGGAGCAAATGCAGACAGGTGCAGTTGAGCTGCAATTCATACAGGCCATTTATGCCAATTTTGTGGTGTCCCCAAATGTAAGTATGCAAATGAGCAGTTAATGAGATGGTAATGAGAAGTGACATAAATGTTGTTGTGCTGATTAAGGGTATTTTATGCCATTTGCAATTCATTGTCTGTTTTCACTCTTTCCGGTGCTTGTTGCAGATGCGGTATTAAAAGCAAAGACTCGCCAAATGTATCAGAGCTTCAAGTGGTGAAAATGCTGTCTCTTGCAGTGACCTTTGCTATCTCTAGGTCAAACCACCTGAGCCAGTGGAACTTGCTCACCAAGAAGGCAGAAATATAGGTAAAGGATTACTCATTATAGCTTTGAGCCAGTGGAACTTGCCCACCAAGAAGGCAGAAATATAGGTAAAGGATTACTCATTATAACTTTGATAATCAAGATATCCTTGATAGGTTTAGAGTGGACAGGGACACTAAGAGGGTCTTAGTGGGCATGTTTGACTCCCATAGGGGTACTGTAGGAATGCATGGACGTCTTATTCCTGTGCACAGCAAGATATGTATAGCCATCGATTTGCTACTGGAATCTTCCAGATACAGTCTGGGGGCACCTAGTGGATATCACAGGCTTCTGCTTTGAGGATGCTGAAGGAGTTCCTGTATATTGTTGCGGCACATGTGGATCAGTTAATCAATTTTCTGGTGTCACCTCAAGACCAAGTTGTGACTATGGATGCCTTTTAAGGCATGGCATTTTTCTCTAAAGTACTTGGTGCAATAGATTGCACCTGTATCACAATTTGGGTCTCTCCTGGTACACAGGGTGAGTGGTACTGCAATAGGACTAGCTGTCTTTTCCACCTCTTCCTGCATGGCAGGATGCCCAGTGGTCATCTTTTTGGAAAGTGGAAAATGTTTTTCTTTTCTTTTTCTTTTTTTAAGTAAGTTGTTACAGTATGCATGCTAAAGGTAATTGCTGTATAATAATCTGCATTTTCTTATTTTATTTCCCTAGCCCTTTCCCTCTTTTTTTGTAAGGGGATGCCAGATATCCACTGGAGTCATGGATCATGACTCCATTGAGAAATCCTTGTGTAGCTGCAGAGGGGAAATGTTACACATCCCTGCCCCAAACCTGTATTGTGACTGAGTGGGTGTTTTACCTCCTAAAGAGCCATTTCAGATGCCAGAACAAGTCTGGGGTGCCCCTCAGTATGAGCTAGCTACTGCGTGTAGGATGTTCACTACCTGTTCCATTCCTGATCATATGACTATATGCTGGTCTGGTGGTGAAGTGACCCATGCTGTCTCTGTAGCCCCCAGTTCTAGTCCCAGTATGACTAATGATGATCAGTCAGTAGCAGTAGTAAGGGACCACATGCAGGCTTGTGTATGACATGCAGATGCATAGGTTAAAAGGTGGCATCTAGTCCAGAACTATAGATCAGGATATTCAAGTTAGTGTTTTCTTTTTATTTTTGAAAAAGAAATGTAGAGCATAATTGATGCATCCTGTGATACCTATGGGCTATGATGTGTGGTGCATGGTCTGCAGTCACTCTTCATTTAACATTATTTCTCATTTTAAAACAGTTTTTTTTTATTACTAGCTGTTTGCCTGAGTGCCCACTGATTCCTGTGCAGTGATGCTGAAAGGCAGCAAATGAATAAATAAGTCACATTTGCAGATACTGTGTTTAATAGCTGCTTTGTTTAATAATTTATTTAGTATTCAGTAGAAAATTATACTGTCAGCAGTGAAAAATGTAAACTTAATTTGCAGTTTCTCTGTTAAGGATTATATAGAACCACACATCAGATTTCTTTCCTACAATCATTTAAAATATTTGTGAGGGCAGATTCTTTCTTCATTTGTATAGTGATGAGGTTAACTTGCAGCAGTTAAGTGTATATGGCAGAAGGATTATTTCAATGTTCATTTATGCATGATGTAGTGAACCTGGAAATGTTGGTTTATTGCTATTCTGATTTCTTATCTAACTGTAAGTATACAGAATGGTAATGCATGTATCATTGATTTTTGGCCCAATGATAATTTATGTACTTAACAGATGTACATAGTATCCCCTCCTCCCCACAACAAAATTGGGTTTAAACACAAATTTACAAGACTGCAATTTCAGAATATGGTGAAAGTAATAGTTGGAAAAGAAATAATTTAGCATGTATAGCCATCACTCCCCCACCTAAGCCTTATTTTCATTGCACAGACATATTTATCAATAAATGTTAAGTCATAGTAGCTCCAGCTCAAATTAATCATACACATCTCTCATTGATAGGTCTGGTGATGGTGCAATTGATCTGGATGATGGGCTACCATGAGAACTATAAGCTGAGTTAGAATGATGGTGGGATCTAGAGGAGGAAGGTAATCCTTCTGTCAGTGACCTGACAGTGCTTCATGACTGTGATCTTGACCTGAAACATGAGGTTCTCCTCATTGTAGATGACTGTTGACATGGGCTGTGGGAAATGTGGTGTGATCGCTCATTGTGAGTGCTGAAATTACTGTCTTGAGAGCCAGTATTACTATCATGTGATCTTCCCCATGTGTCAGCTCAATCTCCCATCCTCTTCCCCTAGTAAAATTGAGTCCAGTCTGACGCTGGTATGTTCAAACCAGTGTACAAATGGAGATTGCAAATGATGCCTATTTTACCATCATGCAGCAAAACCATGGCATTATCCATTTTCTCTACCAATTCAAAGTTTTGTTTGAAATCTTTACGTATACCCTTTAGGACCCTAACCATATCTGACTCTCTGTTGCACTGGTTTGAGCCCTAACTATGACACAGCATATTTCTTGTTGTGCAGTCAATGCTTAAAGTATTTTCTTGAGGTAGTTCAAATTAATTTCTGTGCCTAGCACCTCTTTGTAATGCTTTCAGTGTGGGAAATGTGGCCTCAGACTACCTGCCTTCATCCTTAAACTCTTCTTCTGCATGTGGAGATACTGGTTTAGACATGCATTTGCTCCTATCATACAACAGTGACTGGAATGTCACACTGTGTCTGACTTTGTGATGCATTGTCACTTTCTGTAGAGTTACTAACGTTGTGAAGTGAGAAAGACTCTGTCATTACACTGGGAGACTGCCTGCCACTTCTGTCAGGTTGCCTCGTAAGTGCAACTATATCATCATCATCATCATTTTCAGCAACACCCATTCTGCTGGTGATTCTTCCATATTTATTGGTACAGTTGAACTGTTTCTTTCTGATGCTGAGTCTGTAAAATAAATCATTGCAATATTTGAATAGTACCGCAGCAGTGTATTGTATAGCATGGTTACAGGAACACTTATCATGAAGCCTGACTTCATTTTCATAAGCTGCTGATGTACAAGGCTGACCTAATAATAAGGAATTGTGACATGTTTAATTACAGCACTGCTTGTCACCATTTGACTTTAAACATTTAAAAGGTGTGAGCTGATGAAAGCAAATGCTTCTGCAGACTTTAGTTTGATGGAACTGTGTCCATGCCACCTAAAGTTATTCAAGTTGCACCATCTTCTGCATGATAGTCATCCCCACAGACAGACATAAGGAAATCTCAGCAAGATGACATTGATATATGGACTGTATTTTATATTGCATATATCATGGGCAAAAGTAGGTTAAAAAATAAAAAAGATAGTTGGGTGCATAAGACGTAGAATAAAAAAGTGCCAATCCTGGTACCAGGACTGGAAAAAATGACAGTGTAGAATCCTCAAGACATTGAAACATTCCTACAATAGGTTAGGCCAGGCCTGCTGGGAGGATAGCTCCCCTGTTGTACAAGGAAGTAGTAGCCCACACAAATCACAAAAAATGGTAGGCCAAAAAAGAGCCATAAAGATGGCAGGGTGGACTACTGAGGATAAGAAAGAAATGATGTGTTGTTACTTTTATGCAAGAAGCCCAGAACTTCCAGACAGAAGATATACAAAAAGATTAAGGCAGAAATTAGAGGGAAGAAAAATACTTCTACAATAAAAACTGTCAGAAGCTTCAAATAAAAATTTGTGTTCATTAATACAACAGATTTGTGAAAAACATTTTATAGACTAAGACACCTTGGGCCAAATTGAATGCTTCTATATACCCTGGAATTAATGAGCAGGTATCAATTAAGCCTATTTTAGATGGTTAGAATATCTAAGATGAACTTGCATATGACAGGAATTTTTAAATAATTTTTAATGCACAAATGAAGTTATTTATTACAATTTTTATGATATGTTTAAACATTATTAATAATGTATTAGTTGTTATGTAAATATATATACATTTTATATTAAGGGTAGGAACTGTATAATAATTGTATTTATCAAATATATGGTTATATATGTTTTATATTGAGATGAAGGAACTTTAATAGGCACTAGCACTTTAAAAACTAATAGGAGAAATGTCATGTGATGTTGTATTTGTTTTAAAAGGAGAACAGTTAGATTATAAGGTTGGTTCTGATGAAGTCTTAATTAACTGTTTACATTGTGTGTGATAATAAAATACGTTTTAACTTGGATCTGTGAAGTGCTGGTGCTTTGTGAGTCTACTTGGAACAGACTGTGTGGATTGGCTTTGGTTTTTAGTTGTTCGCTGTTCCAGTTATTGGTTTTCGTGGTGGTACCTTGGGCCATTCAGAAAAAGAAGTGACTGAGGAAGTGTTAAAATATAAAGAACAAAATCTAGAGAATTTTGAAAGGTATAGAAAAGAAATATGGACATGGGGAAATAAAGAAAGAGAGATCTGATATGGTTCAGTATGTATCCAAAAGAGAAAGATAAAGGCAGTCCCAAAGATATTCAAAGAGAAATGCATGCAAAGATACCTAGATATGGAACATTTCAAAATAAAAAATAAGATCACAAAAGGGAATGTAGAACTGAAGTTTAGTAAAGTAGAAGTTAAGAAAATAGAAGCTGAAGTTATGGAATACTTGTGAAGTGAAGGATTTAGTGCAGAAAGTCTAACAGAGGTTACATCCCAGCATGATGAAATGAGTCCTCAAAGTAAGGAGAAACAGGAAGAGGAGGAGACTTCTGAAGAAGAATTATGGACATGGAAAGAAAAAACTATTTAATATGGCTAATAATTATGCAAAAGAGAAAGTAAAACTAATCAATACAAAAAGTTCAGTACCGTGGATATTTAAAGAGAAATACAGGCAAAGGCATTCCAACATCAAAAAGTTTACAATACAAAAAATAAGAAAACAAAGAGGAAAAGTAGAAAAGAGGATTAGTAATGGAGAAGTTAAAGAAATAGAAACTGAGGTTATGGATTACCTGTGAAGTGAAGGATTTTGTGTAGAAAATCTAACTCAGATAACATCACAGCAGGATAGAGCAACAGATGCCCAAATTAAGGAGAAACCAATGGAGCAGGAAACATCTAATAGTTGCCATATGAAGATACTTTCAAGCCTTTCACAGGAAACCAGTACAAACATTCAGTTGAAGTTGCACAGCAAGAGAAGGAACTGGAAACTGTGGCAACTCTGATGCAGTCAGTGTTGTCTAGTGATAGACCAGCTTGTTCCAATATGAAAGAGCAATGGATGGCACAGGATGAAATTGAAAAGAATACGGCACAGGAAGATGCTCTGGAACTTTGTATAGAATGCCTGCAGGAAAGGGAGAACAAAGAATGTGCCTCTAGTTTAGAAGAAAATGATCTAAGAGAAGAGTTGCTTAATTTAATAGAAATGGACATAAGATCAATGAAAGAAATAAACTACAGAAAGTCAATAAAACTCAAAAAGTTAGAAGTCTGGTAAAACAAATGAACAGTGTAATTAGGACTGTCCATAGAGATTCATGTGATATAACAGAAGTAATAGGATATATTACTGTGTAGCTAAATTAATAACAGACAAAGTCTTACCACAAAAACACAGGGCAGTAAGGGAAAGGAAGGGGAGAAATCAAATGCCATCATGGAAGTATCAAATACAGAAAACTATAACGCAATTAAGACATGAAGTGTCACTGTTAGAATAGTATAAAATAGGGAATGGAGCAAGAAAAATACTCAGAAAGATGTGATAAAAGCAATGAGCAGCACTAGAACAGATCACAGTCTATCATGCACTATCACAAATAATAAACTAAAAATATCAGCACATGCAGAAAAACTTAGAAGATATGCATATACAGGAAATATACAAAATAAGCAATTTACTGATGACCAAAAACGTTTTATAGAGAATTGGGAAATAAAACAAAAAGAATTTAAACACCACCAGAAAAAAGAAGAAATAGATATACATTGGAGAAATATCTATGAAGATCCAGTGGATCATAACAAAGATGCTAAATGGATAGAATAAGCAAAAGAAATAAATGTACAGGATATGAAATTGGATGAAGGAATGGCTGGAGAGAAAAGCTCTTAACTGAAAATTGCCAGGCCCAGATGCAGTACCTAACTTCCGGCTAAAAGTATTAACATCTTTACATGAAGATTTAGCCATGAGTAAGAACTACTTTCTATGCATACCATGACCAGGCACCAGCTTGGTTAACAGTAGGAAAAATGATACTCCTACTTAATATCTGCAAGTTATCCTAAAAACTATAGACCAATAACTTGCTTTCTGACAACATGTAAACTCTTTACTGGAATTGGTGCCGACAGAGTTTATAGTCATTTAGAAGAAAACTTCAAATTTCAAAAATAGATACAAGAAAACCAGATATAATAGTCCATGAAAAGAAGACAAAAGTAGCATTCTTCTTCTTTCGGCTGCTCCCATTAGGGGTCACCACAGCGGATTATCTGTTTCCATTTCTTCCTGTCCTCTGCATCTTGCTCTGTCACACCAACCACCTGAATGTCCTCTCTCACCACATCCATGAACCTTATCTTAGGCCTTCCTCATTTCCTGTCACCTGGCAGCTTCATACTTAGCATATTTTCCCCAATATACTCTGCATCCCTCTTCAGCACATGTCCAAACCAACGTAATCGTGCCTCTTTGGCTTTGTCTCCAAACCTTCCAATCTGGGCTGACCCTCTAATATACTTATTCCTAATACTGTCCACCCTCATCACACCCAGTGCAAATCTTAACATCTTTAACTCTGCCACGTCCAACTCTGACTCCTGCCTTTTTGTTAATGCCACTGTCTCCAACCCATATAATATTTTACCAACATTTTTACCAACTTTCAAATCTGGTAAAATACTTCACTCTCCTAAGGCTTCTCTTTCCTCCCATTTTTTCTTTCTTTCTTTTTTTCTGTAACTGGTACTAAGTAAAGCTCCAGAATTTATGAGCTACACACATCCATAGTTTTCTCTCAAAAAGTGATCAACCAATCCATCGGTAGACAGTGATTTTATTAGATTTAGATCTGTTTTATTAGCACTACACACCATACTGAGAATCTACTCCTGGTTCATCTTACTTTTGTTATCTTTCACTTATATATAGCTGGAGATATTTATTTATTTATTTCATATTTGGCAACCAGGTTGGTCCAGCTGAGCCAAAGCCCATTTTCATTGGAGACACAAGGAGTAAAGCTCCAGTACATTGACAAAAATTATAATGGCAAATAATAAATTCTGAAATAGTGTAAAAACATATCAAAATTACAGAATAAGACTTACATCCACTTGCATACACAGTAAATATAAGTAGTTACAGTAGAAAACATTTACATAGTAAGTGTAGGAAAATACACTTTTTTACAAGTATATACATATTCTTGTAGTCAGAAGAGTGGAGAAAAGAAAAGAGAGAGAGATAGCAGTAGTTAGAGTATAGGAGTCAGAGAGTACTGTTAGGGTGTTGTTGGTAGACAGATGAGGACGAGAGTAGGTAGGGGCATGGCAGTGACGAGACCTAGAGGCAAGTAGAAATTGTTTTAGTTTTTTTTGAAGAGCAAGGGGTGGGTTGTGGTTCTTATGTATGAGGGAAGTTTATTCCAGGCCTTGGCTACAGAGTGTTTGTACAAATTTTTCCTACATTTTTGTTAGGTGTATGGATGTCAAGGAGTTGTTGACCGGATGTACGGAGAGAGCAATTGGGAGTGTAATATGTGACCAGGGAGGAGAGGGAGGGGCATGATGTGGGTTTGTAAAGGATGGAGCTTTGGATACGGAATTGAGTCAATTGGAGTTGTTGGTGAAATTCTAACCATTAGAGTGTGTCCAGAGCAAGGGAGTGGTGTGAGTTACATGGTAAGTTAATAGTGAATCGAGCTGTTTTGTGATAAGCTTGTTCTAACTTAGATAAAAGCGTAGACTGGATAATAGTAAAGATAGCAGCTGCATAGAGAAGGGAGGGGAGGAGGAATGCTTGGGCCAAGGATAGTTTAGTGTCAGAAGTAAGGAATTTTTTGTTTCTATGTAATAGCCCTAGTTTTTGGTGGGTTTTTTAATAGTTTGTTGAATATGCAGGTTAAATTTCAATTCATCATCAATAGTGGTGCCTAAAAGTTTGGTGTGGGGATCTAGGTTAATGGTGGGCTTATCAAGGGATGTGATAGGTTCATAGGTTCATAGGTTCATACTAGGCTATCTGCCCGAGGGCATTTACAAGCCTAGCCCATCGTTTTGTGGCTTAGGCCACCCCTTTAGTATGGGGAACTATACCCATTATTTTTCTGTGCCTCTGTTGAGCAGTGACACTGAGGTAATCCCTGGGGTATATCTGCGATCTCCCATCCATTGGTCAAGATTTCTCTTGAGCAAGGCCAGCGAGGTGCTCTGCCTCACATGTACCGGATTTTGTTCCACAGCATAGGAGTCTTTGGGTGATGAAGCTATCCCACCGGCACGTCCTCTTAATAGCCGTGACAAGGTTTTAGTCTACCGACCATGTGGCTCTGATGGATCTAGATTTTTTGAGGTGAAGCATATTCATCAAATCTGGGTTTGACATGGCCTTGTATGTTAGGCAAAGGTCACCTCTGAGCAAGCGTTTACTGAATAGAGCTGGAGTTCTTTCAGTCGGGCAGCATAGGACAGATTTTGAGACCCTTTATCCTTTTGGTGAGGAACTTTTGTGGCCTCTCCAGCTGCTGCAAGTGTCGGGTCAGATACATTCGAATGGGGCATTGTACTCAATCATTGGTCTGATGAGTGATGAGTAAAGGGAGACTATGACCTCCCTTGATCTAGATGAGAATCCCTTCATGATAAGGTGGGCAATGTAGAAGGTCTTCCTAACTACTTTAGCTACATGGGTGTCGAATGACAGACTACTATCAACCTGGGTCCCCAGGTCCCTGATAACTTCTTCTGTGCTCAGTGGATTGCCACCTATTTAGTAGCTAGGGGTAACCTTGTTTTTCCCGAAGGGTATGACTATGCATTTTTTGGCATTTAACTTTAGGCCGTGGCTCTGGCACCAGTTATCCGTTTCTGTGAGACCCTTCTGAAGGATATCTGTGTCAGATGTGTTTTTGTTAGAAAAATCTATACATGCTGCTTAGAAAATATATTTACATACATGCTGCCTAGAAAAATATATTTACAATGTGTGCTGCTTAGGAAGATGTGTATTTAATCATTCAAACATATATAAGTTGTGTGATCAAATATATAGAGAAATGTGTGCTTTAGTTAGGAATAAATGTACTTAATGCATTTAATTCTGTCTTACTAAAATAACAGTAGAAATAAACCTGCATATTATTGCTTGAAGCACAAGCTGCAGTGTAATCAGAGATTTGACCTTGGCAGCTTGCAGATGCAGTCTGGCTCATGTCTTTCAAGTAAAGATTATTTTGCAAAGTTAGAAAATAATAAATCTGTTCGCATGTATGTCCTCTTTGCTGCCTCCACCAGGAAGTAGCCTTGTCTTGCACTATCTCTGATAGTGCAGCTGGACAAGAGAAACAAAGGGAGGCTTTAAGGAAGACATACATCTATTGTATTTGAACTAATCAGAGAACCTTGAATTGGCTACATCCTCAGGAGGTCATCGTGACTGACCAGCTGCTTGCAAGGCTGCAACATTCTCATGGGAAAAGGACTTTTGAAAACACAAACTCAGCACTTTTATGAATTACTATGATGTAAAGACCCTGTCACTGACCACACCAGTAAGGTGGGCAAAACTGATAATGAAAGGTATATAACCAATGTGTTTTGGTCAATAAAGCAGTCAAAATTCTATACAAACTTTGTGTATGGTTTTTTGCCTCCTAATGTACATTAGAGCTTTAAGTTATCCAAGCTTTCCTGCATTACTGTTTGTTATTAATTGACATTGTGTTTGAATAACTCAATGATTTTACAGTCTGACTCTAACAAATTTATTTAACATCTTGGTCCTTCGGACCGGAATTCCCTTGGTAAGCTACAGGTCAGAATATATAGGTGGTATTGAAGTCTGGCAGAAGAAGGAAAGACCTCCGACTGAATTGTCGTGCCTAAAGAGGCTGTCCACTTATCTGATCTGTGGCCGAAAAGCGGAAAACTGGGTCCTAAAAAGCCTATCAAACATAAGCAGGAGGCTCGGGTAAGCAAAATTCCTCTCTTTGTTTTTGTTTTAGATCAGGGACCAGGTTACACTGTGCTATTGCTAAGGTTTGTGATAGCAGGGAGAGAGGTAGTCAAAGTATTGTATCTTGAGTCATAGATCAGGAAATAAAGCAAAACAAAGTAAACAGTCATTCTAGACACTACTGTAAATACGGGAAATAGAGATACCACGTGGTACAAGAGAAAGGGTTACGTAACAGTTCTGTTGTTGTTTTTTCTCTCTCTCTCTCTCTCTCTCTCTCTCTCTCTTCTTTTTTCTTTCAGAGACATGGGAAACGAATGCACTAAAAGGTCACGTGACCCGCCCCTAACAGAAGATGCAAAATATATGCAATTACAGAGAGCAGATAATGTGAGATATTTTGCAAAATGTGTTAACAACTATAAATTTGATAGTAAACTAGATAAACTTTCACTAGTTAAACTCCTTAAACAAGTTTTAATCTGATGCAGGGCGTCAGGCAAAAGAAAAACAGAAGCTTAAAAATTCTGAAACATTTTTAGACAACAGAGTAAAAGGTCTAACAGACAGAATCTCTGAAAAATGAAAACTTAGAGCAGACTGGACTTGCATTAATTAATGCCTACAACAGGAAAATGAGACAGTAGATGGATATTATGCTAGATTATTAAAATGCTTAAAATAACAATTAAAAAATATATATATATATATACATTTTAAAAGGTTGCATTGCCTCTGTTAGTAGTTTTATTACAAGGCATATGATAAATCACTGAACAAGCAGGCTGCAAGCCTTACTTGAGTATGCTAGACGTACTGAAAGACACTTTAATAGTAAAAAGAAAAAAAGGGCACAAGTCTTCACTGTTGAAGACGGAGCTGAAGTATTTGTATTACAGTCAGGTAAAAGGGCATCTAGCTAGGGACTATAAACAAAATAAGAAAGCAATAACAGAAGATAAAGGAGATGTGGACTGACTATATAATAGTGATAATAACCAAAAATCATCAGAAAAGGTTAATAAACAAAAAGAAAATGTGAATGTAGTAGAGGGAATAGAGGAAGTACAAACAGATGTAAAGAATAAAAATGAAAATAAAATTTTAGATTTAGCATTGTTGAGCCTGGAGCTCTACCTAGCAAATACAAAACCAGAAGTAACACTTCTGGTGGAGGAAAAAGGTCAAATTCCTGTGTGACTCAGGAGCGTCACGGACTTTGATACACCCCTCAAGTTACCAAAACATTCTAAATCACCTAATTATATATTAGTAAAAGCAGCAAATAGACAGCTATACAGGGAACCACTTTCCCATAATATAGCAATAACTGACCCTGTTTCAGGTATGACTCAGAAAAGTAAAATTGTAGTTTCTGCAAAAATATCCAGTAAACTTACTGGGAAAAGACCTTGTGCAGATATTTGGCATAGCAGTAGTTCCTACCATGCAGGGTATGGAAGCACAAAGACAAATGAATGCTCTTGTGGTGTGATCAGAGGGTGAAGCCTATTATTGGTACAGCCAGGACCTAGTTATGATTGGTCCAGGGCAGTAACCAAAGAACTGATAAACGTAGCCATCAGTAAGGTACCCTCCCTTGACACTGATCAGCAGCACTTGTTACATTGTACTCCATACTACTATAGCACACCAGGACCTAATAAAAAATATAAGTAAAAATCCTGCTGACAAATTAATATTACAAACTTTATGCTGGGATACTGAGGGAAACAGTGTAGTAAGCTGTTCATTACCTCAGGAGTTCATGAGATTGTATAAGTCCAATAGACTGCCACATGTCAGCTTGACAAAAACAAAAGTTTTAAATGGGCAGACTTAGAAAAAAGGTAACAAAATGAAAAAACAGACTGATTTAAAAATGTCAGGACAAGGGATATGAAAACAAAACTGAATTGGTTGACACAGACACATACAGCTGTACACTTGCAATCTAGTAAGGACAGCTGATTAGCATTTTTATTAAAAAAAAAAGAAAAGGCCTTGTGTAAAATTCCAACAACTCTGTGGTCAACAGGCAAGTCAAATGTAGGGCTTATTCAAGTAGCAGGACCAGTTACAATTACCCCAAAGTCAGCTTTTAGACCACAGAAAAAAACAATACATTTTGGGAAAGAATGCAAAAGTAAAAATTAAGCCTATAATAAGCAGCATTACTCAAAAAAAGGAGTACTGGTAGAATCTCCTGATTCACCATGTGATACACCCCTATTTCCTGTTAAAAAAAAAAGCAAACGGGGAATGGCAGATGGTACAAGATTTATAAGCTGTGAATAATGCAGTAATACCTAAAGCACCCTCGATTGCCAGACCCACATACCTTGTTAAATTATTTAAAGCCACAACAAAAGTATTTTACTGTGGTAGATATAAGCAATGCTTTCTTTTCAATACCTATACATCCTGATAGTCAATATTGGTTTGCATTTACATTTCAGGGTAAAAGGTATACATATACACGACTACCACAGGGATATTGTGAGAGCCCAATAATATTTGCACAAAAATGGCTAGCAATCTGGCAGGGTCTACCCCACCAGAAGGTAGTCAAATTTTACTTTATGTAAATGACATCTTGCTAGCACCCAGCAGCAGTGCAGGGTGAATACAGTAGCATTGTTAAAATTTTTAGTAATACAAGGACACAAAGTAAACAAGAGTAAGTTACAAACTTTGGGAAAAAACACAGGTTAGATACCTGGAATATGTGATATTCAGTAAAGGTAAAATACTAAATAGTGGGAAAAGGGAAAAGAGGAAAAAAAAACAGCAATTTTGCAAGCACCCAAACCAACAACTAAAAAAGAAATAATGTCTTTCCTAGGTACAACTAATTTTTGTTGGAACTGGGTACCAAATTATTTTACAATGAAAAACAAAAGCAGAAATGGCTTTCTGCAGGTTGAAACAGTTAATAGCTTCTTCATTAGTTTTAAGACTTCCAAGTTATCACAAACGTTTTTTTTTAGACCATAGATTGTAAGCAATGGTACAGTTAGTAAATAAAATATTCCAAACATATGGATACATAAATTATACAATAAAATTTTGTGCAGCTTGTCATACTTGTAACAAGCACCATGCACAAGGAGCATTTAAAACAAGCAAGGGAGTTTCCTAGACCACCATATCCATTCCATACTATTCGTATGGACTTCATAGAGTTAAATAAATGTGAAGAAAAAAATACTGTTTAGTGATCATAGATATGTTTTCAAAATGGGTAGAAGCTTTTCCTTAAGGAATCACTGTGCTTACCACCCACAGTCAGCAGGACTGGTGGAGAGGTACAATGGGATTTAAAAAAAAAAAAAAAAACAAGTTAAGAAAGTTGATGAGTAAGACTCAAAAGAATTGGATTTGCTGTTTACCTCTAGCATTGCTGAGCATGAAAAACAGTAACAAATGTAAAGGGTTTGATCCCCTTTAAAGTAGTATTTGGAAAGGCATATTATGTGCCTCAGTAAAAAGCTCTCATGCCTGCAGGGCTGGAGGCTGACAGTTCACTAGCTAATTAAATAAAGAAACTGTTATAAATAAGACTGTTTTGCAGTTGAACTCTTTTTCAAATAAACAAGAAACAAAACCAGAAGCCGTGCTGACCCCGGGGTCCTGGATTTGGCTGAAAGTCATAAAGAAAAAGAACTGGGCGAGTCCAAGGTGGGAAGGTCCGTACCAGGCACTGTTGGCAACACCCACTGCAGTAAAAATTGCTGAGAGATCATCTTGGGTTCATTTAACCCACTGCAAACCTGTTAAGAAATTCAGTTTGGACATACCACAGGAACAGGATGGCCAGAGGCAAAATAAATAAAAATGTGAAACAACCCCAGAGACATTGGTTCACTGGCCTACTGATCATACACTTAATAACTATGTTTGTAGTAACCTTTTTTGTTGTTATGGTTTTTCTTGCATATAACTACAGAAGTAAAATTAATAAAACGTAATGAAGGACTGGCTACAGACTGGCACCCAAACTTTAACACATACCTGGCTATGAAACGAGTTTATGTAGAGACTATAAACGTTTCAAATTGCTGGGTCTGTACTGCAATACCCACAGCATATGGAGGACTTTTAATGTCTGCTGTCCCCTTGGGAATAAATAAAACTTGGGAAAACCTGTTATTTGACACAGGCACTGTGAGATCACAGGACAAAATTGCTTTATTTTTACCTGTTCACACAAAAAGAAATTGTATGAGAGTAATACCCTCCAGGTGGGCTGGAGTAATGGTAATATAACAATGTCTTATAAATGTTACATTAAAGTCAAAAGTGGGGTACTGTTTGTAATACAAACCATGATTCATATCTGAGTTCAATGAAAACTACATTAAATGCAGTATGTGACAATCTAGTCTTAACTAAGCAATTGTCTATTAGGAATAGGAAAATGTTTCATGCAGGGATAACACGTATCAGTACCAAAGTAATGATTTTATTTGTGGGAAAAAGGCATATAAATGGTTACCTGAGAATTGGTCCGCAGTTGTTTTTGGGTTATCTGGTTTCAGCAATAAGACATACTGCAGAATTACCTTTGGGTAAAATACAAACGTAAGGAAAACAGCTCGAGAATCTGAAAGTCCAGTGAGAAAAAACCTGTGAATCCAGTTGGTAAAATCGTAGCTGGTTGATATGGCCACAATTCAGTAAAAGACAAAAGTAAATTGACTCATATGAACTTGGGCAACAGTGTTATATCCAGGGCAGGAATGCCACCAGCCTATGGAGCAGTCAAATCGATCTGGGAGCTGAGGAAGCTGTCAAAAGTCATGAGCAATGCAACTTTTCCACCCTAGAATTGGTGACTAATGAACTGAATGCAATAAAAACTGTTGTGCTACAAAATCAAATGGCTCTTTACTTCACCCTAGCGGCAAGAGGTGGTACACGAAAAAGAATGCTGTGCGTACATTCCAGACAACCAACATGAAATCAATGACCACCTAGAGGTAATTCAGCAAGTATCAGCAATGACTAAACCAGGCCCAAACCCACTGACGGACTTTTTCCAGAATCTGTTTGGGGGGGTGGGGTTCCATCCTATTAAACATTTAATTGCTATTTGTGTGGGTATACTCCTAATAGAAACATGTGTTTACTGTGAAATTCCCTGCATGAAAAGATTAATCAAAAATTTGTTGATATATCTGCTACTGAAACTCTTTACCAAAGTGTTGAAATTAAAAGATTAATTTCAAATGATGCTTTCTCTGAAATATAAAACCAATGACTTACTTAGCTGAAAGCCCTTAAAAGGGAAAGGCTGAGGAATGAAATAATATTGTTTATGCTTTAAACAGAATAAAATGCATTAACAGGAGGGAGAATGTTAGAAAAATCTATACATGCTGCTTAGAAAATATATTTACATACATGCTGCCTAGAAAAATATATTTACAATGTGTGCTGCTTAGGAAGATGTGTATTTAATCATTCAAACATATATAAGTTGTGTGATCAAATATATAGAGAAATGTGTGCTTTAGTTAGGAATAAATGTACTTAATGCATTTAATTCTGTCTTACTAAAATAACAGTAGAAATAAACCTGCATATTATTGCTTGAAGCACAAGCTGCAGTGTAATCAGAGATTTGACCTTGGCAGCTTGCAGATGCAGTCTGGCTCATGTCTTTCAAGTAAAGATTATTTTGCAAAGTTAGAAAATAATAAATCTGTTCGCATGTATGTCCTCTTTCCTGCCTCCACCAGGAAGTAGCCTTGTTGCACTATCTCTGATAGTGCAGCTGGGGACAAGAGAAACAAAGGAGGCTTTAAGGAAGACATACATCTATTGTATTTGAACTAATCAGAGAACCTTGAATTGGCTACATCCTCAGGAGGTCATCGTGACTGACCAGCTGCTTGCAAGGCTGCAACATTCTCATGGGAAAAGGACTTTTTGAAAAACACAAACTCAGCACTTTTTATGAATTACTATGATGTAAAGACCCTGTCACTGACCACACCAGTAAGGTGGGCAAAACTGATAATGAAAGGTATATAACCAATGTGTTTTGGTCAATAAAGCAGTCAAAATTCTATACAAACTTTGTGTATGGTTTTTTGCCTCCTAATGTACATTAGAGCTTTAAGTTATCCAAGCTTTCCTGCATTACTGTTTGTTATTAATTGACATTGTGTTTGAATAACTCAATGATTTTTACAGTCTGACTCTAACAAATTTATTTAACAGTTTTCTACTATGGCGCCCAGTTTGCAGTCATCTGCAAACTTTGTCAGCCATAACCCTCCTGTGTTTGCTTGTACTTCGGAAAAGTAGATGCCAAACAAGAGTGGGCCCAGGACTGAGCCCTGTGGGACACCACTTGTGACAGGCTTTGAGTCTGACATGGCGCCAGCAGCTCTGACCCTGTGGGTTCTGTCACTCAGCCAGTTTGCAACCCATCTTGTGATGTATGGGTTGACATTTAAGCTGATGAGTTTTTCAATGATACCCGAATGGGGTATTGTATTGAAGGCCTTAGCCAGATCGAGGTAGGCTGTATGGACTGCCTTTCCCTCATCAATGGCTTTGGTGACTGTTTCGAAAAAGTCAACCAAGTTTAAAAGGCATGATCTGCCTTTGACAAAGCCAAACTGGGTTGGATCCAAAGTCTGCAAATTCCTATGTCTTTATTTATGAGGTCCATTATGATCCTCTCCATGGCTTTGCAGATAAGGCTTGTCAAGCTAATGGCCGGTAATTTCCAGGGTCGGTGGAGGCACCGCCTTTGTGAAGTGGTACCACAGTTGCAGTGCCACCCCCTGGTATGCATCCAGAGGTAAGACTTTGATTAAACAGCTGTCCTAGCTGTGGGTTTAATTCCTCATTGAGTTCATGGAGCACACAGCCGGGGACACCATCAGGTCCCATGGATGCTGTGTTTTTGCTTTGGAGAGAGCAGTTCTCACTTGGGCTGGAGATGTTTGGGGGCTGCAATCGTTTGGTATAGATATCTCTCCTTTTGGGGAGGGGAGAAGTTTGCACTGAACCTGTCAGCCAGTATGTTGGCAATGTCTGTAGGATCAGTAATCTTCACATCATTTTGAACTAGCTCTGAGCATATCTGGGAGTTTCCTCCCAGGTTTCTAACATAGCTAAAGAAGGCCTTATGATTGTCTTTTGAGTCTTTAGCTATTTTCTCTCGAAATTTGCTTTGGATGATTTTATGAGAGCTCTTAGTTTTTACTTATAGTGATCAAGGGTGTCTTACCTTTTAAGGATTTTGCTCTATCTTGTAGTAGCTTCCTCCTTTTGTTGTAGAGTTTGTTTATGGCTGGGGTCCACCAGACTGGACGCTTGCCTTTGGTACAAAGAGTCTTTGTTTTGCTTGGGATTGCCTTATCCATGCAGTCCTGCAGGTGCTGGTAGAAGGCATTTGTAAGTGATTCAGCGGCTTGAGTACTGTTTTCCGCCAGCTCGGGGGCCTTAAAGGAGACCACACTAGTCTTTAGAAGTGTGAAGTCGGCTTTTGAGAAGTTCTTTACTGTGGTCTTTTTTATTTCAGGTGGGGGTGTAGACTTATGGTGAGCTAGAGGTCATGGCAGAAATAGTAAATGTTCCCAAGGAAGATCAATATTGTTCACAAGGATGGTTCAGGAATAACAACTCCTTTCAGAAACTCTTTTACAACAAACAGAGAAGAAAGAGGAGAATCCATGGTCAGACTTGCTGAAATGGCCACAAGATGAACTTTAAGCAGAAATAAGTGAGGACAAATGAAAATATCTCTCACAAATATTTGATCATCAGTGCTGCAAATTCCCTAATGGGCCACTGGGTATTTGTTAGCCACCAACTAGAAAATCGCTTCCCCTTACCAGCATACCATTTTCTAGTAGCAAGTTTTCTTGCCTCCTTTAGTACCGATTGGGTATCCTTATGAAATAAGTGCCTAAAAGGTATTAAAACTTGATTCTCCACACAATCGATTGAAGTTCATTGATATCAGGACACATTACACTCCTCCTGTCTTGCGTGAGTTGATATGGTCTGCGAGTAATTTGCCCTTGGTCAGTTCCGTAAGAAGGGAGAACCAATGCTGCCTGGCAATAGGGAGTAACCACAAAGATTTTTAGGGTATTCTTTTGAATCTTCAGAAGTACCCTGGATTCAGTGGAAAGGGTAGAAATGCATAAAGGAATATTCCCTACAAAGGGAATAAAAATGCATCTATTTTCCAAGCTTGCTTGTGAGGAGCCCTGGAAGAAAACTTGTTTAGTTAGTTGTCTTTTCTGAAGAAAGTAAACACATCTGTTTAACAATTTGAGGTATTACCTATAATTGGATCACTTCCTAGAAGACCCTAACTTCAATTTCCATTCATAAAGGTCCGACCTGGTCATGCTCAGGATGTCTGCTGCTGTGTTTTCTTTTGTCAGAATATAAGATGCTTGGATGGTTAAGGAATGCTGAAGAGCTAACTCTCAAGCCATCAATGCCAGCCTGCATATTACCTTGAATTTCTCTGCTTGTTGATATACCACATGACTGTAGCATTGTTTGTAATCACATTAAGAGATCATTGGAGACCAAATGTTATGGACATTCTTCAAAGCATGGATCATAGCCAACTCTCTTTTAAGCTGATGTGCTTTATTAGTTTATCTGAAAGATTCCACAAGTGCTGCACTTTTACTTCTTTGGAAACCCACTCCCCAAGCAAACTCTGACACATCTGTGGTGACAAATTAGCTTGGCGTCTGATGAAAGAATGGGAGACATGGCTTCAGTTGAGTTTGCTGTCTCCACCAGTGCACTTGCCTTTTTATAAAGATCAAAACTAGAATGTGAAACACTTAGATTTGTACAGTTTGCTCACACAAGCATTCACAAGATAAAGTCCTCTGACAAGATATGATGTGTCCATTGCTGGACAGTGGCATAGGGTGCTGACTTGTTGGAACATGGGCTTCATTCTTGGATAGGCTTGTAAGGCCCTATGGGCCAATAGCCTAGTAACTTCCTATGATCCTATAAATATATAACTTTTCTAGCAAAAAAAAAAAAAAAAGAAAGAAAAAAAGAACTTCATAGAAGAAAAACACAAGTTTTCCAAAGAAAAGTAACACTGTGAAAGTGTTTTTTTCCCCCAGCACCGGGACTTATATGACCAACCTCAATCTATTGTTAGCTGACAGTTCCACAATGCCCTCCAAAGGAGTGCAATTTGGTGGCAAGAAAGCTCTGAAGCTTTTGAAACTCTCACTGTTTATATATTGAGCTCTGCTCAAGCTCTTGATGATTAAAGTGCATGAAGGATACCTTTAAGCTTTGAAAAACTGGCTAGTTGGTGGGAATAGGACCCACATTTTTAAGCTACTGCAACAGTGATCTCATGTTGAACGTCTGGTGGAAATTACAATCTCATGCTGTCATGCTTTAAAGTATTGCAAAGAAACAGACTGATGTTACTGACATCTGGTGTTTTGGTATGTTTTACCCATTCACATTTTCAATATTTACAGTAGGTTCACACGTTCATAGGTAAGTAGTGGGCAATCAGTGTGCAGATCGTTTCAAGCTTAAACAATAACAACAGCAAAAAACTATAATATTTTGTATTTTGACATTGGTCTTTTGGTATATAACCTTTCGGCATTAGGGATTTAGCAGTGTTTTCTTTGAAGTACAATATTTTGTATAAGATGCCTATTAGTTAATCTCTCCCCTGTTATGTTTATTGTATGCTTTGTATATTAGCTGTAATGTGTATAGCACTGTTTTATGTATACATTATAGTGACTGCCTTAAATTGTTTTCTGTAGCACCATTTGCTTTGCACCTAAAGGCGTAGCTTAAAAAGGATAAAAAGGATCAGTTTGGGTTAGTCTGCTTATAATGATAACAAGCACTAAATAAGGAAGTAAATAAAATAAATCTAGATGAAGACAGAGGCCAATTGAGAATGAAATGCGTATGTTTCTTGATGGTGGTTTAAATGCTTGTATAAATCTGTCAAGTGGGAATCCTAAACCCTGTTAACAAGTCCCTTCATCCATTGTAGCTCCAAATTGCAGGTGCAGTTTAGATACAGCATTAAGAGGATGACAATTGAACAAATTTGTCTCAGCTATGATCAGAAGTTCAGGAAGCTGATGGCAAATGAAAAATCCTCACAAAGGATTCTTGCCCTGTAGATACTTTGTTGACTGTCATAACTGACAGTGGAGTTTCACTTCCTCTGGTGAGGTGTACAGGGTGTAGGGACAGGTCATGCAATGCTGGTCATTTAATGCCTGTAGATACAATCAGATTAGTTGCAGATTTTTACCCATCTGTGCCTCATTTAGGGGCCCATATCCAGGTCTGAGATGCTTCAGGAATGTTGGTAGTCAGCGAACTTGACCAGCAATAATGGGCAGAGTAAGAGAGACTCAAGAGGATGGACATAGATTGCATGATGTTCGGGAGATTGGGTTCCTACTGAGATTTGAAGAGGGTCACAAGACCAAATTGTTACAGACCAGAAAGAGACAACTACAACTAGATGAGATATTTTGAAGGCATACCTGGAGAACTACCTTCACAAAAGGGCTGAAGGGACCTTGGAGAGTGCATTTAGATGGCTACCTCCCTTGTAGGTTGAAGATAGTCACATGGACTTCCTGAAAAAAAATCTAAAATTGTTCAAGGGTAAGGTAGCCACTGTGGTACATTGATGTATAAGGAATTTACAGCAGGGAGGCAGGACCATTTGATAAGCCACACCTTTTTTAACTTAAATTCCTGCTTCAAGCCAGTGCCAAATAACACACAAGAAATTTCAACTGATTCAACAGTTACCTTTTCTGAAAGACAGGTCAGTCATGAAAAGCATGAGCAGGGAGGCTACCAGTGTGTAATATGCTTTCCTAGATCATACAGTTAACCTCATTAAGGCAAACCATGATCCGTGGTTCTATAAGCTGATATACAGTAAGCTTTTTGACTACCGTCAGTACATCAGCAGTACTGGCACTTGGTAGGATTATTACCAGAAGGAAATATTATTTTAATAAGACCATTGTGATAAATTGTGTAGTGGCATGTACCATTACATAAAATTGTGCAGTGATTTGTACCACTTTTGAAAAAAATCATCATAGACTTAACATTGGCTAAGGGAAAGTGTAAGTGAAGCTAGGATGGCAGTGCATTATTTTGATGATTTCTGACTGTAGATAAAGGCAAGAGAAAGATGCAAGAAGGTGCTGTGCTTTGCTGCAATAGCAACTGTGCAAGGAGTTACAAATTGTATTATGTTCGGATAAACTTGGGGGGGGGCAGTCAAGGAATTGCTTTTGTGGCACTAGATACACATGTTTGTGCTCAGAATTTTCAATTATCCAGGACGAATTGCAGACAGTTAACAGCAAAACAGACTTTATGCTATCCAAAGAAAACTGTTAGCTGTGGAAAGTCATGTCATTTTGGTGCTGTTAAAGTTTGCTTTCCAGACAGTAGGCCCAGGCAAGATTTTTCTCCAAGTCATTGATAATACCCCTAAAAGGTAAGTTGGAGATGCATCATAGGTTCTGTCTCATAAAGTGGATCAAGCAGGACTTCAAGATGTGAAGAGTTACTTCTACACTTCAATGATACTTTAAATTTGGGTAGAAAATAATGATTTATAACTGTATACTGACATGGCAGATACAGTGGGCATTGTGTGTTCCTTCAGAGAACAATGGTTTGGAGCTCTTTAGTCTAAGGAATTGAGATAAGTGGACATGCTGAAGGGCATTACATTTCTAGAGATAATGCCCTTTTGGGTAGCAATCCTGGTGTAACATCATGAGGAGACCAGAAGCTTGTGTTTCAAACATGTAATCAAACAGTTGTACAAGCATTCGATAAGAGTCTGAAAGTCAGAGTTCAGTTATTACTAAGAAGACCTAGTGTTGCAGTGTTTGAAATGCAATATAGACTGCACTGGTAAGTAATCCAGTACTTTCATATTACATTAGGCTGTGTCAGATAGTCCTTTTGTGTTTACAGCTAGATAGAGTTTGGAGGCTAGGATTAATGACAGAGGGTCAGCAGACTACCATCCCAGTGGTGGCCTGGAAAATTATGCAGTTAATTTCTCATCCTCAAATGTAATTCACTGTTAATGACCCTTATACAGTTCTGTTGCTATAGTTTTACTACTATTATTGTGGAATGTAAAATTTCAGTCATAATTCACTGCTAATGACTCTTAGACTGTACAGCTGCTACATTTTATTATTATTGTAGAATGCAGACTTTTTTTACTGTTGAATGCTAAATAAAGCTGTATGATTTCTTTGCTTTGTATATGTTTGTCATTGTTACTGGAGCTTTGCTCCCCGGGCCTCCACTGAAAACATGCTCTTTTTAGGCCCAGTGGACTTCCCCAGTTATCAAACTGAAATAAATAAATAAATAAATAAATAAATACATAAATAAATAAATAATGCTAGTCAGAATCCTGAGCACCAATTGCTTGGAACGATCACAATGGGTCATGTAGGAAATCTGGGGAATTTGTGTTGTCAGTATAATGACATAGTAGACAGCAATTACTTGGGCACTGAGAAAGAATCACAATGGCAATCCGTCTTATGGACATTCATCTAACTCACTTGCTAACATGTTTGTTTTGGATTGGCATGGAAATGACCTGAAGGTTCAGAGGCATTATCAACTGCAGCTACAATAAAGTGTTTATATGTAATATATAATATGAAAGTGGGACATAAGGAGGATAAACAAAGAGGCAAATAATATTCATAAGGTGAATGCCAACCATATTGTTGTTTTTTTCCCTCTTTGGCTGCTAAGGCCTCCTTTCCTTCACTGGGCAGAGAGCAGAGCCCAGGTCTGTCCAGGATGAAAGCAGTTTAGGGTGGTCCTGAACAAAATCTGGTTGATATGGAATGGAAAGAAATGGTTGTTATTCACAATCTTGGAATGGATCTGAGTAACGTTAGGCTGATAAGAAATAGAAGGAGATGTATGCTGTGGAATCAAATCTTGCCATCAGTGCAGTACATGCTCAGAGATGTAGGACAAACTATCTTCATTAGTATGTTTGGGGGCAAAGCTTTGTGGGATGAGTTCTAAAAGAGAACTGTTGATAAACATTTTGAAAAATTAATTTTACTTGAAGCAAGTGTCTATTATTGTTACAATCATGTGACTAATTAAAGTAATAAAGACTGGAAGGATGGGTTTCATCACAAATCCATGGCACCTACCAGAATATACATCAATAAATCAATGTACAAATAGTCATGGGTTGTGGATTATGGGCTGAAGGAACTCGACTCATTATAGTATAGCCTGGATGGGATGTACCTCACAGACATAGGTCTGGATCTATTTAATTTAAACATTCATGTGGTCTTGTAGGAATTCTTTCAAGGTTAGATGAAAAAGGAGGGGAAAATATCAGGGATCCTGGGGGAAAAGGTAGGCTGACATTCATGCACAATAATAGAATACAGCCTGGCAGTTAAATAAACTCTCTAGGTTAAGATTTTCCAAGGAGGGGACAGATGGCATAAGATACAGAAATAAGTAAGGTAGATCTATACAATAATTTATGTTGGGGAATGCATCACACAGGTAAGTGGTCAGAAAGCATCCAAAACACTTCCAGTAAGAAGCAACATGTGGATTGCATGCCCTGGCACAGAAGTAAGAATAAAGTAAATTGATGTGTCCACTGAACAAACAAACTGATGGACACATTTGTCAGCTTTAGCAGCCTGTCAATAATTGGCAGTTTCAAATTCCCATGAACAAGGATGATTGGCTGGTTGAAACTGAGTGAGGAGGAAGGATAGCTGTGGCATGATGAGGCTAGTCTTAGGAGCATTTAGTAAAATGCGCAAGCTTCTGGTAGGACAAAGCTAGTATACAAGGAACTTAAATAAATGGTAAAGAATGATCAGTGAAATTAAGAAAGGAATGTAATGAAAGACAGAATTCATAGTATTTTGCAGTAAAGATGGTATATAACAATGCTGTGCAATAAATGTTAGTTAATAAAATCTGTAACTTGTCGCTGAATGAAAAAAATAGATGTATGCCACTAACATATGGTGTGTTTTCTCTAAGATGAGAAGGCAAAAAGACAGGGAAAGTTAGGAGACAGACTGCATTGTTTTTTGGCTTCCCCTCCCCATCAGGGTTCTGCTACCTGACCTGTGTAGGTTCGAGTGGCAGGAGCAATGTGCATAGAAGGAGATTGTCCCAGAGGGCCAGCAAGATGGAGATGAGGTATCAATAAAGCCAAGTAGGTCATAGGAATTATCAGGAATGGAGTAATGAACAAGAGAGATACAAAGGAGTGATCATAATACTAAGTAACGATCAAAATGAAAAAAACAGTTCAACTACCGTGGTACAAAGCATGCACTTTAATAAAAATGAGAGAGAAACAAAATTTAAATCAGATAAGAGCTTTCAAGTAAAAACCTTTCTTCAGATCTATGAAAAACACACATTGTTCCCTCCTATTTAAACAAAGTCATGACCAGTCGGTAGCAGGAAGTAATTAAAACAATTGAAACAAGTTAAAATGCCTTCTTTATGTTCTGCCGTTTTGTTGGTCAAACAATATTAAAAGCCAATCCGAAATAGTCTCTGCCACTTTGTAGTAATACTAAGTAGGCACCAGTTTTACAGAATTTAGTGAAGCAAAGATTATCTCCCACCCAACTCTAAAATCTAGGGGTGAAAAGGTTATCTTTATATTAGGGTTCCCCTAGAAAGGGGGAATGAGATGTCTTGATATAACACAGTTGCTATAATTATTAAGAGCTCCACCTCCCATCCATAGAGTATGACATTCAATTCTGACTTCTGGAACATTCATGTATAGAGTTTGCATGTTATCTATGTGTCTGTGTGGAAATCTCCAACTTCCCAAAACATCTTGAGTGTTTCCAGCTCAAAGTCACCTAAAACTGAATGAAGTTATAGACAACAGCACAGCCTCTAGACTGTGCCTATCTGGGGAAGAGTTGTAAATACCAACTGCTTTAGCAATCAGCTGTGGTGCACAGTATCCTCTTAGACAGAATACAGATCACAGACAATGTCCTATGTCAGAGATAGTCATTTGATGGTTTAAAAACTGTCTCTAGTTGATCTGGTCACTTTGAATAATATCACCAGAAATGATCCTGGGTATTTGCCACTGATAAGTGGAATGAGGACCTGGCTGACCTATAACAGGGATCTATACCAATGGTGGGAGGTTGGGAGGGATCTATATGCCTCTACTGGCCAGTGTGTGGTAGTCATAAAGCCCATAAGCCCCGAGTCAGTAAACTACTGACCATCTCGTAACAAATTGCCAAGCTTGGATTTCCTGGAAAAGCTTTGTTAAGTGGAAACTGAATGTAAAGCCAATCAACTTGAGAAAAATAAACTAACAATTTAAGGATTACTACACTCAGTATATAGGTTCACTGACAGGGTGCAGATTAGAAGTGGGTGACATGATAGTAAGGTGGAGCCTATCCAGAAGACAAGACAGAAGGGCAGTGCAGCAAAGCCACTTGGCTTGGGATCTAGAATCTACTACTCGGGAGTACAGACTAAAAAAGATGAGGAAATTGTGATGGATGTTGTGACAAAAGGAGATACTCCCAGCACAGCTAGCTGGAATTTTGTAAATAATTATATGTCATTCATGAATATCAAAATGATTTATATAAGATGCTTTTGTTACAAATGTATTAGAACTGTATGTCATGTGTATATCAAACTGCTTGTACAGGTATTTGCAAAATGTTTGTGTTTAAAATGGATCAACAATGTACTCTACTGGAAGAGAACAGATACGTATAAGCATTATTTTAGCTGTTTAAACATATATATTTTAACAGTGGAAATTGGAATACAGGAGGTTAAGTTCAGTCCAGCAAACCTAAAAAAAAATGAAATTAAATTCCTTTATGGCTAGGTCATAGAAGATGGTATCTTTCAGTTTTCAATGCAGCAAGAGACATAAGGTCTGTATTAGGAAACATCCTGTATTGTCTTTAGTATGAACTAATTACTAGTCTTGAAAGCATGAAGGAATGAAATGGTTTTATGACTTCCAACATCTGCCAGAGATCTGAGGAGAACCCCTTGTCTGTATATTTTTACAGGTATATGCTAACTACTGCTAGCTTCAGCAATGGGGGTTTTGGTCTGGGGACTGCAAGTCAGATGACCAGAAATTATGTAATTCTGCAAGTTATCTCAGCAGTAATATTTTAGATATTAATTTGAGAAGTCTCTTACTGAGACAAAACATTCTGCATTCTGTCTTGGACCTAACAACAACTAGAAGATCCATTCACCATATCTGCCTTGCTCTATTAGTACATTCTTATGTTATAGTAATTCTCTTAGATATAGTGAGGAATATAGTGAAGCTTAGTTTATATTTTTTCTTTATTTATTTGGGGCGGTCCTGCAAAGTTGTTGTAAATATTTCATGTGGTTTTGAACTCTGATCTCACTTTGAATATATATTTAGTATTGTCTTGTTCTTTTATTATGTATTATTAAATATATTTAAACCTTTCCTTGTAGCTGATCTGTGTAGAGATAGTTTTCAGAGTACTTGCATGTTTATTTGGTGACACTGTGTGGGCCACTCATAACAGCCTTGCTCTTGGTCAAACTACCATTTGTATCAGTATTAATATTACACAGTAAAATTGGACACTATTTGTTAAGGGCCTTAAGGTAGCTGACAGAAGGGTTCTGGTGGCAGTGAAAACTACCTTATAGTCTGGGCAGAAGGGAGCATAGCTAAAAACCTGTGTCAGCCTTTCCTGTGTGTGTGTGTGTGTGTGTGTGTGTGTGTGTGTGTGTGTGTGTGTGTGTGTGTGTGTGTGTGTGTGTGTGTGTGTAAAACAAATCTCCAAGACTGTGTGTGTTAGCTTCTTGGGCAGGGACACGAAGCACTGGTTGGACAGAGAGAGTGTGTTGGTGGACTTGGCTTGGAACTCTGGCTAAGGACTCAACTCTATAGCTGTGACAGTGTGGAGTCTTATTGGGGATTTGGAGAAAGGTAGAGGAACCAGCCCCAGACTGACTGTGGTCTCTTTGTGCTCTTAAGGGAAATTGCACTTGATGCAAAGACCTGCATCTGGAAATACTGTATGTACCTGTTATCTTCTCAGTGAATGTCCCCCACTGTTGCTAGTGGTGAGGATTGAGGCTCATTGGTAACAGGTTGGCAGTGTTGGGACATCACAGATGTCTTCAGAATTAATAAAAGAGTCATGGCAATCAGAATCCAGGGTAATGATAGGGCAGTAATCGTCATCTCAGGCTAGGCCTCAGAGAAGAGTTATGATAGCAAGAGAAAGAATATGTTCAGGCAGTAGTTGCAAGACCTACTAGATAAAGTAAAATGAGCTGGTGCTGATAATGTGGACTTTAAAGTTTATACTGGGACAGACAGAACAGAATATGAGAAATTTCTGGGTCCACAAGTGCAGGGTAACAAGAATAATGAACAGGCCATTCTAGACTTATGTCAGGCAAATGACTTGTTGTGGCCAACACATGATTCAGCAAGAGAGACAGTCACATGATCACTTTTTAAGAGTGGCCAACATGCAACTCAGGTAGACTTTCTTATTAAAAGGAAAAGGCAGTAGGGTAGAATCAGAGGATGCAAATGTATCTCCAGTGAGGCTGTTAGCCCACAGCATAACCCTCTGGTGGCCAAAATCAGCTGCAAGTAGTGGTCAGGGAAGACTCTAAGGTAAACAAAGACTAAGCAAAAGACTTGTAGGTTGACTTGAGAGAAAGCACAAGAGTTCAAGGAAATACTAAGGGTTCTAGTACCTCAAGAAGAAGATGAAGTAGATGGAATTGAAGAAGAATGCCAGCATCTCAAAACATCATATGTTAGGAGTCGAGAAGAGATATTTGGCTGAGCCAGGTATGGGAATAAGATACAGAATTCAAGCTGGAGGTGGAATTTAGAAGTACAGGAAGTTATATAATGAAAGAAGGAGTCCAGGAAATTTGGGAGATGGAAAAGACAGAGCAGCCTAAGAAGGAATACTGGTTGGTTAACAAAGAGGCTAAGCCAGCAGTCTCAATATCAAAGAACAAAGCAATAGTTGATCTCTACCATGTTCTGGAAAGTGATTCAGTAGATGGGACAAAGAAACTCTCAGGTGGCAAGGCAAAGACAGAAAAAATAATGAAGATAGTGACCAAACACCCGTCATAACTGATGACAGTAACAACCTGCTAGCTAGTCCACAGGATAGCAAAGGCAGATGGAAGGAGTACTTCCAAATACAACACCTCCACTCCTTCACTGCTCCAAAATTCACTGAATATACAAAACAGGAACACAATCACTGTACGTTTGAAGAAACTCTTTTAATTCTGGTACCTCCTGGAATACATTTTACAATATCAAACACCACCCTTTTTATATTGCTTCTAATTGAATTATTGGTGCACCAGCCCTCTTTTAATAAATTAATTACCTTAGATTTTTTTGGATTTTTTACCCAACCATATAAAATGCATCTGAAAAACATTTTCTAACTTCCCCTACTTTCATTATTTCAGACTTCATTAAATATATATAAACACGTTTATACAAATATATTTGCTTATATATTTACATTCATGTGCATGATCTTTTATATTTATAACAAATACTTTTATGTAAATAATGCTAATAAATTATTACATTTATAAATATTTTGTTACTTGAAACCAATATAATTATTAAATAATACACTTTACATATGTTACTCACTAAATGCTTTCTATAAACATTTCTTATTTCTCAGAGATATGGGGAAATAATAGATTTAAATTTCCACGTTCATTCCATTGGGAAACAAGGTTTTATAATTAAGAATAAACCTGGATTCCATTTGTAACAATCTTTTCACGAAATACAGTTTCATTTCCTAATACATTGGGCCTACCCAACACACAAAATACAAACCCCTCTGGGCAAAATGTTTCCCTACTGGACTTTCCATTCTTTTGTGTTTTATATTACCTAAATGTTCAAGAATCCTAAGCTTTACCTTTCTTGTTGTTTGTCCTATGTATCATTTCTGTTTCACACATCCACAACCTATTATGTATACCACCCCTGTGGAATTGCAGTCATAATATTCACGGGCCCTATATACAACATCATTTATTTTGGTGCCATCCAAACTTTTGACCTGACTGCAGATCTTACAATTTCCACATCTAAATGTTCCCTTTCTAATATTCTTTCTAAATGTACTGATATTTCTAAAATTCAATATTTCCTTTAAGTTTGGATATCTGCTGTAAGAAAAGGTGACTCTTGATGGAAAAAGTTTTCTTATTTTATCATCTCCACTAATGATGGGCCAAAATCTCATCACTGCCTCCCTTATTACATCTGAAAATTGTGAATATCTGGTGACAAAAAACATATTGTCACCAGACCTGGCTTCCCCAAGTGCAAGGAAACTGGAATCCAAATTTTCACTTCTTTCATTCCAAAACTTTCTCCTTGTTTCCGATGACTTCCCAAGTCCTAACTCACGTTCTACCCTATCTCTGGCCAATCTAATAATTTCTTCAGAATATCCCCTTCCTCTAAGTTTTTCTTCAACCTTGTTAAATTCACTGCAAATGATTTTACTCTCTGAAGTGTGTGACCCTATACGTTTAAATTCACCAAATGGTAAAGACTTGAGCAGGGAATCACTGTGCATGCTAGAGGCATGTAAAAAATTCTCAGCTGCTGTCTTCTTCTGAAATGGGTTGTATTGTATTTTATTATCCGAACTCAAATAAATCTCCACATCCAAATATTGGATACTTTTTCCCCCGATAGTATAGGTGAAATCTAACCCCCCAAGAGTTTTCCTTAATTTCTGAGACAAATTTCCCAAAATCTTCTGAATTGCCCCTACACAAGAACAATAAATTGTCAATAAACCTCACATATTTTACTACCTTGTTCTTGTAAAATTTTTGGGGAAATAAAAAACAATTCAAAAAATGCATAAAAAAAAAAATATATGAGGGCGCAAATGCTGCCCCCCCCCCCTGCTGTGCCCTGCAAAAAAAAAAAATCCCTTATCAAACAATTGTGAGTTAAACAAAAATCCAACAAACTTAAAATAAAATATGTTTTCAGTCCATCCCCCAACATTTTTTCCACTGCTTTTAAACCCTGATGTCTATTGATGCTAGTGTATAAAGATTTTGCATCCACACTAGCCCAATAAAAGTCATCTTCCCATTTGATGTCTCTTACTTTTGTACACACTTCATTAGTGAAAATATACCAACGTTTTGCAAATAGCCTCCTTTGCCTGATACAATTTTCTTACATCGGCAGATTGAAATAATCACCCAGTCGGCCTGAGTGAACACATATTGACTATTTGCATTCTTTAAATCTGATAAAGCCTTCCACTCATTCCTGCTTAGATTATGTGGCATAAATTCACTTTTTATCAATCTTCCATAACCAGTGTTCCTTCATTTACACATTCTTCTCCTGTGCCAAAACTGTCTAATATCGAAATATTTTCATCCTCACTTGGTTCTGCATTCAAACTCTTGAAAGACAAATGTTTTTATTTAATAATTATATTGGTTTCAAGTAACAAAATATTTATAAATGTAATAATTTATTAGCATTATTTACATAAAAGTATTTGTTATAAATATAAAATTATATAAAAGTGTTTAAAATGCATTTTATATGGTTTGGAAGGAGTACTTCCAACAGGTTTTGAAGGAAGAAAACTCCACAGAAGCAATACTGCCCCTGACATAATCTACATCATGTAGAAAAATGAAATCTGGGAAAGCAGCAGACTAAGATGAGGTTACAGCAGATATGATCAAGATGTTGGGTGATTTAGAGGAGAAATTATTCCATAGGATATTCAGAGCAGCATGGAGAGAAAGATGTATCCCAGATGACTGGAGAAGAATCATTCCAATCAAGCCAGTGTACAAGAGCAAAGGAGACATGCACAACTGTGGGCAGTATACAAATATCAAACTCCTGCCACACTGTATGAAAGTACTTGAGAGGGTGACTGATCAATCAATATGAAGAGCAAGAGAAATTAAGATGAGAGAGATGAGCAGTTCAGATTCAGGAAATAACACAATTGACCTAATATTTGCAGTGAGACAGATAGTTAAGATGAAACTAGACATGAGGAAAGAGTCTAAATGTGAATTCCTAGACTTGGAGAAAGAATATGATAAGGTCTCAAGAAAGCTGTTTTGGGTAGTCCTGCGATGGTCTGAAGTCCGAGAAACATCAGATGAATTAGTGCAGACTACATGCAAGGACCCAATGGCACAACTACAAACAGTGTTTGGATTCACAGTGAGTTCCCAGTGAGTGTGGGTGTGCATTAGCAGTCTGCTCTGAGTCCACTGCTGCTCATAGTGGTGATAGATTGCATTAGCAAACAGGACAAAAGGAACTGATCAATAAAGCTGCTCTATGCAAACAATGTGGCATTACAAGCAGACCCTGAACATGAGCGTTAGCAAATTGTAGGGTAATGGAATGCAAACTGAAGGTACACAGGATGAAAATGAGTACAAACAAGACAGTTGCCATGGCAAGAAATGGGGGAAATCAGAAGAAGCTGGAAATTGAGACAAAGTAGAAAGGATGAACATTAACAGCTTCAAGTAGTATCTGGGATAGGTGATTGAGGAGACGGTAAGTCTGAATGAGAAGGTCAAATCTAGAATCAGATAGGTTGCAGCCAACTGGTATAGACAATCAGGGATAGTGTTTAGCAGAGGATGACAAAAGAAACTGAAAAGTAAGGTGTACAAAACAGTGGTGTGACCAGTACTACTGCGAGATGGAGATATATTCGCAGGGAATTCAGATCAGGTAGGAAAGCTAGAGGTGATGGAGATGAAGTGCCTGAGATGAGTAGTAGGATGCACACTGTGATAGATGGAGAAAAGAGGACATCAGAGCAGAAGCCAAAGTAGCTACAATTACAGTGAAGGTCAAAGAGCACGGATTATGGTGGTTCAGTCACATGTGCAGAAAATCAGAAAACAATCTAGTGAAGACTATTTGGCACAGATAGGAAGAAGGCAAGAAGGAAACAAGGGTGTCCAGCAAAGGGATGGATGGATTGTGTTAGAGAAGACTTGTGACTGCCAGGTATGACTGTCTAGGAAGGTTGGAGAGTGACACTGAATTGAAAGAGATGGAGAGAGATGGAGACAGTTGATGCAACACCCTAACACCACATAGAAAAATGGAAAAAAGGAAAGTTGATGATGATGATAATGGGGAAGGGATTAAGTAAGGTGGCTGTAGATCAGAGTGTGTGATGAACCTTTAAGAAGCATTCCAGCCAGTGGGCACTTGCATATAAGTAAAGTACTGAGCACGTGCAAGCAAGATTACTATTTTGAGTGAGCAGCCAGAGTGAAAGCATGTATGAGTGTAGCTGTCAGTCAGTTAATTAGTTCATTTAAGTTTAATGTTCCAGTCATCCATCCTGATGTGTTTGTGTGTAACAAAGTACTTAAATGAACACCCAAACCTCATTGTCTTATTCAGATACAAAAGACAACAGACATAGTGCCAGAATGGGATCCAGAGTCAAAACTATGAGGTACGCAGTTAGAAATGGAGGAATATACAGGAGTGGATCCTCCAAAGCTCAAATGGCTCACAAACAGGTCAGAACTGAATTTCCAGGCACTAAAACTCACTTAAATGATTTTTTACTCAACAAATATAAAACAAAGCATTCAAAACTCTCAGAACAATCTTCTAATTAAATAAAATGTTCGAAAATGTGACATCTTGATAAAAATATTTGAAATAATTACAAAAACATTTGAAACAATATCCAAATCACATAAAAGGTATAAAAAAGGCAAACTAACCATATTTTTTCACAATGTATTACTTTTTCATATTAACTAAAGCTATTCAAAGTATCCGAAGTATGCAAAGTGTTGGCAAGTGTGTGTAATATTACAGTACAATTATTTCACAGTACAGTCATTTCAAAGAGATTATTGTGCATCTGAATATTATTACAAGTATCTGGTGTGTGTATGTTTGAACAAGATTACAAGGGCCTGGTTTGCACTGTGTCTAAAATGTGATTTGATGGCATAGCAGAAGGATTTCACAGACCCAGTTCATTTGTATTTGATAATAATGTTGCAGAAAATTAGAGAGTGTTTGAGCAAGAGTATGATATTTAAATTCAGGCTGCTTTTTTGACAAAGACGCAGTTACAAAAGTATTTATTCTGCTTAATATAGCTGGGTCAGAAGCCATAGAAAGAGAGTGTCCATCTGTGTATGCACCTGCTGTATTTGGAGGGGAGGGGAAATACTGCCATACTGTGGTACCGGCTGAAACACGGGAAGAACCTGAGTGCTTAAAACATAAATTTAGAGAAATGTGCAACCCCCCAGACAAATATTACAATGGAAAGGCATTTATTTTACACTAGAGATCAAAAGTCTGGTGAAAGTTTTCCAGCATATATAACCGACTTGAGAAATAAGGCAAAACATGCAAATTTGGTGGTCTAAGAGATGAGTTGATAAAAGACAGGCTTGTGTGTGGTATTAATAATGATACAGTGAGAAAGATTTTGCTTCAAGACAGTGATTTAATGTTAATAAGACCAGTGAGATTTGTCAGCTATATGAGTTTACAGAAAACCACACGAATATGCTTACAAATGAGAAAAGCATGCACATATCTTCTTCTAGTGCCAATATGGATATTATGCAGCATGAAGTTAGACACAGGCCTAAGGGTGTGGCAGCAACAGTTTGAGTTTCAACAAAACCCAGAGCAGCTTCAGTAAAGCCTAGGGTACATGCAGCAAAACACAGGGGTGATTCAGCAAAACTTGTAGCTAGCCTCATAATCAACTGTCGTAATTGTGGTGGAAACCATGAGCCCAAATGAGAAAAATGCTTAGCTTTTGGTCAGCAGTGCCACAAATGTAAAAAGTGGAATAATTTCAAAAGGTTTTGTAAATCAAATAAGCCACATTCTTTTATTAAAAAAGAGCATTCAAAAGGTGAGCTGATAATTAGATAGCCGTGACCCTCTTTTTTACATCGATGGTGTGTCTATGCTTGGTGAAACACCAAATGCAGTAGTGAGATATTTTGTACTGTTCAGATTGATGGGAGACCCATAAAGCTCAAAGTAGATACAGGTTCAAAGTGCAATGTTATGTCAGCAGAAACATTTGCTAGAGTAAAAGCTGGAGAACAACTTGATTTGGTAAATTGTGTGAAGCTTGTTGCTTATGGTGGTGAAGAGATTCAAACCAAAGGGTCAGTAATGCTTTCATGTTATCTGCTGGGAACAGCTATGACTTGCAATTTTATGCAGTCAAGAGACATATGCAGTCATTATTAAGCCTCAGAGACAGTTTGAAAATGGGACTGCTTTCATTTAAAAAAGAAGTTTCCATGTAAGCATGAGTGATAACAGCTCAAAGTTCACCCAAACCATTTTTTCTGCCTAAGCTGATATTTTTTGAAGACAAACCAGGCAGACTCCCAGTTGTGTACTAGATGAAGTTAGACCCTGTGGTCATCCCTGGTATCAGATGAGAATGGAAAGTTCCAGTAGCTATGTAGGACAGAGTCAAGGCTAAGCTAGACAGAATGGTGCAGCTAAGAGTAATTTGTCAAGTAGAAAAAACAACTGAATGGGTATCTTCCATGGTAGTAGCTCACATGAAAAGCTCAGGTGATATCAGAATATGTAGTGATCCAAGAGACTTGAAGAAAGCATTAAAAAGAGACCTCATCATCTTATGCATACAGCCAAGGAAGTTGCTTCCCTCGTGCCAAATGCCACTGTTTTTTCTGTCTTAGATGCAAAAAGTAAATTTTGGCAAATTTTGCTTGATCGCAAATCTTCATTGCTAACCACATTCAGTACACCATTTGGAAGGTACAGATTTCTGAGAATGCCATTTGGAATAAATTCTGATCTTTCAACATGCAATGGAGCAATGTTTTCTGGCTATTCATGTGCTATTATAGAAGATTATATTCTTGTAGGAGGCAATGGTGAAGTCGAACATGATGGATACCTATCTTGAAGCCTCAGAAATATAAATTCAAACTGAAAGAAGTTACTTACATGGGTCATTTGTTTACAAGTCCAGGCTTATGATCAGATCCTTCCAAGCAAACAGCAATTCTTGAGATGCCAGCTCCAGACAATACCCAAACCCTACAACGTTTTCTTGGCATGGTCAACTATTTAGGCAAGTTTATTCCAGATGTGAGTCAACTTTCAGCACCACTCAGAGAGCTGACATGCAAAAATGTAATGTGGTCCTGGTCAGAACAAAATCAAAGAGTATTTGATATCCTAAAACAGAAAATTGCCAGTCTACCTACTTCAAGATACTATGATGCTCACAAACCAGTAACCATTTCCTGTGATGGTTCTAAGTTTGGTGTTGGTGCAGTCATTCTTCAAGAGGGTAAACCAGTAGCCTATGCATCGAGAACTCTTACCCAAACTGAGATGCAGTATGCCCAGACTGAGAAAGAACTCTTGGCTATTGTGTTTGCATGTTCGGAGTTCCATGATTATATTTATGGCTGACCTATCCAGATAGAAACTGACCAGCAACTTTTAGTACTATTTTAAAAAAGCCAGTGCACACAGCCCCTGCTAGACTGCAATGCATGATGCTCAAATTGCAAAAGTATAATTTCAATCCTGCTTATACAAAAGGCAAACTTCTTTATCTTGCTGATACTTTATCCTGATCACCCAGAAAAAAACACTGAACAGCATGAGAATGAAAAACCTGATTTTGAAGTCATGGAAGTAAGAAATGTTTCTTCTGCATGCCTTGATGAGCTTAGAACTCACACAGCTTCAGATGTAATTCTCCAGAAGCTCAAAAACGTTATCAGTAGAGGATGGCCTTCAAAGCAATCTTGTTTATCAGTTGATGTGCAAGAGTATTTTCTTTACAGAGACAAGATTTTTGTCAGACAATGGTATCATCATGAAAGGTCCAAAATGATTGTTCTAAAAATCTTTGCAACAAGAGTATATTGAGATTTTGCATTGTGGCAACCCAGGAACTGACTCTACCAAATGAAGGGTGAGAGGACTAATATTTTGGCATTCTATGTCAAAAGATATTGAGAAGGAAGTTTCATCTTGTTCTGTTTGTCATAGTACAAAACTGCACCAACAAAAAGAACCACTTCAGTAAAGCCAGATCATGAACTACCTTGGTCGACAGTAGCAACAGATATTTTCAAGTTGAATGGTTAACATTATTTGGTATTAGTGCACTCTTATTCATAATGGTTTGAGATTGACCTACTTTCTAATCTAATGTCCAGTACTGTCATTACTAAGTTGAAGAGATTTTTCTCTCCATGGTAGTCTGCACAAAGTAATTTCTGACAATGGTGAACAGTTTACAAGCCAGCAGTTCAAAAGATTTGCTGAAATATGGGACTTTGTTCATGTTACTTGTAGTCCTGAATACCCTCAATTAAATGGCTTAGAGGAACATAAAGTTCAAAGTGCAAAGCGTGTTAGAGAAATCCAAACGAGACATACTGATGTTTTTCTAAACTTGATTAATCTCAAAAACACTCCTTGCGATAATTTACTTAGTTCATCTGCCCAGAGACTTATGTCGAGACAAACCAGAACCACATTACCAATAAGTAGCAATTTGTTGGTTCCATGCACTATAAACAACAAAGCAGTAAAAGCTAAACTTCTAAAAAATGATTTGTCCCAAAAGTCTTACAACGTCAAAACCGGCAAACCTCTGAATCCATTAAAAGAAGGAGAGATATTGAGGATGCAGACAGCAAAAGGATTTGATCAAATTGGACTTGTGAAACATTTGCATGAATAAACAAGATCATACATTGTGTAATCATAGGGAATGGAATTTAAGTGGAATTGGAAGCATTTACTACCAGTGTCCCAGCCAGTCTTAAAGCATCTTGCCTGTGATAAAGACTCCAATTTTCAGAGTGACTTATCCAATGTTCCTGTTCCAGAGGACATTCAATCAGCTATCCCTGTTCCTGAGAATATCTCTGAAAGTCTGGAGTAGAACATTCCCCAGTGACTGTCTCTGTTGCTAAACCCAGCTTTGATTATTACATTATTAGCTGTCAATCATTTAGTTAGTTTGTTTAAATTTATGTTCCATTCATCCATTTGGATGTGTTTCTGTGTAATAAACTACTTAAATGTACACCCAAACCTCACTGTCTTATTCAAATACACAATACAAGTGGCATGGTGTCAGAATGAGATCCAAGTCAAAACCATGAGGTACGCAGCCAGAAATGGAGGAATATACAGGAGTGGATCCTCCAAAGCTTAAACAACTCACAAATAGGTCAGAAATGATTTTCCAGGTGCTAAAATTCACTTAAATGAGTTTTTAGACAACGGATATAAAATAAAGCATTTATAACTCTCAGAACGAATTTCTAATTAAATGAAATGTTTGAAACTGTGACATATTGATAAAAAAATATTTGAAATAATTATGAAAACATTTGAAACAATATTCAAATCACATAAAATGTATAAAAAAATGGAAAATGACTGTATTCTTTCCACAATGTACTACTTTTTCACATTAACTAAAGCTATTGTGTGTAAAAAACTACTTAAATGAACACCCAAGTCTTATCATCTTATTCAGATACACAGTATGAGAGATAATGGGTTTTCATAAGAACTTGTGACGGACCACAGCAGATTGTGGTATGTCCCACCAAGGTCAGTGGTTAGAAAGTACATGGAATACATCCACTGGGAGCAGTGGTGGGTAGGGTAAAAGGTGGTACACCTCCAAAGGAGTCACAGTGGGTTTATATAAGAGTCTCTCACTAAACAAACAAGCTGAAGGATGCATCTGTCATCCTTAATGACATCATAATTATTGGGAAATCCAAATAATCAAAGACAAGGATGACAGGACAAACTGTGTGAGTTAGCAAGACAGTTGTGACATAGTACGGATAGCCTTAGGACCCTTTAGCCCAAAAGCACACGGCTCTTGAGAAGGACAAAGCTGGTGTTGAAGGAGCTGAGATGAATGATAATGACTAATGAATGGAACTGATAAACAAGAGTACAGAAATATGGAAAGGATGGTACTTTGCAGTAATGAAGCTGGAAACTTATGGTACCTGGCAATGTTAAGCAAAGAATACTGGTCAATACGTCTCTAACTTCAAAGAATACTGGTCAATACATCTCTAACTTCAAAGAATACTGTTCAATATGTCTCTAACTTGGCACAAAATGGATGTGCAATTGTCATGTCACATTAACCTATGGGGTCTGTGTGTGTGTTTCTGGGATGGGGAACAAAATTACAAAGGACAAATACTGCAATAACAAATGGCCACAATCTCTGTATAACTCATTGCCTTACAGAAAACAGTATAGACACAATTTATCTTCAGTTCAGAAAACAAAAACACAAGTGACACCAAATTCTCTTGCATCCTGAGTCCTATTCACTCATAATTCTTTTGAGAAAAACAAGACCAGACCCGACTATGAAAGAAACCACTGTAATTCATACTGAATATGGAAGGTTTCCATGTTAATGCTTTTTAATCTTTGTGGTCTGGAAGTTAAAGGACAGGAACACAGAGGCTATAAATAACATACACTGTACCATCAGTCATTATATATCAACAATAAATCACACTAGGGGTATGGGTTGCTGTGTAATAACACTACTTCTGAAGTAATTTCTTTGCTTTTGTTCGTATTTTAATCTCTTGACAAAACATGTTGTTAAAGTATATTTTATTTCCTACAATGAGTCATGGCTGATTATTTGTCTGTTGAATATATTTACTTTTTACACAGTATTTTCCTCTGTCTATACATGAAATATTTTTTCTCACAATATTTCATTGCTTTTCTAATTGCATTCTGTAGTTCCTTCTTCCTTGACTGGTAAAGTTCTATGATAAGGCACTCTCATGATAACTGCAATATTTTTCTTCATAATTTGCAGCAAGGGGGTTAACATTGTCTGTACTGAAATGGCAATGTGATAAAATAGTATTTGCATCTCATGGCTAAGCTCTGTGGAATATATTTCTGCCTCTCATTCAAAACATTTATGAGTAAACTAAAATGCATTTTATTGCTAAGACTGATAATATTCCTTACTCAGATAACCAGCCTATAGCAAGACTTAAATATTAATTCATCATGGCTATGTTCTAGAATTGTTTTGCCTGCCTGTTACTTGTTTGGACTGATACATAATTAAAAAAATGAACATTTAACATTAACATTGCTTTCACTGTGAATATAAGGTCACAGCACAGTCATGTTGTCTCATTCTGGAGCAAAGTACATGCGACAGCCCTCTGATGGTGAGCTTTAAATGCTATTATGAGTACACCAACAGTGTATCAACAGCCCTTCACATTTTGTTTTTGAAAAATCAGGTATATCAAATCCTCCCTTACTTGTGCACTAAGCACACGAAACACATAAAGGGTTTTAACCAAGACTATAACAGTTACTCTTGCAATATATTTATTTTAGCTCAGTGCTGAAGTATAAAAATGGAATGACAATGTCAAAGACAAATGATGCTCCAAGTAGAGCATTAAAGAACTATTAACAGTTTTCCTTTAGAAAAAGTGTCACAGAAGCAATTAATAATACCAAGCATTCTCTACCAAACTGGCATTGCTGCTAAGGCAAGTATAAATTAGGAATGTACTCATTACAGCCTTGGGGAAACGCTTGGATTGTGATATTTTACCATAAAAGAAAGCTGAGTTAGCAAATACTTGCCCTGTTTCCATATAAAATACACATTTAAATCTGCAGAAAAAAAATTAAAAAGACTCGCTATGCTTTGCCTGACTTTGTGCTATATTATTTCATTTATTTTAATTTTTTATCCCACTGTTATTTGCTTTAACTATATGCCCTGTACAGCACTGTTATCTCTACATACTGGTTTCCATTTCTATTCATTGGAGTCTGTCTACCTGTGTTATTGTGAATGTACAGCTAAATGCACTGAAACAAACATATCCATAGAGGAACATGTCAATAAACAGGCAGACAGGTGAAGAAGTACACTTGGGAGAGATACCTACTCTTCTTCTTCTACATGTTCTCAAGACCATATATTGTACTGTAAAGTAATACTTCTGTCCAAAGTGGATGTAACCTAGCTCAGTGGCCAATATTGCATAGCTTGACTCTAAACTAAATGTCTTTCAAAAAGGAGAAAACTAAGCCCTCACTTTTTCCAGACATTTTAACTACAGAGACACACCTGAATTCAATAATGCTTGGTCAAATCTTTTTACGAGATATAAACACAAATAAAAGTGTTGGAACTAATGCTTAGGTTTTGTTTAAACATTCCAAAAAATATCCCATAATCGCAGTCGCTGTTATTGTAATTTGACAAAAATATGGAGAATCTGCACTTTGCAGTGACAGGTTCATTCCATAGCAATGTGATTTCCAGTGATGCTCTATAAGTATCTTTGTTTTTTCTCAGCATTTCTTCAAAGTGCAGTGATTCAGACTGCATGTGGGATTCATGAAAAATTCCCAATTCACAATCACCACCATGTTTGCCTTTTTAGGTGAGAGAGGATGGATGAAGTATTTGTTAAACAATGTGTAATCCAAAAAAGAGTGAAAGGCACCAAACTAGTAAATAGAATATAGGTACCAATCCACGATGAAACAATGAAGCCACAGATCAAAATGTGGGTGAGGCACTTTAATGAACACAATAGGCACTGCAAACTCACACAAATAAAACAACAAGCACATAAACGTATCCACAGTTTTTTACATTTTCGTTTCCAACACTTCTTCAGATGTGGGCTCTGGTGTGGTGTCTTGAGTCAATCAAGGTCTCCCTCTAACCACACCTACTGCCTTAGAAGGATACGTTTATGTGCTTGTTGTTTTATTCGTGCAAGTTTGCAGTGCTTATTGTGCTCATTAAAATGCTTCCCCCACATTTTGATCTGTGGCTTCATTGTTTCATTGTGGGTTGGTACCTATTTTCTATTTATTTGTTAAACAATCATATGAAATGGCATTATTTGATGCAGAATAATTTATTCTATGCAAAACTTCTCCTCAAGTAGTCTTTCCACATAGTTATAGTCACACAATACATAAGGAAAACTGCTCATGCATTCATTTGCAAAGATGGGGTAAATGCACATTCAACAGCTTAAGTTAGTATAGTGTAGTCAAGGCAGCTATCAATGGATACTGTCAGCATTCTGACAAAATGTGCAAAGTACACTAGATATCATGGCAACATAACGTGTGCGCATTATGTTATTGGTGACGTGCAACATTTTTGAAGGACAAAGAGAGAATATGATCATATATGATGTTTATTGTCTACAGTTGATGCCTCTGCCATGCATTTATCCTGTAGGGATGCATTATTTACAGCATGCCATGTATATGTATAACACTACACTGTGTCATCTGAGAGCAAAAAAAAAAAAAAACTGATGCAGAATGCAATGCTACATTGTGCTGGATAGACTACAATATCATAGATAGTTATACACCCCTCAACTACTAAATGCAGGAAATCTGGCAATGCTAAAACTAATGGGGGAAAAACCCTAAAATAGGGACAATTTTTAAATATTGCTCTTAGAACTTTGCTAGAATAACATATTTTAGGTTTACTATCATTATTTCGACACACACTCGATCGACCGCACTATGTTCGACAACAGAAAGTCGAACACAGCAATATCGAACTTTAAAAGCAAGCCTAGGAATGGGTTTTAACATGGGTTGAGATAGGAGTTCACTGCTATTGCCAAACTACAAACCTTGCCTCTATCTCGACCCATGTTAAAACCCATTCCTAGGCTTGCTTTTAAAGTTTGATATTGCTGTGTTCGACTTTCTGTTGTCGAACATAGTGCAGTCGACCGAGTGTAAGTAGAAATAATGATAGTAAACCATATTTTATATTATTATTAGGGTATGCAGTTTGAAACTTAAACGTTTGCCATTATTTTGAGACTTCAATCCTCAATAATTTTCCAGAAAAACACATTTTATGAAGACACTTCAATCATCAATAATTTTCCAGAAAATCTCAAATTTTATTAAGACCATACCAAAACTGAGATAAAAATCTGAACATTCTATGAAAATCTGGACAGTTGAGAGCTACTTACTAGGAGAACATAGAGAAGCTCAATTTCCCAGTTGTACCCAGAGCACTGTCAAGTGACTTACTCAGAATCACACAGTAGGTAAAGGGAGGCTGAAGGAATCAAATCCCAAACTACAACAAACAGATTTTTAGCACTTCATATCCTTAAACCTCTGTGCTAGCTGCCATACAAATTCATAAAGTATATGAATTGTAAAAGCCAAGTTACCAGCTACACAGATACACATGGTAGATGCTAATCCCTTTGCCTTGTTGTGTAAGATGGTGAAGAATTTCATGCCTGACTGTGGGAGGAATGTAGCATGATGAGCAAAAATTTAGTGTACGTGCGTGTGTGTGTGCGTGTGTGTGCATGCGTGTGTGTGTGTGTGTGTGTGTGTGTGTGTGTGTGTGTGTGTGTGTGTGTGTGCGTGTGTGTGTGTGTGTGCATGTGTGTGTGCGTGTGTGTGTGTGCGTGTGTGTGTGTGCGTGTGTGTGTGCGTGTGTGTGTGTGTGTGTGTGTGTGTGTGTGTGTGTGTGTGTGTGTGTGTGTGTGTGTGTGTGTTTGTTGAAAAATCCTAATGCGTGGTAGGCACTTTATGAATGCTGTGGTCAAAACATGCAAATGGTAGACTGTGTACACATACCAACACTCCTAGCAAACATCAGAAGTTTAGCATTTGGTAATCTACATGATTATCACATCACAAAGCCTGTTCATACACTGCACTCTAATCACTAAAGTAAGCATTCACATGCTACCACATAAAACATAGATGCAACCTCAGAAAACACCCTCGCCTACCTAATACAAACCATCAAACCCATGTCTGTACTTACTTAAAAAATAAAATGAAAAAAAAAATAAGTAAAACACAGACTGCATTTCCCATTGACTTCAATGTAGTGATAAAAAATCTGACTTCACAGTGGATGCATGGCAAGATGGACACTTAATTTCTGTCTCTGTTCTTACCCTGAGCATTTCATAGTTATTTATTTTATTTAATCCTCCTTTGTGTAATCCTTAGTAATATGGCAAAGCCAAAGAATACATCAATCAACCACAGGAAGACTCTTGAACTGTTTAAAATTGCATCAATGAATGAAAAGCTTTCAATCATATCTGCGAGATTGTCTAAAATAGCATTGAGTTGGCCTTTTTGCCCAGCTTCACTGAGTACCATCAGAGCAAGGTGGACAGTACTGAAGGGGAAGTTAGTATATTAAAGAAGGAAGTGAGAGATATTTGACAGCTAACCCAGTGGTCAAATCAAGAGATGCAAATGGTGTGGGATGACAATATTACCCAAGCAGCCAAGGTCCATCATCTTGAAAATCACTGACCCAACATCAGTGTTTGAACTAAGGGTGACCCTGAAAAAATCATGGATGCTAACCTGCAGGATTTCTTTAGATTTTTGTTTTGTACATTTTTAAATCCTCCAGAGGGTATTAATACAGGCATTGAGATGTTTCACTGTGTGGGGAGGTTATCCAGCTGTAATGCTGTTTTCATGATACCTCGGCATACTCTTATAACTTTGCAGTCAGCAATGAGCAGAGACTGTCCTATAATGTTCACTTTGAAAAACAGAGGATTTCAATGGAAGTCAGCTATGTTATTGATTATGACAGACTACTGTCAAAGGCTGTTTAACCTGAGGAAAGCTTTAACACATTTTAGGTACAAGGTTTCTTTGTACCATCCTGTGATATTGCTAGCAAGATGATATTGTGAAATAATCACCTTTAGGTCTGCATCAGAAGCCACAGATTTTGTGGAGGACCTGCATAACCAGATTGATGAGCTTCTGGAATTTCAGGGGGAGGACTGATGGCCTGAAAGGGAGATGGAGTGAGAAATACAGACTAGTAATTACTTCTGACCCCTATCTCTTCACAATCTGCCCAGTCCACAGTGTGAAAAGGTGCCCAAGGTTGGTAATTTCTTAAAGAATGGCCCACAAAGGCGTAATGATTTGAATGGTCAAGTTTCTAAGGCCAAAGAAAAGCATTATCCTCCTTGTTCTACTGCTAAGGATCTGCTGCCACCCAAGAATGGTCCAGTATTAGTGGATTCACTTACCCATCCAGTGGAAGGGCCAGCTGTGTCACAGGATGTTTACAAATGGTCTAAACAAGGGCCACAAAAATGTCTCAAATCACTGGAGTTTGGCAATTCAGTAGAGAAGAACAGTACTGCTACAGTGAGAACTTGGTCAGAGATTCTGCTGATGAACACTACTGGGCATCTTCTGGACTCTAAAGTTAATAAAAGTGTCAGTAAAGACTGATTTATATTGTTTTAATCTTCTCTGTTTAGTTGCTAGTAGTCGCAGCTGTCATTATTTGTCTCCTAATTTTTTGACTTTGCTTTAATTCCAGTTTGGAGAATTGAACATTTCACTATGTTTATATATATATATATATATATATATATATATATATATATATATATATATCTCTATATATATATATATATATATATATATATATATATGGGTCTGCCAGATGGGGTCTACATTATAAGCATGAAGGCGTACTTACCTGAATACGTAAACGTCGACATGTCTTCCTCGAGCCGCAAAAACATCAATCGTCCTGAAGAGCGAAATCTGAAATGTCGAATCGTCATGGTTTGCCCTTCTGCGGTATAGCTCCATAAGGTAAGTGTGCAATAGTTACCGACCTTAGGGTTAGGGTGCGCATTAAGGTAAGTGCATAGACGGTAATGCATGTGAGATTTAGTGTAGGATTAGAAGTAGGGTTTTGTTAAGTGTATGTGTGTGGATTATTTAGTTTGTTTGGGTATAGCTTCTTAAGGTAGGTGCGCAATAGTTACGGACCTTACAGTTAGGGTGCAGGTTAAGGTAAGTGCAGACATGGTGGTATATACAAGATTTAGTGTAGGGTTAGAAGTAAGGTTTAGTTTAGTGTTAGAAGTAGGGTTTTGGTTAGTGTATGTATGTGGTTTATTTAGTTTGTTTGGGTACGTAGTATGTAGCAGGCAATAGGGTGGGACAACTATGACAGTTCGAGTTTTTGAATTTTGTGGTTTAGGGCGTTCGGTGTATTTGCAGTTCGCATAATATGTGTCGGTGTTTTAGTATTCAGTTAATAGGGCTTTTGTGCTTATAATATAGACCCTGTCAGATGATCAAATTTTCAGAAACTTGAAAAATATTGAAGAGACCATAACATTGAGTTTCCAGAAATTCAACATCAACCCCCCCCCACCCCAAAAAAAACAGAAAAAAAATCTACCTTTTTTTTGCATAAAGGGGCAATCCCCCTGCACCTCCCCATGTGAGGGACTGTGCCCCCTCCACCCCTTGCAAGCTATATATACCAACTCCGAGATCGCACTGCAGTTAGGAAAAGGGTAAATTTCCCAATACTCACTGTACTGCGATATCCATTTAAAAGCTTGAAGTTTCCAAAAACTCAATCATATTATGTCGACCATATGGAGTTCAAGTTTCTGAAAAGTATATGATTAAAGTTCTTGAAATTAGTATTGTTTAAATCTTTGATGTTAGTCACCACTTGCATTGTGCCCAGAATTGACTTCTGCAATGCACACAGTTACATGTATCTGTAGCATATCTAAATAAGACTGTAAATTCTTTTTATGAGACCTGTTGCTCCTACTACTGCTATTGAAACTGTCTGGTATCCTTTTCCCACATAGCCCTCGTTTCTGCCTGCAAATCCTGCTATTTTATATCTTTGTGTCTCTTTCTATGTAAGACACTGTAATCACTGCCTGAAGCTATTTCAATGATCACTGCCCCTTTTGTCTTCTTTAATGTACTGCTATATTTAGTTTTCTCACATCTATTTTTTCAGCTGTTGGTAATGGTTTATTCCGTGTGATATAAACTTCATCATTCTCTATAACGTTTTGTGGCTCATGTTTTCAGTGCTTCTCAGCTACTTCAGTATTGTAATGTCTGCACAATCCCCAGTGCAACAGTCATCACATTATTATGGTTTTTGTATACAGGTTGCCTGCCATTATCATATCCAGCAACACAATGTGTGACTGTTTCCTGTTCTGTTTTACAGAACCAGCATTTGTCTGTTTCTCCCATGTGCTTAATGGACTTTGTAAACCATCATTCTGTACATAGTCCACTCTGTTCCGTGCCACCAATCATCCTTTGGTTTAAATTCACCTCTCCTTAACCATTTCTGCCTCAGATCCTGATTGACATGAGGTTGTTCTAGGAGTTTTCTGTACTTGCAACTACATTTATGCCTTGTTCACTGTTTTTTGCCATTAAATCTGATCCTTTTCCTTACATTCCTTCATTTTTTGACATATTCAGTTGCTACCTGATTCATAGGTTAGTACTAAGCTAACTGCCCTTGCGAGCCATTTTAAGCTTAGCCAAATATACTTTGTGAGACTTGCCCCTTGTGTGTGTGTGTTTGTAAAACTTAACAACTTAATTACCACACCCCCACCCTCCTTTTTGTCTACTTCTGGTTTGTTTCCATTCCCAAGTGACACTGATATGCTTCTGATACAATAAGAAAGGAAATCATCTTAGACTTGCTCCCTTCATGTTTCAAAACTTTCACTATGTTTGGATCTGATGAGATCAGCATATATGTATGCAGTCTTACAACTGCAGATCTCTACATGTAATCACTTTCAAGCAGGCCCATACCTCCTTCAGAACAAGGTATATAATCTTGGTATTTACTGATTTTTATATATCATTTGATAAGCCTGAAACATTTTTCTTGTTTTCCTGTTCAACTGATCCAATACCTTTTGGGGCCAGTCAGTCACCCCAAAACAGTAAGTTGAAACAGGCGAAGCATATCGGTTTATAGCTGGACTTTGTTTCTAGATGTCAGAGCTGTTTTCAGTATTCAGTTTAGTCTTTTAAAATATTCTTTACTGAATTTTGTTCACATTTGTCCATATTGTATTTTCAGTCCTTCATCAATTGCCAAATATTTATAAACATCTTCCTGCTCAGTTTCATTTATATTACATTCCTGTCCCAGACTTTCCTGCTTTAAATGTTACTTTTGCATATTTTTCGAGACCATCTAAGAAAGTTTTGATCACTTCCAGTTGTGCTTTCAGCTCCTCATCTGGTGAACTATACAGTATTAAATCAACGAGAAAAAGAAGATGAGAAATCTTTACACTATATTGCTTTCTGGGAGCCAAATTGTAACTAAGCCCTAATCTGTTAAGTAGACAGCTTAATGGGTTAAAGTGAAGAGAAAAGAGCAACGGTGACAAAGCGTCACCTTGGAATACCTCCCTCTGAATGCCTATCCCTAGGATAATAATTTGATTGAGTTTTCTCTAAATTACTGTAAACAATGTCAGCATCATTTCCAGTGCAGTTTAGACATTGTCTGGAGGCAAGTTATTGGTCTATAGATTTTAGGTTAGCTTGCAGGTTCACTCTCAAGGAAGAGTATCATTTTCCCTGTTATTAGCCAGGTTGGTATCTGTTTGGGGTGCGCATATAAGTAGTTCTTACTCAGGGCTAAATCTACATGTAAAGATGCTAATAATTTCAGCCAGAAGTTAGGTACTGCATGTCGGCCTGGGGTTTTGTTTTAGGAGCTTTTCTTAATGTTTCAATTTCTCTGGCCATCACTTCATCCCATTTCATATCCTGTACATTTCAACTTCTTATTGTTTGTTTTGCTTTTACCCAGTCATCATCTTTATTGTGTTCCACAGGATCATCGTAGATGTTGTTGTTGTTGTATTTTTCGGCTTTTTCCGGTTAGGGGTCGCCACAGCGGAACTCTGATCTGCTAATGATTGGCAGTAGACTTTTACGTACCAAGTTGCCAGCCCTGACGCACAACCTTCAACGAAGTTACGCCCATTCACGCATGTCTCCACACAGAAGACGCTTTAGTTGAGAATCGAACAGGACAATGTCTTACTGTGAGGCGACAACGCTACCGTCACCAAAATGTGTCAGCTTCTTCTTTGTTGTGTGACATTTCTTTTCCTATTGCTTTGTGTCCCAATTCTCTATAAAACATTTTGGATCATCACTGAATTGCTTGTTTTGCACTTTTCCTTTATATTTTCTGCATATTTTCTAAGTTTTTCTGCCTGTGCTGATAGCTTTAGTTACTTATTTCTAATAGTGTCAGACAATTCCTGGTCTATTCTAATACTGAACATTGCTTTTATCATGTCTATCTTTCTAAGTATAGTTTTTGATCTGTTCCCTCTTCTATATTCGCCTAACAGTGACACTTCTTTTCTTAACTGCCTTATAGTTTTCTCTATTTGATACTTCCATGATGGCATTTGATTTCTTCCCTTCATTTCACTTATTGCCCAGTATTTTTGCGATACAACTTTATCTGTTATTAATTTAACTGTACAGTAATATATCCTATTTACTTCTATTATGTCACATGAATTTCTGTTACTAGTCTTGATTACTGTGTTCATTTGTTTTATCAGGCATCTAACACTTTGGGTCTTATTGACATTCTGTAATCTATTTCTTTCATTAGTTTTAATATGTCTATCCATCTCGATTAAATCAAGCAATTCTTCCCTTAGATCATATCTTCTAAATTGAGGGCACATTCTTTTTTTCCATTTCCTCTAGGCATTCTACAGAAAGCTCCAGAACATCTTTAGCTGCATCCTACGTCATCCATTGCTCTTCCATATGGGGACTCACTGGCCTATCACTCCACAACATTGATTGCATTAAGAGTTTCCGCTGTTTCCTGCTCCTTCTCTTGCTGTGCAACTCCAACTGAACTTCCACACTGGCTTCTCACTGAAGGCTCCAGAGTATCTTCATGTAACAGCTGATCAGATTCTTCTCATTCCATCTGTTTTTCCTTAATTTAGGGACTCGCTGTTCCATCATACTGTGACATTACCAGAGTTGGATTTTTTTACACTAAATCCTTCACTTCACTGATAATTCATAATTTCAGTTTATATTTCTTGAAATTCTCCATTACTAATCATCGTTTCTGCTCCCCCCTTTGTTTTCTTATTTTTTTTTTTGTATTGTATAATTTTCCATATCTGGATGCATTTGTCTGTGTTTCTCTTCAAATATCTTTGATGCTGCTATTTTGTATTGATTAGTTTTCTGGTCTCCATTGCATAAATATTGCACCATATTAAATCTCTTTTTTTTTCTTTTCCATGTCCATATTTGCTCTTCAGATGTTTCCCACTCCATCTGTTTCCCCTTATTTTGCGGACTTATTCTTCCATCATTTTGTGGAATAACCTGTGTTAAGACTTTCTACACTAAATCCTTCACTTTGCAGGTATTCCCTAACTTCAGCTTCTATTTTCTAATTTCTAATTTACTAATGTTCTGCTCTATGTTTCCCATTTGTGATCTTATTTTTTGCATTGTGAAATTGTCCATATCTAAGTGCCTTTACCTGCATTTCTCTTCAAATATCTTTGAAGCTGCTTTTTATGTTGATTAGTCTGTCTTTCTCCTTTGCATACATATTATAACATATCAGATCTCTCTATCTTCCCCATGTCCATGTCTCTTTGTTATACCTTTCAAAAATATCTAGGTTTTGTTGTTTATATTTTCTCATTTCCTCAGTTGCTTCTTTTTCCAAATAGCCCAAGGTTTGTGGTATATATAATCCCAAGGCGTCAATAAACTCCATGTATGAGTTTACAAGTTAATGTGATGAGCAGCATTGGTAATCACATATTCATGCTGCTCACGCATGATTTTGTAGCTGGCAATCATTTCACTGGCCAGGAAACTGAGCAGAGCAGCATGAGCACAGAAACAGGATGTATTCAAGTCTGTTTATGAGCAAACTTGCTCGGTGAGATTGTGTGTACAGATACAATGAATACTAAGGGTAAAAATACTGCAATACCATCAATAGTAGCACAGTAAAGAAAAGTACACTCAGTGCAATGTACAATTAAAAAAAATATTTGAATAATGGAATAATGGAGGGGGTAAGTTAAATGGGAAGGGCAAATACAAGGAAATGTACACTGGGCAGGGAAGGTGTGCTGATGAAAATGGGCCCAGACATATATGATAGCAATGAATAAAGAGTATGAGGGCATGTAAATATGTCAATGTCCCCATAATAGTATATGTTATTGTATGTACACTTCCAGCACAAGTCTGCAGCACAGCACATATGTAGATAGCACTAAGTAAGTATATGATGATATATGTCAATGGCGGTTAATGTTTGAGATATAAACATCACTGACATGCTCAATGGGGAGTACATTCAGCAAGGATGGTATATAAATTAGGGGTATGTGCATATCTGAAGATCTGAAAAATTATTTGCTTGAATATGACTGACATGTCACCATACCTCTCAACCAGTCAGGGACACATAGCAACAGAATATTGCACAAATGTAGGCAGAAATAAGCACAATCATGGACACATTTATAATATTATGACCATTACTCTGCGGCATTGACTAAATATGTGAGTGTAACTTATTATACACGTTTTTCAGAAACAAACTTGGAATTCACAAGCTGTTGCCCAAAACTGACCAATTTATGGATGGTCTAAGAGGCACAGTGTTTAAAGTGGAGTTGAAATTAAGGCCAGTCATGGCCACTTTTCTTGATACACAAGTCACAACCACACTGTAAGAATCAAGACAATGCCATCAGTGTCACCAGTGGCTGTGTATGTAATAGCTGCAACACAGAAAGACGTATCACACAGGCATCTAGTAAAGCATCTTGAAGGGATGTCAGCACTGTTAAATCATAATAGGTATACATCACAAAGATTAGTTGCTTATGGCCTACCAGATGTATGGGATCTCAATGTGCCAAATGTGGTGCACTTGACTAAAACATCCCTGGCTGATGTAGGTATCAGCCATATGGATAACAACACATGCAAACACCACAATATTATGAGTGGATTCCCAAGTCACAGCTGGTTATTGTATTCATCTGACACATGTAATGCCAATGGATATTGTCTGAACTATCTGATATTGATGTGTGATTAAGAAATGATTCATTATATTGAATGGTACAGCAATATGTGAGACTGACGGCAATGCATCAGCTATGTCATGTGCACAGAAGCTGCAGCAGTGCAAAGTCAAGTGTCAATGATCAAGTAAGGTTCACTGTAATATTGTACACAGACAAACGATACAAGGAGCACCTACTATAAGTACATGTCCAAACTGAAGACACGGGACACATGATCACTGTCTCCCTGGCATCGCCATTTAAAATTTTATACTGACATGAAATCCAGATATACAGCCATATGTGTTCATGCAAGCTATCAAGTGGTAATACTGATGTGATATACTGGTGCGTCCATGACACGGTACAGTCACACTATAGCTATACATAGGCTACCATTGCATTTCATAGTTTCCTATGTCCATAGGAGAGTACTAGCCTAACAGCCCATGAGCCCATAGAAGCCTAGCCAGATGTAACCCAAGTTTAACAATTTTCAGTAGCTAGGTGAATGAAGTTCACAGAGATATGAGCCTATGCTTTGGTATGTAGTAACAACTGCCTCTGTCCATGAGGATCATGGGAACCACCCCACAAGTAAATTTATCATTACACATCCACTGATCTAGGTTGCACTTGAAGAGGGTCAGGGAATGACTTTGCTTTACATGAATGGGAAGCTTGTTCCAAAGAAAATGTAATCTCTGAGAGATGTATGTATCTCTCTGACATGATTTATTTATGTCAGAGGCTGGGTTAAGATCCTTGGAATGAGTGACCCTCATGCAGTTTGATTTATGAAAGTATAGCATTTACATCAGGGCTGGATTGGGCACTGCCCTATAAGGCAGACACAGATCGGCCCTAGTAGTCTGTAGAAGAAAGAATACAGTGATACGGCTTTCAATATTTTCATGGACTTGTTTTTTTTATAACCTGTATCTGTCTGATGAGAAAACTCTTGAGATTGCTCCAGTTGTTGCAGATATTTGGTGAGGTACATGCCAAAGGGTGCACTACACTCAATTATTTGTGTGATGAGGGCCAAGAACAAGGGAATTATAACTTCCTTTAATCTGATTACCATGCCCTTGCTTATGAGCGGTGCCACATGGAAGGACTTTCTCACCACTATGGGCACAGTGTTGTTGAAGATGGGATTAGTATCAACTTGAGTACGCAGATGATGTACTGCTGGATCTACTCATAGGGGGGTGCTGTTTATATTGTAATTATGTGGAATATTTGCCTTCCAAAAGGGAATAATTATGAAGTTTTGCATTAAGGCTTATCTCCAAGGCTATGTCAACAATTATTTATGTGTGTTAATCCTTTCTACAGTATATCTGTATCATTTGTGCATTCAGTGATTGCCTCCAATTTGCAGTCATCTGCAAACTTGATCAGACAAAGACTGTCGACATTTTCACTGACTTCTGAGAAACAAACACTGAGCAGAACCTGTGGTATGACCCTGATGACTGGCCTCTTGCTAGAGGTGAACTCACCCACTTTGACAGTATGTGCCCTGTCGGTGAGCCATTTGGCTACCCATCTGGTGATGTAGGGGTTTATGCCCAGTTGCAAGAGTTTCTGTAGAATAACTGAGTGGTGAATTTTCTCTAATGCCTTGGCTAGGTCAAGTTAGGCATTATGCATAGTCTTACCCACATCCATAACCTTGGTGACCTTCTTGAAGAAGTCAACCAGATTTAAAAGACATGATCTACCCTTAATGAATTCAAACTGGAATGATTCCAGAGTCAGGAGATCAACTATGTCCTTGTTGATAAGGTTCATGATAAATATGTCCATGGCCTTACTGATAAGGCTATTCAGGCTTATGTGTCTATAATTCCGTGTGTATGTTGATGGCTACCCCCTTGTGCAGAGGGATGACTATTGCTGTCCACCATTCTGGTGAAACATAGCTTGCCTGGAGGCGGTGGTTAAATAGAGATCCAAGTGGGTCTGGTAGGTTAGGTTTGAAGTTATTTCAAAGGCAACCTAAGATGTTGTTAATGCTTATTGATTCTGTGTTTTTAGCCTTAGAAAGGAGGGGAGAGATGACCAGCTGTCTTAAGATAATAGGCTGAGGAATGGTGGCATATACTTTGGGTGATGACCAGTGGGAACAGAGGGTTGAAGTTTGATCCAAATCTGTCAGCCAACAGGTTGTGTATTTCCTTTAGCTGAGTATGGCTGGCACCATCAGCAACCAGCTCTGTGCATAGCTGGGTATTCCCCTTAAGCTTTCCCACATAGTTACCCAATGTTTTGTGACATCACTTCCAAATACAATGTTGGGTATGAATCACATGCAGTACTATAGAACTCTTAGCACAGTCATGCAGCTCAACCCATTTCATGTCATTACATAAGTTGTATATCATATGCTTATATGTGTATCAGTGGAAATGTGTGGGTGAGGTCCCTGACACCATAGATTGAAACATTATAACTGAGGTGGCTGCAGTTCATGCAGAACATTTAATGACACAAATACTGACAGTCCCACAATTGTGCCATGGAGCACCCGAATAATCCTTGTGAATAGCAACACAGTTGTGCATACAATGAATTCCCCAAGGTTGCAAGTGAATCTGAATATGTCATATGTTTGTGTATAAAACAGCATTACATGTGGATGAACCCAGGTGTATGTAGTCAGTATGATGTAATATTGCTATATATCAGATAACATTTCCAGATGTTAGCAATACACATACACATCTGTACCAACTGCAGCTGTCACTGTGATGGTTGAATGAGAACTGTGTACAGTATTGATATACTCCACTACAAGAACACATGCCTTAGTAAGACAACAATATACTCTACATAGCCATCAACATAGTAGTTCAAATCACAGATTGGAATAAACTGTTGTAGGGCTACATTGCATCCACACCTCAACATAGCACACATGGATGACAACAACATTGATTTGTGCAATTTTTGGAGGGTCATGAGGCATTAGCAGGCTAACAGTCAAAAGCACACAAAATTCTAGCCATTACTATACCATTTAAACAAAAACTGCTATATCTATGTGAAGGAAGATATTACATGTATGTGTGTATGTGTTTGATTTTATTACAGACTGCGTCTGTCTATCTGTGACATGTGTACCACCCCATAACAGAATTAGCATTCACACATACAGTGGTCTGGAGATGGCTGGCACAGGGTAGTGTAGGGGCTCCTCTTCATAATGTGTGTAAACATCTTTGAGATGATGATGATATCCTGAGTGTTCCACAGCAAGGATGGTATGTGTACATAGGGGACATGGGGCATTGGATTATGTAAAATGTTCTTCTGAGTGGAAGTCAAATGAAAGGAGATTCAAAACATCATACAATAACTGTAACATAGCACCAAACACACACCAGGTGATTGGGAACAGATTTGAACACAACATCTGTGTAGGTATGCAAGCTAAATTCCATGCAACGTAAGATTAGCACCACCACAGATGTCTAAAACAATGTCAGAGTGCACTTTAAAGAAGATGGCATCATCATTATCTGCTGAGAAGAAGATTTTAGAGGAGTATGTGATATAGATGTGGACTTACTCCCAATGTATAACTATCTCCATGCTGATAGTTAAATGAACGCACACACATAAACACACTAGAATTAACTACTATGAGAGTATAACCCCTATCTATCAAGTTACAATAATGAGAAAACACATTTTTAACATTAGCACCAACACAGATATATGTGTTTAATACAGTCAGAGTGATCTTTATACAGGATGACATCCTCAGTGTATGCTGCGAAGACAATGTCGGTGACATTGTGTGACATATATGTGGACTCACATCCCAGCATGAAATTTGGTCAAGACTGATTATTAATCAGTAAAAACTAAAAGAAAAACCTAGCTAAGCTAGATTTTCCACTGTGTGATTCCTTAAAGCCTCTTGTATTAGAGGTAACATGGAATATACACAAATGATCCCTTAAGGACATCAAATGTTTCAGCTATATGGCAGTTCTGACTGCTCATGATGTTTTTCTTTTTAAGTCTGTTATGGACAGATTCAGGCTAATAAAGTCGAATCCCACTAGCTGTGGACATGCATGTTTCAGCCTTCTTATGGTCTCATCAGCACAGCATAACTGGACTGTTTGGCTAGGGTTTGAAAACACAGTGTTGTCATACCCAGCTAATGTCCATAATCATTAGAGTGTCTGCAAAACATCCTAACTAACAAACTAAAAATATGACTAACAAGGCCACACAGAAAAAAAAGTCAGTAAAAACTAAAAGAAACACCCAGCCAAGCTAGATTTTCCACTGTGTGATTCCTTAAAACCACTTGTATTAGAGTTACATCTAATACAAAAGGTTTTAAGGAATCACACAGTGGAAAATTGAGATTAGCTGGGTTTTTCTTTTAGTTTCTACTGATTATTTTTTCTGGGTGACCTTGTTACTCATTGTTTAAGACTGATTATTAAATGAACACACACACACACACACACACACACACACACACACACACACACACACACACACACACACACACTCAAGTTAACTGCCATGAGATTAGAACCTTTACCCATCTAGTTACACAAACTAGAGAACACAGGACTTAACAGTAGCATCACAGCACAAGGGAAACTATAACTCTGTCAGAGTGCACTTTATAAGGGATGACAGTGTCAGTGTATGCTGAAAAGAAGTTGAGAGGATTGTGTGACATAAATGTAGACTCACATCCGAGTGTAAAAGGGTCTCCAAACTGATAGTTGACTGAACAAACACTCAAGTTGACTGCTGTGAGATTCAAACCCCAACACATCTAGTTCTACCAGCTATAACTCAGTACTTAATATTAGTGTTATGGCACAAGTCTGACTTTAACAGTATTGTAGTGCACTTTATAGAGGATGAGATCATAAGTGTATAGAGAAGATGATGTTTGAAGGTCTGCATGAAATTGTTGTGGAGTCATAGGTTCATAGGTTGGTACTAGGCTATCGGCCCTAGGGCCTATGCAAGCCTAGCCATAACAATTCCCTGGATATTTCTTCCCACAATATTTACTTCTCTGGGCCCCTGTCTAGCAGGGTGACTGACATGATCTCTGGGGTGAATTTCCTATCTCCCATCCAATCATCAAAATTCCTTTTGAAGAGGGCGAATGAGGCGCTCTGCTTGACATGTATGGGCAGTCTATTCCAGAATATGGGGAGTCTCTGGGTCAGGAACCAATCCCTCCAGCATGTTTTGTTCATTGTGATGACAAGGTTTAGATGCCTGGAGTATGTGGCTCTGAGGGATTGGGATTTCCTTAAGTAGAGCATGTCCAACAGCTCAGGGTTTGACATGGCCTTGTATGTTAAGCAGAGATCACCTCTGAGTAGACAATATGCCACAGAGTATAGCTGGAGTTTTTTTAGATGGTCAGCATATGGCATCTGCTTTAGGCCTGTGATTCTTTTAGTGAGGTATTTCTGTGTCCTTTTTGCAAACTGGAATCACACATTCATAGCCCAAGTGCTGCCTTTGCACACTGGTCTCATAACAGTACGTTACCTGTGACACTATGATGATGATGTCATCTTCTGTAAAGAGCACTATGACAATGATTAAATCTCACATCTGTGATGGTATGAGTGCTAAGTGCTGTATTATCCAGCTTATGTAATTAGTTATGTAGGGGAATGAATCACACACTAGTCAACTTGTGTATATTTCTGCATATCTGAGTGGAGTGTGTGTGTGCACATAAAGTCAGAAAAGCTTGACTCCAGGTCCTGCTGTTCTCACTCAATTATCATTCAGAAAATACTTTTGCACTGGTACATAACTCCACAGCAATTTCATACAGACCTCACACCATCTTCTCACCATATGATTATGATGTCATAGTCTGTGAAGTACACTCTAACAGTGCTCATGTTAGGCTTGTGCTGTGGTGCTAGTGTTAAGTACTCTGATTTTTAGCTTGAGTAACTAATTAGGTAGAAGATCAAAGTGCACAACAGTCAGCTTGCTTGTGTGTGTAGTCAGAAGGCATGTGTGTAGGTTCTTGCAGCACTCTCTCAAGCATCATTCAGAAACTACTTTTATACTTGTACATTACAATGCAGCAATTTCATTCAGCCCTACCCATATCATCTTCTCATCATACACTGATTATGTAATCCTCTATAAAGTGCACTCTGACACTGCTAAAATTAGACTTGTGCCATGGCACTAGCATTAACTACTCTGTTCTCTAGTTTAAGTAACTAGTTAGGTAGAGGGCTAAATTTCATGGCAGTCAACGTGTGTGTGTGTGTGTGTGTGTGTGTGTGTGTGTGTGTGTGTGTGTGTGTGTGTGTGTGTGTGTGCATGCACGCATGTGTGAGTGTGTATGTATGCACGCACAAGCTTAGTCAGAAGAACTTGACTCTAGGTCCTGATGACCTCTCTTAAGCATCATTCAGAAAATACTTTTACACTGCTACATAGAAGCATGCAAAATCTGAAGGTAATGCTACTCAATGCTAGAAGTCTAAACCTCAAAATGCACTCTCTCTCGAGGTATTCCTAAAAATGGAGAACATCGATATATGTGCAGTAACTGAGACCTGGTTCAAGGCTCCAGCGAGCACCCCTGCAATATCAGGCTACAATTCTTACCACACTTTTTGGCCACAAAACCAGGACCAAAGCAGTAAAGGTGGAGGAGTGTCCATATTCACCAAGGATATTCACACCTCCAGGCTAGTTGCCCAACACAATGCATCTGAAATTCTTCAGGTGCAACTAACACTAGGTAAGACTATAATCCAAAATGTAGCTTGCTACAGATCCCCCACCATGCCCCAAGATTCTCACTACACCTTTCTAAACATACTGGAAAATCTTAAGATACAACCAAACACCCTAATACTGGGTGATTTCAACTACCCTGCCATTAATTGGGAAAACTATTCAGGTACCAACTCCTTTTCCCAACGGTTCTTGGAATTCATAAATTCCAATGCCCTGGATCAACTAATCCATTGTCCCACCAGGGGCTCCAATATCCTAGACTTGGTCATTATCAACATGGGAGATAGATGCTCCACACCAGTGGTCACCCCCTCATTGGTCAGGTCTGACCATAAGCAAATCACCCTTGACATCCACATCCCACCCCCACCCCCAGTAAGGAAGCCTCCTTAAAAAAACTTCTCCAAAGCCAACTTCAAGCTACTGAAGTCAGAAGTGACAAACTTCACAATACCCAAGCAGATGGGATCTGGAAGTTCGACTGCAGAATCCTACACTAAGGCACTGTACGAGCACATCCACTCGTGCATGAATCGTGCCATCCCAAATAGAAGCAAGATGCTCTTCTGCAAAAAAAGGAAGCCAATCTGGTGGTCCCCTGCTATAAACAAACTATACAACAGAAGGAAGAAACTGTTGCAAAAAAGAGGAAAATCTCAGGATGCAAAAAACTCTCTCACCAGCCTCAGTAAGAAGCTGAGATCCCTCATAAAATCCTCAAAAGCTAGTTATGAAAATAAAATTGCCAAAAATTCCAAAGACAACCACAAGGCATTCTATAGTTATGTCAAGAATCTAAATGGCAATGCTCAGATCCGCTCTGAGTTACAACAGAATGGCATTAAATATACTGATCCCAAGGATATTGCCAGTATCCTGGCAGATCGATTTACTGCCAACTTCACTCCCCTCTCACCCCTAAAGGGCCCATCTCAATACCAAAAGATTGCCAAATTCAAATAATCACAGCCACACAGGTAGAAACCGCACTCTCCAAAGCTAAGAATACAGCATCCATGGGACCAGATGATATCCCAGGCTGTGTACTACATGAACTACAAAATGAACTGGCACCTCACCTAAGTGTCATGTTTAATCATAGCCTCACCTCAGGCTTCATGCCCAATGAGTGGTGCAGAGCTACAGTTATCCCACTCCACAAGGGAGGATCCACCTTGGATCCCGGGAACTACCATCCCATCAGTCTGACAAGCCTGATCTGCAAGAGCATGGAACGCATTATCATGGAACTTATAAACAAAGACATTGGCAACCTTCAAACACTGGACCCCACCCAGTTTGGGTTTGTGAAGGGCCAATCTTCTCTCCTGAATCTGATTGACTTCTTCGAATCAGTCTCCAGAGCTGTGGACGAAGGTAAGGTGGTCCACACAGCCTATCTCAACCTTGCCAAGGCCTTCAACACCACCCCCCACTCTGGAATCATAGATAAACTTACTATGCTGGGGATAAATCCCTATGTCACTCGATGGACTGCCAAGTGGCTTACTGACAGAACTCAGACTGTAAAAGTAGCCAACTCTAAATCCAGCTCCATACAAGTGACAAGTGGAGTACCTCAGGGTTCAGTCCTGGGAACACTCTTGTTTGGCATCTACTTCTCTGAAGTACAGGCCAACACTAAGGGACTCTGGCTAACAAAGTTTGCAGATGACTGCAAACTGAGAGCCATTATTGAATCCCCAAATTATGTGGATATTCTACAAAAGGGCCTTACAGAAACAGATGCCTGATACCAGAACCATGGGCTCAAGCTTAATGCCAAGAAATGTATAGTTATCCCCTTTGGAAAAATTCATGTATCCATGAATTACCACATAGGTGGCAGGACACTAAACATCGAAAGTGTGATAAGAGACTTAGGGACACAGGTGGTCAGTGGTCTCACTTTCGATAACCACATTGCCACAACAGTCAGGAAATCCTTCTATGTGGCACACCTCATCATTAAGGGCTTTTCATCCAGAAAAAAGGAGGTCATTGTCCCACTGTACTCATCCCTCATTAGACCCATTATAGAGTATAATGCCCCATTTGGTATGTACCTCACAAGACATCTGCAACACACAGTAAATCATATGAATCCTTAATATATGATGTTAACTTGGTTACCTCTCCTATTAATATTTCATGCAAAAGACTAGCCACCTTGTGTGTAAAGGAACCCTTTGCTGATACTATAGGGCGGCCTGGGGGATGGAAAAAGTTTTATGCAGTTTTGGGACACAAAAAATTTTGCTATAGTACTATTTTTATATACAGTTTATTATTTATGTCCCTAGCTGTAAAATAGCATAACCTTTCCCCTTTCCTTAACAATTTATATAGTTCCTCTTGTGCCTGTTTAAGAATATTTTCCTGCACTTTACCATAAACTCCTTCATTCTTCAAATGTTCTAAACACATGTTATAATAGTCCTGTGCATTCAATATAACTAACTGGCCCCCCTTGTCTGATGGTTTTAACACTATATTTCTGTTCTGACTCATATCCTGTAATTTGTACCATTCTTCCTTATTCAAGTTGTAACTCCTATTTTTCTTAATAATAGGTTTTAGTTCTCTCTCCACAAAAAACTGTGTCGCATTACTAAAGCATTGTATATGTGCATTTTTGCTAGTTGGGCAAAATGTATTATTTGCTTTAATCTTACTAAGGTCAAACAATGTATAAGCATTGCTTTCTGTTTCAGACTCACATGTGAAATAGTTGTCCTCACTTGTTACTGAATCGCTTGAACTTTCTAAACAATCATCTTCCTTTTTTTGATTAAAGAAATATTCTTTTAAATACATTTTCCTTACCAGCTCTAGAATTTCTCCCTTAACTTCATAGAGTCTAGGTAACACTGTGGGTATGAATTTCAGTCCTTTCTCTAGGACATTCATTTCCACTGTGTTAAATTCATATTCAGACAGGTTAATAACATATTCATTTGTATTAGGTAACAGTACCTTATTTATTTGTCCATTTACTTTTCTTTTTATAATGTCCTTATTTTGGAAAGTAGAGCTGTTTTCACTGGTCTTTTGTGTGGTTTCAGAATGAATATCAGAATGTATGTGTTCAGTCAAGTGCACATGTACTTGCCCTTGTCTTGTGTTTACGAAGGCCTTTACATCTAATGGAAAATAACAGCCCAGTAACCAGAGTAAACCATGCTAAACACTTCTTTACATAGCACATCACTGAGGAACTGATATGTGCAGATAATGGCAAAGTGTTAGCGAATGCATGATTTGCATTTCATGAAACTAAACTTGAATTTGTAATAGTCTGCAAGATATGTTATGGGAGAAATTGCTGACAGTCATGGGGATGTTTATGGTATACTCTATATTTGAAGTGTTGGGACCAAAGTTTTATTACTTTAATAACTGCTGTCAATGCCTTCCCCATTTGCATAATGTTAAGCGACAAACAAATTTCTGCTCCATGCTTAAGATAAAAAGTGTAAGATGCAATTTGGTTTACTTCTTTCGTGCAAACAGGCTCAGCAGTGAGGTGGGGCTGTCAGCACTTTGGATATTGCCGAGTATGGAAAATACACATAATGCCTAGTTTTCTTTGTGGTACAGTGCATAAGAGCAGTGAGCTAGTGCTCAGACTACAGGTGAGCCAGGGTTCAAATCCAGATATTTTTTTTACAAATGGTATCAAGATGGCATCAGCTATAAATGTGATCAGGACTGCAAATGTGGCTACCAATGACTACAATAAAGTATGAGCATTCCCCAAATTTTATCAATAATACCTACCTCAGTAGAGTTGTACAATTATTAGCTGTTTTGCAGGCCTCACTGCAATCACAAGTTAATTGTGTGTACAACTTTTAGAAATGACAAGGGGTGGTACATCTTTATAAATGATTATTGTGAATCAACAGATATGCTAACTATTTGTATATGACCAGATATCCTGAAAAGCATGTGCAGTATAATTCTTCACAGTAAGGACATTTTCCACATCACATTATCTGAACATTTCATCCATCACGAACCAAACATGACACAAAGAGAATCTTACAGCAGATTTTTAAACCTTGCATACTACAGGAGCTCTGATAAACTATTGAATCAAAGTAACATAAATGTAGTATCCATGAGCAGAGTCATGTCAGCCTGCAACAATCATTAGATGACCTGTACATCCATCAACTTTATAGATACACACACTAAAACAGGGGTGGGAGTGAAGGGATGAATGCAAGAAAGATGAACTTACACATAACAATGTTTGGTTTAATGAAACATTCATGGACATGTTTTTGGTCTGTTCTCATTATAATGCTGCCAAGCTATATAGCATGAAATGATTGACATACGGGTAAAGAAGGATTAGGAGAGGGCCAACAGGCATGTAACAAGAAGAAGAACAAGGTTGGATAAATATGCAATAGTTGTGAGGACGGATGTCACCTCAAATACTCTTTTTTTGGCCAGTATTCGATATTTTTCCATGAGAACACATGACCAGGGACGTTGTGAGGTGTAAGCACTGTACACACTTCAGTACAGTGTTTGTGTGGAGGGGTAGCAGAAGGCAGGCACTAGGATCCAGGTGAAACAGCTTAAGCTGTGTTTTCTCCTTTAAGGAAAGCCATGCATGTGTTGTACGCATGCTAATGCGCATTAAAACTATTTAGCACTCTCACGCGTAATTTTTAAAAAAATATCTTTTATCTCGCGCGCAATTTAAAATAGTTGTTCCGTTGAGAGAGAATGTAAGTAAATTGTGTGTGTACATGTGCGCGCTTGTGTTTTATGTATCTATATCATCATGCTGTTAATGTCAATACTTTATTCATATGAAAATTTGTATGCTGTTTTTCTTTACTTTCTGAGTTTAATTTGTTTTTCTTTGCATTCAGCTGCATTATATTGTTTTTGATACGTTATCAGTATCGCGTGAATGAATTTCACATCCTCTGATGTGAATTTGTTATCCACTCCACTACAACCATTAGATGTTTAATGTCATCAACATGTTTTATAAAAATTGTCTTAAATATGCCCAAGCTAAAGTGCATTGCAACAAAATTTAGGGAGTGTAGCATCAAAACTGCTATGATGCAAACAACATACGCAGCATATATTAACAGTTTATTAATTACTGCAATCCATCAGTCATTTGCAAGACATTTAGTAATTTATTTGTTATATTTATTACTTATGTATATGTTTGTTTATTTATTTACACTTTGATGACAAGATAAGAGGGCCAGACAATAAACCATTTCCATCACAACCTAGGCCTATGGGGCAAACATTGAATTACAGACCCATGATGAATAGTAGATAGTATACTGATTACTGTACACATTTTAAATGGACATATCAAAATAGGTAGAAAACTAGGCATGCTTTGTGTGTGTACAGTAAGTATATACATAGTAATTTGGCAATCCAGATGGTAAATAGTGTAAATAGTCAATTAACATGCCAGGAGTAATTCTTTAGAAAGCATTGAATGGAAAATTGTAAGAATGGACAATTAAAATCACTTAGAAATATATAACTCATTTTGTATATTGGCATTTTAGAAATATTAAATAGAAAAGTTACATGACAAATGGAATATAAAGGGGATTATCATAATGGTTAAGGTGTTTATCTCACAGGAAAGGGGGTTGTCATAATGGTTAAGGTGTGTATCTGACAGACACATGATACAAGGGCAGCTAGCTTAGTAGGTGTATATGAATATAGGAAAGGTGATTTTAGGGTTGGAGTTGGCATAATGGTTGAGGTGCTTAACTCACAAGCAAGAGGTACAGGGTTTGAATCTCACTGTTTGAAATTGGTGAAGCTTAAAATGGTTCACAAGAGTAGATTGCCTAGTATCTACCTATGAAATGGCAACTGCTCAACATTGTATTTTAATCAAACATCTATACATTTAATGTCTATATCACAATGCAGTATTCCAAAGATTCCACCAGAACCCTCCCCCGTGGAGGTAAGAGCTGGATATCAAGAGTATGCTTGTGATATGTTGTGGAAACTGAGGCTTTCTTGTTATGCTTTTAAATCCCTATAGCTATAGTTGTGATTTCTGCATATCACTTCCCAGAACAGAATTCATTTATGGTTTCACACATGCTAATCTAGGTATGCTGATCACTTCTCTTACATGGAAAGTAATATAAATATAATACAGATGACTGAGAAAGGGGCCACACATAGTGTTTATAAAATGTAGTAGAAGCTGAGCTAAGCATACTACACAAAAGCACAGAGTGCTGAAGATGCTAAGAAGTCAGTGAAGTGGTAGTGTAGGCACAATTACAACAAAGTATATGATGGCAAAAATACTGGCTAAATAAATAGTTAATACTACTGAAATAAAGATGTTACTGGGAAAAAGTTTAGCAGCAAGTCATTCCTTCAGCTTTACCTCCAATAATGCAGTCATAACCCTTTATGTGTATATAATTTACACTAGTGGTTGCATTCGGTATGAGAGAGAAAGTGTGTGTGTGTGTGTGTGTGTGTGTGTGTGTGTGTGTGTGTGTGTGTATGTATGCGTAGGTAATTTGAGCTAGCCATTCTGTTTGTATGACAGATAAAGTGCATGTGTGTGTTAGTTACTTTATGAGAGATTAGGTGTGTGTGTGTGTGTGTGTGTGTGTGTGTGTGTGTGTGTGTGTGTGTGTGTGTGTGTGTGTGTGTGCTCCCTTGCAGTGGTTTTAGCATGGGAATATTCCAGGTAATTTTAACTTAGTTTTGGTCTGCTATATAAGAAGTATGCTACTGAGTCAAAATGCAGAGTATTGTATTAAGTTAGATGTATATACGAAAAAAGTTTAAATGCTGATATTGTGTTAAAGTCTGAAACCACTGTAGTGTTTCATGCATATGAGTGCAACAATTGGGTGTTAAATATAAATATTTAGGTAGGTGTCAGTCATTCCCTATTGCAATATTACCACCGTACCATTTTTTTAATGATGCCTAGGCAATGTATACTTGGCAACAGACACTGAATTTGTAGATGAAATACCGAAATGTAAAGTTGTTTGCCAGTAGCAACCTCTTTATTAGTTACAGATCTCTTTAATGCAGAATTATTCGCATGATTTTTCACTTCTGTATAGATTGTACTAATTGAGTAATATTAGTGGATTGTAATGACAAAAGTTTTAGTGGCCTTTTTTGGTTGAAATTTTCTGAAGTGGGTAGTTTGTCATTATGGGTTCATATATTTTGTTTTATTACTTAGTTTCATTACTTAATAGAAGACAATCAGGAAGGTGAATCAAAGAACACGTGTGCATGGCCCTATATTTTGAAAACAGCTCAAAGGTAAACTTCATCCTCTACTGGCTAGATGTATTTTCTTACTGTCTTATGTACAAGTTACTACCCTTCAACAAATTCTTCCAGTCCTATTATTAAGTAGTATGTTCTCCTGTTCCTGCTTATTACTTTGCTTTGAGTATCTACCATATACATCTAAATCCTTTTCTTTCTTCTCACAGTGAAAAAAAAAAATCTGTCATGTATGCTAAGTTACCATGGAACACCTGTTATTGTCTTGCAAGTCTCCTGTAATTTATGTTTAACGTTCTGTTTGTGCATGTCTTTTATGTGGAGCTTTTCTCCCCAGGCCTCTACTGAAAATGGACATATATCCAGCTAGACTAGCCCAGTCAACAAATGTAAAATAAATAAAATAAATAAATAAATAAATAAATGTTCATAACTACAAATTTCAAACACCATTTACCAAATGGTGCTGTATTATACAAGGAATATAATTTAATAACTCAGGAAGGTGAATCAAAGAACACATGTGCGTGGCCCTATATTTTGAAAACAGCTCAAAGGTAAACTTCATCCTCCATTGGCTAGATGTATTTTCTTTTAATGTGGGTTTTCATGTCGTTTCAATGAATGTGAGTTTCAAGGGCAGAGAAGTTTCCTGCTCATGCCACGTCTGTTTTCATTGTGAGACTGTATTGTTTGTTCAGCGAATGGCTATCAGTGTTTGTGCTATTTTATTTCAATATCTGTAATCATTGTAGAAGTAAATAAGAAAACAGGTTCCTTGTGTCTTTATTTAAAATATCCATGATAATTCTTTCCATGGCTTTCCATACAAGACTAGTCAGACTTATGGTCTGTAGTTATCCAGGTCATTAGAAGGCCAAACCCTGTGCTGAGGACTGACTGTTGCAGTCCTCCATTCACTAAGCATGGAACCAGTTAGGAGGCTAATGCTGAACAGTGATTTTAGAGTGTTTGATAGCTCATATTTCATGCTTTCCAAGAGGTATACCAGGAAATTATCTGGACCCATTGAGGTAGTATTCTTTGCCTTGGAGAGTGCATTGAAGACTTGTTTGCTAATGATAGCTAGAAGAGTTATGGTCGAGGGTATCTCCTGAGAAGTATTGAGAGGAAGAAGGGGTGAAATTTGGATTAAGTTTACCAGCCAGCAGGTTTGCTATATCCTCCGATTCCTTTTTGGTGGTTCCACTTACAGTTTGTTCAGCACACTGTTGGGTTACCATTGAGGTTGTGGTTATCTTTTACCTGGGTTTATATTTTTACCTCATATTAGGCTTTGATTGATTTAATCACAGTTCTGAGTTCCTTGTTTAGTTTAGCAAGAGTGTTTTTGGCTTTCTGAGAGTTACATTTATTTTTGCATGCAATGAGAATTTTTTTTCTTTAATTATGCTGCCCATAGGGCTTTATTTTTAAATTTAGTCTTATATTTATTTCTGAGGGGGAAGATGTGTCTATGCAAATATTTAAATATGCATGGAGCTTGGCAGTAAATTATTCTGTACAGTGGAAGTTTGAAACAGGCTTAGTAGAGGGACCCCATCCCCAACTAATGCCCTGTACCCAGCATAGTCAGAAACCAGCACTACTCAGATATGTACACACAAGGTCACTTACAATAGATTACAAGGGGGCTGAGAAAGGTGTGGTAAATGTTTCTTTAACATTTTTCACAATCAAACCTGAGTGTCTTCATTTATTCTTTCAGCATGTAACATCATAGAGCTATATATAAAGTAACTATGTTTTAATTTTTTAGGGGAGGATAGGGAGGCAACCTGCATTTACAGATATGCTTTTTGTTTTTAGAAGCTGTTGTCTTCTCAGCATATTGGGTAGTATCATGTCAGCTCTGAACATTAAGCTTTGGGATTTCTTCCTTGAATCTCTTTTCATGTTTTTCCAATAATTTTGTTCAGACTATCACCGGATCATAAGACTAGAAAAAAACTCCAAAATAGTACCTTAGAGCATGTACAGTCCCACTGGTTCTGGGACCTAGGGTAATTTTCTTGCTTTAACCAATTTCCATTCAGCAAAGGCTTGAGAGGGTAGTAAAGATGTAACTTTCAACAGCTTTAGTTTTTGCTTGATTGACTCCCATGGGTACACATCATTTATTGTCAGTGGCAGTATGACCGGACCCAGCTAAAATGTATTTGTTGTTGGGAATGTAAGGTTTACTATTCCAAAAGGCTTATTATGAGTGTAGACCATAGGAGTGAATAGCCATTGCCATGTGACCCATGCGGGTGGAAGGGAGGTAGTTGCGGCTCGTAGCTTGGGTGTTACCTAGGGAGAGCACTATATGTTGTACCTACAGACCACAAGGTTGGCATAATGGTTAAGGTGTTTACCTTACAGACACAAGGTGCAGGGTTTGATTCTCACATGGGGTAACTGGCTAAGCTTAAAATGGCCCACAAGGGCACTTAGCCTAATACTAATCTATGAACCTATCTATGAACCTATGAACAACACTGTGGAGCATGTGCTGCCTAGAACCTGCTAGTCCTTTAGTCAGCAGCACTACTGGAGCTCTAATGAGCCACTAGAAGGGTTAGGAGCTGCAAGGGGAAGAAGAGTAATCTTGGGTGGGGGGAAACTGATTGATCTACCCTAGTGTAAATAAAAAGGTATTTTGTTTTTTGAGTTAAGGAAGTACCTTTGGAATGAAATGTTCATGCTGCTTCTTCATGTAAGTAAGTGCCACCCTGGCATATACCTGCCAGTGATCTGATCAGCAATGTGAAGGGGCGTGGCTTGGTCAGCAGTGTTAATGTGGGTGTGGCTTGTTGAGGGGTCAGTAGTCTGGGAGACATGAGTACAAATTTTAAAATCCTGGCTACACCCCTGCTCATGACTGTGACAAATATTAAGATGTGCATGATTAAATATATCTTCCACACATAACATCACACTGAGAAATAATGCGAGATACATCTAGAATCAAACCTTTGATGCTACTTCCAAAGGAAAAAAAAATCATCATTCAAGTGATTCATGTCAACACTCCACATAGGAAGCTCCATTTTGTTGCATTTATCAATCTAAAGAGCTGTCAGAGTAACTGTAGTACTTTTACTCTCCTTTAACTCTGTGTTCCTATACTGCAACATGTTTAAGCACCATCGCATCAAGGTAACTAGACTAGTGCAACCAATGGTGAAAACTCACCAGGATTAGACATAGGATACTGCTCAGCATTTGGTGCATGAGACCAAACTCCCAGCAAATGCAGAGTACAAAAAGTAAAGGCTTTCTTATGGGCCTTTTCTGGCCATGTGTGTGGTGTGTGATTCTATGTTTTGTCCATATTAAAGTTGTAAAAATGGGATTGCTAGGAAAGTAGTAAAATGGAAGGGCAAGCAAATGGAAGAACAAAGTTGAAGCAATAAAGAAATTTGCAGCACGGAATTAGGAAAGAACCACAGAAATCCACTTCTTCAACACCAGAATGTGAGCATGTATAGAAAATTAGATGAATTTGGACTGCATCTGCAAGACGGATGGATGACAACAATGCAATAATGTTGTATAGTCAATTGGACCACATCAAGTGTGTCGAGGACACAAATATGTGTTGTAAAGAGCTATGTATGGGACAAATATTTTGTGTGGAACAAGTGCCCATTTTTTTTTTTTTTTGGTGGGGGGATTTCAAGAAGAGAGGAGTGTTGAGGAAGGGAAATAGGAATGTGAGGGTCAGGTAGGGAGGGTTGGTATGGAAGCACGTGTAGACAAACAGGACAAGTAAGACAGAAAGAGGGATTGATTGGGGATAGATAGGGGACATTGAAGCCTCGTGTCTGTCAAATGTGGGAATGGTGAGAATCTAGTCCTCACCCTCAGAACTGTTGTCACTATCCCCTTCCTAGGTTCTCTGTGAGACTGCTTGATGTGGTGTCTCTTTTCCATTCTCCAGGTGACCAAGGCCAGTTTGTATGACATCACACATCATACATCATCCTTGGCAGCTCCTAGCGAGTGATGTAATCATTGCCTCCACCAATATTCCCAGAGGGTAGCAATGCACCAACAGTGAGGGCAATGGCACCTGATGTGGATTGGCCAGATAGTGCTATGGCTGTGGAGGCAGTAATGCTAGGTTGCATCCCAGAGGTGCTGAATGCTGGTGTGACGGCCAGTTTAGGGTTGGCAGGCTGAGCCACAGTGGTCAGCCTACCTTCTTGTGCTGAAAAGCATCTGGTTTATAAAACATCAGAATAGCATGCTTTCATTTAAGAAAAATAACAGAGCTAAGAGGTGGAGGTAAGACACAAAAGAACGATGATTAGAAGGATTATATGTCACATTCATGCTTTATTACAATAAATATACTTTCATTATTATATTAGCCATACAACTTTCCCAATCCATAAAAAGGATTGTGAATTCTTACAAGTAATCCTTGGAATATGCAGATATTTCATATATGCTTTTAAAGATACTAGAGCTTAACTAATAATTGCTGCAATTAAAATTTAAAAATATCTGTTGACTCTGAATGTATAGGTTGCTTGTGGGAATTGAACCCACCTACTCTGATTACAGTATTACACTTGCAAAACACAATTACCAAGAGCTTCAGAAGAAAACATGCATGCTTGCTGTACAGTTAAGTTCTACATGCTTAAGTTGCTACTATTTTATAGAATTCCAATATATTTAATACAATCATGTTCATTTGTGCTACATACACAACTCTTGCTTTTCTGAATCGCTCCATTCTCTGAACATGTGCTTTTCTGTTTGCTGAACTTTTTTGTGCAGCTGTAAAATAAAGATGGAGAGAAAGGGACATGAAAGCATTATGCATACCAGTCTTGGCAATGTACAGCTTTCCATAACATTAAAAGTGCTTTACCTGTATACTGACACAATTGCGGGATGTCAGCAGTTCTAAACTCATCCAGCCACCGATCAAGTTGTGCCAGCTTGCCCCATTTTGGGCCACTGTAATGGTGTCTGCACTGCTCCCTAGTGCATGGTATACCAGTCACACTGGAGACAGCCTTGCCTATGCTGTTCAAAGCCTCAGCCTTATACTGAGACCTGGTAGAGTCCCCCTGCAGTAGCCTGTAGCTGTAGCCCTTCACAAGGAGTGCAACAAATATTTTTGACTTCTCCACACCCCACCATTGTGCACTGAATTTGTCACCATCTTTCCCATCTCCTGTCATGTCTGTAATGGTCTTCCAGCAACAATGCAAGTGTTTTCCCACCAATTCATGATATCCCATTTTACATCCAGTGTGCAAACATGCACAACCTTCCCAACCACGCTTTTGTGATGGTAATTGAAGAGAGACATTGCCAAACCAAGATGAAGGGAGTTTATGAAACAGCAAGGATAATATGACAGTTACCACTGATTTATGACATAAGTGCTGCTATACCTGCTCACACTTTGTTCAGTGCTCAACACTGAAATGTTAAATGACTTGTGTTTTAAGCCATGAGTTTAGAAGAATTAGTATGGGATTCAAACCTATATAAAGGAGAATGCATACATTTCCACATAGGTGATTATTTCTCATTGCCACAGAAGACATATTTGTCAGCCATAGTCATTACAGATTTACAGATTAACTAGTAACTGGAGCTATAGTTCCATTAAGACTGTATGTGTGTGACATTACAAGGTCCTGTGATGCAGAACTAATGTTTGACAATATATTGGAAATGGAAAGAATGTCATAACTTTAATAATAGATTTGCATTTTGTGGTACATACATCACACAACCTTCTGTTCCACATTTATACCTCTGTTATGGGAGGATTTTAGATGATTGACAGTAAACTACTGGGTCCCTCACATATGTGCTAAACCAGTTACCCACATAATACATATGATACCTAGAAAAGTATGTCTATGCTCAATAAACCTGCAACACATATCAATTTTTTGGAAAAATTACAGAGGGGCACCCTAACTAAAATGTAGATTGTTTTGGATTAGAACCCTGGCTCACCTTTGTTCTCACCATGAACTTGTTGTACTTATACCTTCTGCCATAGGGAAAGACCAGCAGCAGTTGTATTTTCCACACTCAGTACTGTCCAGAGGGCTGATGTCCATGGCTTGATGCTGAGCTTCTTTGTGTGAAGCAAGATGAACCAAATTAAATCCTACCCTTTATTCCTGAAGTGGTGAACTTTGTTTGCACATAAGTAGGCAACAAGCAAATATAAAAGGCAATAGCAGACATATAGTATTTATGTAAATAATCATTATGACCATTTCACAGTAAAAATAACTACTGTGAGACTCCATCCCCACTTTATTATTCTTCTGTCTTGTTTAACTCAATGTATTTATACCTTGTCCTACCCAGACAGTCGTGTCAGAGGTATAATTTCTGCAGTCATTAGCATCCATGTTGCTGACAGTCATGCAATACCGATAAGCATGTTTGCGCTTTGTAAGCAACTGACATTAAATGTTCAGTTTTTAGCCAGTTAAGCTTGTTTGTGCTTAACCTATCATGCTGTGCAAATGGTAAAGCCAAAAAAAAAAAAATTAAGCAAACTTTAAACAGCTCTGGATATGAACCATTAAACTACTGCACTTAACAAAATGCAGTTATAGTGGGTTATCTCTCTTTAATACAGGGACACCTTTGCGACACTGATAAAAGCATGTGCATACAAGTAATTCACATTTCATAACCAGCATTAACAGTTCATATACATAGACAGTCTCATTTAGCTGTACATGCGTGGCTAAAATTTAGTTCAATGAGTGATCATGCAAGCATTTATGAATATGTTTGAGAAATGCATCTCTATCTTCTTTTTGTATTCTGGTCAGCCTTCTCTTATTTCTGCTTTAATATCAGACATGCAGTTTATAATGCATGCTCTATTATTTTGCTTTAAAGGTGTGATACAAATACATAACTGTGAACAACAGTTTTCAGCAAAAGCAGGAGATTTGTGCTATTATGGACAACAAATATACACGTGCGGTGTTTTGCTTTATTTAAACGCTCACTGAAGTTATTTCCTTACTTGGTAAATGTAGTCTCACTGACACACCCACTGCAGGGAAGTGTCTGTAAATTGCTGTTGTGTTTTCCATCACTCAGGCTAATTACACACATCTGCAAATCATTAGCACCTAATAATAGTGCAGAACCTACACTATGTTTACACCTGCTATATGAAGTTAAAAGACTGGAATTCAGCAATTCTAATAAGTTTGCACCTCATTTGCATTTTTCACAGTGCTCAGAGGGCTGAAGCTACACTATAAAAAGGTAACTGTGTAGCTAGGAAACATGAAAGTGAGGAGGCTTGTGTATTCGGACAAAACAGAAGATTGGTATTTCTTTGAAGGTGATTTCTTTGCAATGAAGCCATTTATTATGCTAAGGTATGCTTCTTTTATTCAAAGTCATTTTAGATTTTGTAAACTGTTAGAAATGCATTTAGATATAGACAGGAGAAAAATATGTTTTATCTGTATGCATTTATTATACTTCATTGTTGGCATAGGCACTTTTGGCAGACATTTACATTTGTGAGATAGACAAGTTGTTCTTTCTGTCTGACTGTTCTTAACATTTGTTTTTGCAATGTCATATGGTATTGGAAAGAAATGTAATGTACATGTCACTGACAGTGGTGTTATTCTTCTCCGATGTCCCAGGCAACATCCACAAGAACTTTTTTATCTCACTATACAAATGTTGACTAAATGACAGACCCTTATATTTTTATTGGAGTGTGTGGGGTTGCAACCTAACATTCATTTGTCCTAAATGAGAAGTGTGTTTGAAGTACTTTATGTTGAAAATGTGTAGACAGCCTGATAATTTTGTGGAAAACATTTACAGTAAACTCTCAGTTAATTGGAACTCAATCAACTGGCACTCTCAAGAAACCTGCAAAAAATATTGAAGAAATAGAGTACAATTTTCATGTGTTGCACTTTCTGTTTCCCCCCTGCAGAAACATACCTTGCGTTTTTAAAGATTTAGAGTTTGAAAAATGAAGATAGGAATAAATTCCCTATCTCCCCAACCTGAGAACAAGTCAAACCAAACAAATAGTATAGGGTACAGTATTAGTCAGGCCTATTTTAAAAGCAACTCTCAAGCAACTAGAGACTACAGTTATCCGGCATCTACGAATCCCCATGGGTGCCGGTTAACCGAGAGTTTACTGTATACTTTACATATGTAAAACATATTGCTGGTAAACAAAAGTTAATAAATAAATAAATAAATACATAAGTAAAGAAATATGCGGTATTCTCTGGTTTGTACAAACCTTTGTGTGGGAGTGGAAGCTGGCACAGCCACCTACAAATATATTGTATTAAATGAGAAGTGCATTTCAAGTACTTTATGTTGACAAAGAGTACACAGACTGATTATTTTTGTGAAGAAATGCATTACTTATGTGATGTTAATATGTTTTATCCTTCTCTGTTTTATATCACATAAGATTATGACACCCAAGCCTATAAATCCATGAAAACACCCTTTCAGTAATGCTGAGAATGAGGTCATCATCCAGACTCTGTGGTGGCATGGAGCCTTCCTGCTTGAGAGACGCAAGGGGAATATGGCTGCCAGAAAGGAGATTTTTTTTAGAACCGGTTGGTCGCTGATGTGAATGCATTTGGTGGGTATAGCCACAATTATGATCAGGTGCTGTACCAGGCCAGTGATATGATTTCTTCAGCACAGAGGATGGCAGCTGCAGTTGCTTGAGAACAGCTAGCTACAGGGAGGTGGTCCTGCTACTAAGCCACCCCTGATACCAACTGATGAGTTCTTATCCACTGCTAGGGATCCATACAAATTAGGGTAGGCTGTGCACTGTGTGCTTGATGTCAGTGCTAATGTGGCTGAGAGGCCAAGTGAGTCCTAGGCGCAGATTCCAGGTATGCTTGCATATGGCAACATTATGTTGGCTTATAGACTAAAATGTTATTTGACCACTACTGCTTGTGATACATGTTTTCTCTGTCTGTACCTACTGACAAATCTTACAGCTATACAAGAGAGTTGTTCAGTAGACATGGGTGTGGTTGGATAGCTCAGACAAGTTTCAGTTAGAGCTATTTCTTACAGGACAATTGCGTGTTCACTGTCCCTGCGTTATTCCCATTGTGATCATTAATTACTGGCCTTTCATTGCTTCATTTCTTCTAGGACCACACCCCTGCCAAGTGTGTTTAGACATCTACACATAGTGAGCACACTTTTTTTTTTCTTATTAAGCAGTATTTAGATATATATTATTTGTATGTGTGAGAAATGTGCAATGAGTGCGTGTACTGATGTAGCATTTGCAGCTGTGCAAACAATGTTACTTTTTTTCAGATATTTTGGGTTGATATTTATGGCAGCAGCAATTTCACTCCTATGTTTACTGCTTATTTTCACGGGTGATCTTGACAGTGAAAGTGCAGGATTCCTGCCACCTGGTGTCAGAGTATTGGCAGAGTCTGATGATGATGTTGGCCAAATGGTGGTACAGTCGGGGGGGTGCAGAGGTTGAATATACCACTGAGGTTGTGACTTACACATCCCCTGGATTTTCTTTAGACACAGTTAGTATGCCTATGCATACCCATTTCACTGAGCCCTCAGATAGTTGACACATTGAGGGTGAGGTTGTCACAGCTGATCAGTGTAGTGGAGTTTCTGTGGTTTCAGATATGGCTGACTCTGGCTGTAGCCGAAGTATGACTGAGGTGCCATGCAGGACAATTGGTAGGGTCCCATGGAGGAAACCTATTGCCTGGTCTCCACCTCATGCTGGTGTGTCATTACTGTGCCACTCAATGTATGTTTATGGCCATCATGGAGCCACAGGCATGTTCCACTAGGCCTCAGAGGACATGCTTAGGGTTATAGATGTGGCACAAGCTGACATGAGTGACTGCCTCCACTGTGTGTCCAGTTCAGTAGATTGGATGAATGCCACAATCGAATGGGCAGTGTCTGTGATGGAACATCTGCTGGAAGGGGTCAGGATCCATGTGGCTGAAGGGCCACAAATTATCTGGTTTTAGCCAATGTGGCAATGCCCGATCCCATTACCCATAGTGGTAATACTCCCACTGTTCTGTCAGTGGTTGAGGTGTCCACAACCAGACAATGTAGGTCACTGGGTTGTGCACCTGGGCATAGTCATGAGGAGAGCTTGCCCAGCAGAAATCACTCATGCTCTGGTAGCACCACCTCATCTGACCATGGACATGGACTTACTTGTGCAACTCCTGGCAGAGTCAGTTCTCATGGTCGTGGGAGACAACGATGAATTGATGCCTCTACCATGCATGACTCACACCTGTCCAACATGCCAGGATATGGTGCTAGCACATAGTTTGTCTGTATCAATGCAAACACTCACACCCTCATTTCACATGCAGCGCCCCTACAGACATCAACACATACCAGCTGAAGTGTAAGTAAGGGTTGGAGGTCATTCTCTTTTAGTGGCCATTTGATATTATCTACATTTCTGTCTGGCTGTGTTTCTTATTCGCACACACTCACTACTTTAATGTCAGCCTTAGCCTCCTGCCCCCCCACCACATCCCCACCCTTTGGATATATGATGATGATAACTGTGCCATCACCTTGTTTCTATCTTTTTGAATCAGGGTTACATATGTATATTGTGTGATCCACAGGACGGAAAGCTAATTGAGTGCTTAGGATATATACTGGTGATGTTATTTGGATTTTTTTTTTTCCGATTTATTGCAGCATTTTAGTTTTATGATTCCTACCTTGAAACTGCTGATACAACAGTCATTCATATGGCTCCACTTGTGAGAATGTAGGGATAAGTAGAGTTTGTACTAATTTTTCTACACTGGGTATTTTAGATGCATGATTCTTGTTAGCTGATAAACTGCATAAATATATATTACATAAGTCAGTCCTGTCACATATTGATGTCATTGCTGGACAACTCACACATATTATACTAAGGTAACAGTATGCATGTATCTGCTATTCATTGTTATTGTTACACATTTTTTTCTTTTACATGTTCAACACTTACTTTGATAGTCGTGCAGGTACAAATGTTATCATTCTTGGCTGACTTTGTCTGATGTTAGCAGTACACAGCCATCGCTTGGGTAAGTAATCATTTTTACTGTGTAAGATGAAAGTTGTACCCCTTAGGTACTCAGCATGCATGCTATATGTTGCCATTTGACCAGGTCAAGGACATATTGTGCACAGCTATGTCAACCTACATCCACAGCAGCTGGTGGTTCCTTGTCTGATTCCTCACCTGCATATGGCTATGGTGACCTTGCTAGAGGTGGTGGAATGTTTGTTCCTAGCCCTTGGTGTTCCTGTTGCAGGTGTTTTTGCAGGATTATATTGTATAGGATAGCATAGACTGTGATATTTTCAGTACAAGTACTGAGATCATACTGCATTGCAATCCATGATGTATCTAGGTACTAAAAGTGTGACTTCAGCAGCCCAAAGCACATGCTCTATGATATTTCTTGTTTGAGCATGTGCCTCATTATAGCTTTCTTCTGAAGATGGGTGTGCATTTTTTAACGGGGTCATCAGCAGTGGTTCGAGTGCATACCCTACATTCCCCAATAAATGGGCTTGTGGGATATGGTTGCCAGCACACACATTCAGGATGACTCCCTTAGCATTACACATAACATGGCAGTTAATGGAGTGGAACCCCTTTCTGTTGGTGTATACCCATCCCTGTTCCCAGGGTGGTGCTTTGATCTCAATGTGCGTGCAGAATATGGCACCAAAGACTTTAAGAAAGCATGCTATGAGGTATAAATCCTGCATTGTTTTAGCTCTGCCCTCAGGGGCATGGGGAAATATATGTAGTCACTTGCATGCTGTAGCATAGCTTTCAGGACTTAGTGTAAGATCCTGGATGCTAATGCTTATAACATGCCCAGCATGGTCCCTGTGGGTCTCTGAAATTTTTCTGTAGCTAATATTGCTAAGTGCTACACATACCTTGGACTTCACAGGTATTGGTTCCCTTCAGTTTGCCCTTGCTCTCTGGTGAGGATGACAGAGGTTGCAGAGTTCCTCAAGTGTGTCTCTATCCACCCTGTAGCACTCTACTATTTCCACCTCATGCAGACCTTAAAAAGATAAATGGGGTCTAAATATCCTTCTCCTCCTTGCCTAAGGTCTATCAGCAGCAGTATCAGCATAGACTTGACCCTGTTGCACATACACATGCAGAAGAGCAGCAGCTGCCCCTAACATTCTTTTCCTCCGTGACAATAGGCTTTGGAATACAAGGCAAAAGGCTACACTAAATGCACACAGTTGTTTTATAGCTTGCTGCACCATCTTGGATTTGTTGATTAGCATACAATTCAGCTGCTTATGCAGTAATTAGAATGTCACAATACTTGTTATGTTTCTGCAGCTCTACAGATCATGTAGAGCCACTTACTGAATACAAATCAACTGTGATATGTACGCGGCTTTAGGGAGCCATGTACAGTTTATTGAATCTGGCCCAAATGCTTTTAGTGAATCTGTTGTATTAAAGAACACAAATTTGCATTTGAAGCTTTTGACAGTTTTTCTTGTGCAAGTATTTTTCATTCCTTTAATTTCTCTCTTAATTTTTTTGAATATCTTCTATTCAGAAATTCTGAACTTCTTGCATAATAACAATTTCGTTTTTATCCTCAACATTCCACTTTATTGTCTTTATGGCTCTTTTTTTGGCCTATCAGTTTTTGTGTTTGTTGTAGACGTCTACAACAGGGGGCACCCTCCTCCTGAGTCTGGTCTAACCCCATTGTAGAAATTTTTCCGTGTCTTGGTCTACACTCTCGTTTTTGTTTCCAGTCCTAGCAACTGTGTGCCTACCAGGATTGGGCACTTTTTCTAACCTGGGACTTGTGCACCCAACTATCTTTATTTTTTTCACTTACTTCTGTCTGTATGGGCTATATAAAATGCAGTCTATATATCAGGGCCATTTTTTGTAAGATTTTGTAAAAATTGAGTCCACCTCATGAAGATATTCACCAAGACTTAATGATGAATTCAATTCTATAGATGCTACTCTCTTTTGCTTCTTGATTTTATCATCTTCATCCAGATCCAGTTTTTATTTCAGAGTTAGCTGTGAAATTTAAAATGTGAGAAGGTGCTTTTATTTTATTCCATTGATGTACCACATTGCCTTTTCATTTCACAAATAATCTAAGGATTGAGGGCACTTGTTTTGCTAGCTTTGTTATGCTTGCACAAGTGATAAACACTGAGGTGTTTTTACAATTGTATATTTATTTTGTTTTCTTCCATCTCTGCAGGAGGCAGAAGTTGCCATTAAGGGCACTATGCCCTGAGATAGTGTTTGAGGGTGTGTATTTTGATGGGTACCATAGTATATCTGGGGTGAGCATGCACACCTACAGAGATGCTAGAATGCATAAGCTTAATTTCTTCCTTTATATTTTAGTGGTGGGAACCTTTCCTGTATCTTGTAGTAATGTACTGTGGCAAATGGCAAATTGCTGTATGGGGAGATTTATTGATTTTTTTATTACTCTTTAAGTTTTTTTTTTTTTTCATTTGCTTTCTCCCATCTGTATATTTAGACCTCACGGAGGCAAATGTGGCATCAAGTTCCTTCTTGACCTTGAACTTGTCCAACAGGAGAATACTCACAGGTAAGGGCAGTATTTAGGAACCCCAATACTAATTCATTCATTTATTGTGACTGTTTTCTTTTCTCTTTCTCTTGTATTTTGGGGGAATTCATTGTACCTCTGCAAGGGTATTGTATTGTTAAGTTGTACAGAGATTGGCTGAGGTTGACTGGGATGAGGACAATTGAAGGAGGAAGAGTTCTCATCATTGAAGTATTTTATTAGTTAGCTTTGCCGAGGGTGGTGGCAGTGTGCAGAAACAATGAACCATGTCCTGGCTCACACACCAGCAAAGGCCAAATGTGAAATGGTCAGAGCATTTTTTCCTTACATCACATCTATTGAAAGCAGTGGATGTTTCTTTCATTTGATTTTTACAGCAGTCCACATCATCCTGTCATTTCATTTTTAGTTCTGTTTATGTCTTTAAACTTAGTCATAACATTAATTAGCTACTGTTAATAAAAGAAATTTGTTAATGCTCCCTCTTCAACAGATCAACTTGCTGGTTTTTTGCAAACTGATATGTGCATTTCTTCTTTTTCAGCATGTTTTTTAACTGCTCTAAGGGTGACATTGACTTGGTAAATGTCTAAGTATCATGCACCCTTGAATATCTCATTGAATATAAGGCATAACTCCAGATACATCAAGAAATGTGAGAAGAATGGAGTCCACACCAATACAAGGACCATATTGACACATGAATATGCCTGTAAAAGAATATTCTGTCCAACTGCAAATATTTGACAAGGGAAATTGAGAAAGAGTTGACACTTCATAATTTTGGTTGCCTGGAAATAGGAAAAGTACACAACAAGAACTTTTGGAGCACTCCTTTTTTTGATAAGGAGTAATTACCTCAGATGTAAATAACTGTAAATAAGCATAGTTGTAAGTAGTTTAGCTTTAAAGTATACTTACAGAAATGTGTATGGTTCCTGTTTAGAGTTTGCCTTACTTTTCTTAATCTTCTTAATCATCTTCTGTTAGCTCTGCCTTTCTTAGCTAGAAAAAATACTTGTCTGCCATGAACTGTTTGCTATTATTTCACATGCATGGCAAATGTTTATAGAAATAATTATGTGAGAAATGTATCCAAGAAGATTTGAATGTGCCAATGGGTCTGGTAATCAATACTATTTTTTTTTCAAATTTTGGGGATAATGTCTGAAGAGTGAAATATGGTTGCAGTTTAAGTTGCTGGTTATAACAGGAATCAAAAGAGTCCATACAACTTGGTGTGGCAAGTGCAGAACAAAGAACAGGCTAAAAAAATCCACACAATGGCAGCAGTCCATAACCTCACTGAACCTGAACACTCTAATGTAATCTCAGATGTTGTGCACATTTACGATTGAAAAATAAACAAAAACAAAGGAAATGGTGAAATATGAGATTCAAGTGATCTAAAAAATAGTAAGAATTTTAAAGTTTTATAAGTATCCAGGTACAATGGTCAACTTCAGTTGTAAACAACACATTTTTTCTTGCTCATATATTGAGTCTTAACTGCTTAAACGTGGACCAGGATTTTCTAAGAAAAAAATCTGCATTGATATGGCAACTATTTTGCCAGGATTTATGACATGTCTGAATGTTTGGCAGGATCACCTGTACTTGTACTGCAAGTTTCATGAAGTTACTCTTAGACTTGGTTAATTTATTTCTTACTGTATGAAAGGATTGTATAGGTAAATTATGCAGTGATAGTGGAAGTTGTTTGCTAGTAACCTTAGTACTTATTACCTAAACTATGAACTGCACAACTAGATTCCAAGAAAAGATGGAAAACAAGCAGCGATATAAATTGTGGTTTGCATTATAAGAACTGAGAGCCCAACAGTCGTGCCAGTGTATAAATTGTTAAGCCTTAAATTTAATGAGAACTGTATACTGACTGAATCTTCATCTGAGCAGAATAACTGAAGTCAGGCATGTTATAAATTAACATAACCTACTTGTGAGTTTAGCAAGGACCAGCAACATTAAGATGATCTGCTGTATGCAAACCAGTCAGTGTCCATATGTGTTCTAAGTCTTCTTTAAATAGTATTAAAAAGCCAAAAACTGCATACCAGAAAATGTACCATGGTTTCTTTTCCTCTACATGGGTATTGCCTCCACATAACAGTTATGATTACAAAGTGCCATCTTCTGCTACAATATGTGTAGAGCAATGTATGACTATATATCATGCTTCCTAGGCTAGATTCATGATGGCTTTTTAGCCTGACTGAAACTCCAGATGAATAGCAAGAATATTTCAAGCAACTATTAACTGTGTTTCTTTCATTGTTTTATTGCTTTACTTCCATCATCATTACAAAATATGATACCCCATTCAAGTTATTGTACACTTCCATTTAAAAGTACCAGGTGTTTTCAGTCCATGACTAACAGAGCATTAAAAAAACTTAGTATAATAACAAACAAAAAGGTGATTAAAACATCTACACATAGGAAATAGGTGGGTTTGCCATAATGGTTAAGGCTGTCACTTCATAGACACAGGGTTTGATTCTAACATCATGTTATTGGCTAAGCTTAATATGGCCCTTGATGGCAGTTAGCCCAGTATTAGCCTCTGAAAATTTAATGCTGAACAGGCATTCTATGACAGCCTTTCTTCTTCATACAGGCTTCATCATTTATGACCTTCAGTAGTCAACTAAACACATAGGGATAGTGTTTGTTCACAGAGAGAATGACAGAAATGAGGCACTAAGTTTCTCTTCCCTGCTTTCTTTCTTTTCTCCACACAGAATTAAAGTGAGCAGTAGATGTATGAAAAATAACACCAGTTTTTACTTTCACAGGTTTTCAAAATGTATACATAGATATCTGGACAATGATTAACATAAGGATCAATTTAGTTTCTTTTCAGAATAAGCATGTGTCCATGCACAGTTTCTAAGCAACTGTTATGAGAAGGTTCACAGGTTCACAAGTCTAGTTATGTCAAGTATTTTACAAGTAATTTGACTATTAACTTGATGAAATCCAGGCACAATACTATGTACTGAGTTTGGCACTTGTCAATGTATAATACATTTTAATTAACATGTTTCTGTGAAAAGTTAATCCAGGGGATTCAGTAAACTCCATGTAGGTTTTACACAGAGCCTATATGGAGTTTACATGTTATCTTGGCAGTGCTCAGTACGCGACAGTACATGACGCATATTAATGTGGTACGCCATGCCTAAGCTAGGTGTCATGGCTCATAACAATGTTGCTGGTGGTGAAACCTTTTAAGCGAATGGAGATAGCAATTTTGAGTAAGGCAGAGCACCTACAGTGCACTGATTTGCGCAGAATGCCACAATGATCACCAGGGCTTTACAAATAGCTGTCATTCTGTTAGTGCAATGCATCTGCACAGAAATCAAGTAAATGAGAGGACAAATAACCAGCAATAGGGACATATTTGGCACAGATGTCAAACAGGAATGTGTTATAATGTAACAGTCTCAACCTCTTAGTTACTAAGTTACTTTTTAGTATATTTAGTGTGATCTGACTATTCTATCAGCATTTGTGTTCTATTGGGGATTTTGTTGCTGTTTACTGGTGAATTATTTGACTCTATTATCTTAACCTTTACACTTAAGACTACCACCCCCTAACAGATAACTTTTACTTTTAAGACTACCACCCCCTAACAGATAACTTTTACTTTTAAGACTACCACCCCCTAACAGATAACTTTTACTTTTAAGACTACCACCCCCTAACAGATAACTTTTACTTTTAAGACTACCACCCCCTAACAGATAACTTTTACTTTTAAGACTACCACCCCCTAACAGATTACTTTTACTTTTAAGACTACCACCCCCTAACAGATAACTTTTACTTTTAAGACTACCACCCCTAACAGATAACTTTTACTTTTAAGACTACCACCCCTAACAGATAACTTTTACTTTTAAGACTACCACCCCCTAACAGATAACTTTTACTTTTAAGACTACCACCCCCTAACAGATAACTTTTACTTTTAAGACTACCACCCCCTAACAGATAACTTTTACTTTTAAGACTACCACCCCCTAACAGATAACTTTTACTTTTAAGACTACCATCTCCTAACAGCTACACACTATAGTACAGGTTGCAGCAAGTACTCCTTTACATGTGCATATATTGCACAAATGCATGTTCCAGTTATACAGATTTCAGTTTACAGCAGGGCATGTGTGCTACTGGTATAGAGCTTTTACTTTAAACCATTAAGTTACACATAATTGGAAAATTAACAATATTGTATATTTGGTAAGTGTGGTATTTGAACCCACAACCTCTGATTAAAGTCTAATATTGTATTTTTGCTTTGTGCTACAGATTAATGCATGCTTGATTTAATACAACTATACAAAACTTCAAAAAATCTATCTTTAACATTTAATGCTACAATAAGACAGCTCTTCTTTTGCATACATACTAAATGCCTCCCTCATCCTCACCAATCTAGCACCATGGGTCCTAACATTCATCTCCCTTTCCATGGCAACTGTGGAAAAAGCAGAATAGAACAGAATACCATTACAAATACCAATCATGCCTATATTCAGCTTTTAAGCTTTACAAGTACTCTCTGTAGTTGATACCTACACATCTGTGGGATGTCCTCTATCCTATATTCCTCAATTCAAGCATAGAGGATATCCATCTTCCTGTGACATAGGTTATTGAAGTGGTGACTACATTGGTCACCAGTGCTGGGGATACTGATGGCACTGGTTACAGCCTGGACAAAACTACCTCAAGCCTCTGACCCAGAATTGTCTCCCTCCAGTAGCCTGGCACTGTGGTGTTTCACTGAAAGTCCAAAAAAAAAATCTTGGTCTCCTAGACACCCTATCTTTGAGCCCTAAATCTCTCACCATCTTCAGATATGCCTGTCATGTCTACATGTCTCACATGGAGCAATAGCAATGGAGAATGATGGCTTCCCACCAATTCCAGTTATTGCATTTACTGGGAGTGTGTACACTGTTTGAAAATGTTGCTCACCGCTTACCATCACTTAAACACAGTGCCCCATGTTTGCTCGATGATAAGCAGAGCACAATAGAGGCAAGCAGTGAAAACTTACACAGGCAGTTGTGCATGTGGGTTAGGCAAATGTGAAGGCCATACCAGTCTGGGTAGCAGAAATATTCTTACAGGAACAAAGTACACAATATACCCACAGTCATACATTTGATAATAATGGTGATAATACATAATGGGAATTGGGACAAACGTAAAAGTGTATGGAATATGCTGTGTACAAACCCAGGAACATGTCTATGGTAGCCCTACACTTACTCCTGCTCCATAACAGGGTTGAGAAAACACTTGTCTATGTTGCAGTTCACTGCTGCCAGGGTCCTTTCTGCTTCCTGGGGGGTCCAGTTGTCCAGTTTGCATACCGCTGCACTTAGAGCAAACCAAATAAACACAGCCAAATGTGCCGTTCATTTTTCTCCATTTCCTGCAAACACTAGCAAAAAAAGAGTGGAAAGAAAATGATTCAAACCTAGTACCATCTAACCCCAAAAAGGAATGTATCAATGCATTAACCCATGCTGCTACAGAATCAGTTAAGTAGCAGATGTGTTTCATAGATGAAATACTAATTGTCTGACTTTAGTAATGTGGCTTTCATTTGTGCACTGCTTAGATACGTGCAACACCTGTATCTCACATACATATGCACTTTACTGACCACTGAGCAAGCTATGGAAAACTGCATATTATTAAGTAATACAGCTGTTTATTGTCCATTTCTTGTGTATGAATTTGCATTGCATGTGGAAACATTAAAAATGAATGCCTTATCTCACACTATGTTATATGTTTACAATACAGCCATGTGTCGTCCACCCCCAGCCCTACAACAATGGTGTCTCAGTACTTTTTCAACAGACATATCATCTACACTTCAGAAAGTAATGTCAGATGTCGTGCTACATTCATTGCACATCAATCTGGTAACATTTAAATTGTCTTTTGCACTTCTGTTTTAATACATATTTCAGTACATATTTCTGTAATCTGTACAACATTTTTTTGCAATCGGTGTAACTCTTTCTATTCTCCTTTTTGTTGTATGATAGAGCTGAATATCTGTTACTGTTGTGACCCTTTCTGCTTGTAGTGAAATCTTTGTCTAGTGAGGCCTAGCTGTTTACTTTCTGAAGTAAATCAGACTGGTTTAATCTAGCTAAGGGCATTTCTGCAAAATAGTTTTTTTTGATTGGATAATTGGGCTGGTTTCTGTTTCTCTGCCTTAAATAGCCAGTGTTTTAAACCAGATATACTTGTTTGCTCAAGCTGTTCAAAGCTGCAGAGAGACTGACCTACTGCCCTGCTTTGATATTGCAAAAAGATAAGTGCTTATTTTCAACTGACTTCTGCACTTCCGTTTTAATACATATCTCTGTAATTTGTACAACTAATTTTGCAATTGGTGCAACTGTTTTTAGTCTCCTTTTTATTATGTGATAGAGCTGAATATCTGTTACTGTTGTGACCCTTTCAGCTTGTAGTGAAATCTTTATCTAGAGAGGCCTAGTTGTTTTCTTTGGGGTAGGAAGTAAATCAGACTGGTTTAATGTAGCTAAGGGCATTCCTGCAAAACTTTTTTTTTGATTGGATAATTGGTCTGGTTTCTGTTTCTCTGCCTTTAATAGCCAGTGTTTTAAATCAGATATACTTGTTTCCTCAAGCTGTTCAAAGCTGCAGAGAGACTGGCCTACTGCCCTGCTGTGATATTGGAAAAAATAAGCGTTTATTTTCAATTGTCTTCTGCACTTCTGTTTTAATACATATCTCTGTAATCTGTACAACTGTTTTAGCAATCGGTGCAACTATTTTTAGTCTCCTTTTTGTTGTGTGATAGAGCTGAATATCTGTTACTGTTGTGACCCTTTCAGCTTGCAGTGCAATATTTGTCTAGAGAGGCCTAGCTGTTTTCTATGTGGCAAGAAGTAAATCAGACTGGTTAAATCTAGCAAAGGGCATTCTTGCAAAGCTGTTTTTTTTTTTTTTTTTTTTTTTTGATTGGATAGTTGGGCTGGTTTCTGTTTCTCTGCCTTTAATAGCCAGTGTTTTAAATCAGATATACTTGTTTGCTTAAGCTCTTCAAAGCTGCAGAGAGACTGGCCTACTGCCCTGCTGTGATATTGCAAGAAGATAAGTGTTTAGTTTCAATTGTCATCTGCCCTTCTGTTTTAATACGTATGTCTGTAATCTGTACAACTGTTTTTTCCACCCACCCGCCCAGTTGTGGTGGTCTTAAGTCTTGGTGGCTTTGAGTTGCCCGCCTCTGGTATAAAGTTAGTATGGGACACTCCCCTCAGTCACATTATATCAGCTCATTCTACTGTTTATACTGAGAACTTAGCAAAGGCCCACCCCTTTAACTTCTGAACCTTGAATTATCTCATTATTTGCTGTCTCTTCACTTTCTACTACATAAAAAAAAAAACTGTACCTCTTTTTACTTCATTTTGTTGTTTGTCATATTTATTACTGCTTGTTGGTAGCCTCACTAAATTAATGACAGTATTCTACAGAATCCCTGAATTATTAATGATGTCTGATACTGTTGTGATCTGTGAGCTATTGTTTCAAATAATCTACTGAGTAACTATATTTTATTGTTATCGACTGCAATTCATTATTGTTTAACTGCATTTTACTGCATTTTGTTGCTGTTTAACTGTATTTTTTCATACTGCAAGTGCTATTCTTTTGACTTTCAGTGATTAATCTGTGCTTCATTGTGAGTTTTTTCTTACTGAGTTCTTATCCTTAAAATTGAGTAGCATAGTCTAAGTACAAGTCTGCAGCATCCAGAGCTTCAGCTGCATGGTTTTAAACTATTTTTGATGTATTTCAGCTATAAGTTAACTGTTTTTCTGAAGAAAAATGTTCAAAGCTTGTTTTCAGCCTTTCCTGTTACTAGAGAAGTCCAGATACAGAGTTGCTGTATCCAGGACTGTTTGTAAGCTCCTGAGCCCCCCAAGCCATTCTTTGTTAGAGGGAAGCCTTCCAGCTTATCAGTAGGAGTGATAAGCATTAGTTAGCCTATCTACCACAAGAGGAGTCGTTTCTGGCTCTGAAATTTTAGTTTATTGACTGGTTGGGCAGTTTTTCTCTAACCCTTTCAACTTTCTCTTCTCTCTTGCACTTTAATAAGCTTATTTGCCTAGCACTTCATCAGGCTTTTTGTAGCAATTATTGTAGCACACATAAGTGCTAGCAGCACTAGATGTCTTATAAGGAAACAGCTCCAGTACTTACTAATGATGACCATCCCTCCTGGCATGTCTAAAGGTCAGTTTCCTGTGCTTTCTCCTATTAACTTGGGCATTCAGAGGCAGTGTAGCAACTGCCTCATGAACACAGACAACCCTCTCCTCTTACCGCCCAACATTCAGACTTGTGAGAGATGCACTTATATCTCCAAAATGGAAGTCATGCACTCTGCAGCGAAGACTGGAATAGCTGGTCAAGAGGAGAAGGTTAACACCTGCACCACACCACATGGAACACATAGCCCTCCAGAATACCCACCGTGACAGTGCTCACATAAAAACACAAACCACACACCCACCTTCGTGGAGGGTCTCAATAGAAATCTACCCAAACAGCAGAGACCTCCAAGGCAGAAACAGAATCCACCACCACAACACAGCACAAACCACAAGACACATAGCTCACCTACACAGTATGCCCCTCAACCTAAGCCCCTAAGGCAAAACAGCTTGCCCAATACAATAATGATAGGTGACTCAATAGTAATTAGTGAGTAATAACTCACTAAGTTGAAAAAGGAGAAGGTAACAATCAGCTGTCTATCAGGTGCCAGAATCTGACACATAACACATGCACTCAAGTCACTTTACAACAAGTATAAGTATGACTCTGTCATTTTCCATTTGGGTGTGAATGACCTGAGACTCGCCTCCCTGGGCTACATGAAAAGAGACATGGTGGACGTCTCGGATTATGTGGCCCAGGCAGGTATGACCCAAGCCCTGAGCAGCATCCTACCATCATCCAGAATGATACCACAGTATACAAAGAAAATGATTGACTTCAACAATTGTCTAGGTTTCTGGTGTCATTTTAATGGGATCAAGTATCTGCCTGCTTGGGATGACATGATTGACAGACTTCGATGCTTTGCCCGAGATGGCCTGCATCTGCAACCACTCAGTTTCCGAGTACTGGCTAAGGATCTTGCCAACCATATAGTGCCTTTTTTAGGTAGCTTTCCAAAGACCAAATTACCACCATAACAGCTATAAATAAATGCAATCTGAGGGTTATGGTGCTCAATGCTAGAAGTCTAAATCTCAAGATGCACTCACTCAAAGCACTCCTCAAAATGGGGAACATCGACATTTGTGCTGTAACGGAGACCTAGTTTAAAGTAACAGAAAGCACCCCTGCATTACCAGACTATAACTCATTCCACACTTTTTGGCCCCAGAATATGGATCAAAGCTCCACAGTTGGTGGTGTCTCCATATTCATAAAGTATATGCACACCTCCAGACTAGTAGTCCAGCATAATGCATCTGAGATACTCCAGGTACAACTAACATTGGGTAAGATGGCTATTCAGGTCATAGCCTGCTATAAGTCCCCAAACATGTCCCAAGACTCTCACTCCACATTCCCAAGCACTCTGAAAAACTATTAAGATCCAACCCAACACTCTCATACTAGTTGACTTCAACTACCCCCTCCATCAGCTGGGAAAACTACTCATGCACTAATGCACTGACCCAATGCTTCCTGGAATTCATCAATTCCAGTGATCTGGACCAGCTGATTCTTACCCCCACTAGAGGAAGCAACATCCTTGATTGATTCCTTTAATTTTAACATGTGCAACCATTGCTCTATACCTACAGTCAATTCTTCCTGGTTAGATCCCACCACAAACTAATCACCATGGAAATCCACATCTCACCCACACCCCCTGCAAAGGTATCCACCATAAAAAACTTCTCCAAAGCTGATTTGGACTCCTAAAAACAGAGGTGGCTAACTTCACGGCACCCATGCCAATGGAAAATAGATGCATGATTGCTGAATCATACACCAGTGCACTGTACGAACACTTACAAAAATGCATGGAACTAGCCTTCCACAACAGAACCAAGACTTTCTCCTTCAAAAAAAGAAAGCCAGTCTAGTGGTTCCCTGCCATTAATGAACTCTACAACAGAAAGAAGAAATTGTTGCAGAAAAAGGTGAAGTCCCAAGACTGGAAAAATTCTCTTATTAGCCTCAACAAAAAGTTGAGATCCCTCATCAAAACCTCCAATGCCAGCTATGAAGGCAGAATTGCGGCAGAACCTAAAAACAAACACAAAGCCTTCTATAGTTACATCAAGAATCTCCATAGTTATAACCAGATTTGCTATGAGTTACTGCACAATGGTACCTCCTATACTGAACCAACAGATATTGCCAACATACTGGCCAACAGATTCAGTGCCAACTTTCCCCCTCCCCCCCAAAGGACCAATTTCAATACTGTAAGAATGCCAGGCACCCAGCATTAATGCAGCAAAGGCTAAAGCTGCATTGTCTAAGGCCAAGAATACAGCTGCCATGGGACCTGACAATATCCTTGGTTGTATTCTACATGAATTACAAAATCATCTGGCACCACATCTTTGTGTTCTGTTCACTCACAGCCTCACCTCATGCTTTGTACCTCCTGAATGGTGCACTGCTACAGTCATCCCTCTCCATAAAGCAGGAGTGACTACAGACCCTGGAAATTATCTCCCCATTAGCTTGATGAGTCTGATATGTAAGGCTATGGAGCGCATCATCATGGACCTAATTAACAAAGATATAGGGAATCTACAAACTCTAGATCCCACACAATTTGGTTTTGTGAAAGGTATATCATGCCTGCTCAAAGTGGTTGACTTCTTTGACTCAGTCACCAGAGCTGTGGATGAAGGTAAGGCAGTTTATACAGCCTACCTCCATCTGGCCAAGGCCTTTGATACCATTTCTCACTCAGAAATTATTGATAAACTTAGCAAACTAGCCATCAGCTACTATATCATTAGGCGGGATGCAAATTGTCTCACAGACAGAACCCACAGTGTGAAAGTAGCAGACTACAAGTCAGACTGCCGACCAGTCATGAGTGGAGTCTCACAGGGATTGGTCCTGGGTCGTCTCCTGTTTGGCATCTGCTTCTCAGAAGTCCAGGCCAACATAGAGGGACTCTGGCTGACCAGATTCATAAGATGACTGCAAGCTGGGAGCCGTTATCAACTTCCCAAGTGATGCAGACATCCTACAGAAAGGCCTCACTGAGACCGATAACTGGTGTTAAAACCATGACCTTAAGCTTAATGCCAAAAAATGTGTTGTCATCCCTTTAGGGAAAAACTCAGTTCCCACTAATTACCACATCGATGGGAGCCAAATTAACACTGAAAATGTTATAAGAGATCTGGGGACACAGGTTGACAGCAACCTCTCCTTTGACCACCACATTGCCACCGTGGTCAGAAAGTCCTTCTATGTGGCACATCTCATTACAAAGGGTTTTGCATCCAGGAAGCAAGAGGTTGTCATTTCTCTCTATTCTTCCCTCATTAGACCAATCATAGAGTGTAATGCCCCATTTGGCATGTACCTCACTAGACACCTACAACAGCTGGAGAGGCCACAAAAGTACCTCACAAAGAGGATCCTATGCCTTAAACACATGTCCTACATGGGCAGACTCAAAAAACTCCAGTTTTGTCTCATATCATCTACTAAGAGGCAATCTCTGCTTGACTTACAAAGCCATGTCTGACCCAGCTCTGTTTGAAATGCTACATCTAAAGAAATCCCAATCCCTCTGCACCACAAACTCCAGAGACCTCATCCTCATTACCACAATCAACAGAACATGCTTGAATGACAGGTTCATAACCCAGAGACTGCTCATGCCCTGGCATAGACTTGCATACATGTCAAGCAGAGCACCTCACTAGCCCTCTTCAATAGAAATCTTGATGAGTGAATGGGAAATAGAAAGTTCATCTCAGGGATCACTCCAGTGGCTCTACTTGACAGAGGCACTGGGAACTAACGACAGGTGGCACAATGCCAGGGCACTTCTATGGGCTAGGCTTGTAAAGGCTCCAGGGCCATTAGCCTAGTACATACCTATGAACCTATGAATCTATGAATAACTTTTGACCCACAAGCCTAACAAAGCTTATCTGCAAGGTTAGGGAAGGGATCAGCATGGACTTTATGCACACTTGAGTCGAATCATGTTGTGTTTGTCAAGGATGGATCTTGCCTATTGAACCTCATGGACTTCTCTGTTAAAAACCCCAAAGACTGGGATGACAGACAACAAGACATGCTGCCTATGTTCAGTTATCCACAGCCTTTGACAATATCTGTTATTCTTGTCTCATAGTGGAAATGCCCCATCTGGGAATTAAACATACAGTACTAGCTAGATAGCCAAATGGCTCACCAACAGAACACGCACTCTCAAAGTGAAGGACTGCACCCACTACTAGCCACTTACCAATGGAATACCCCGAGAATTTCTGCTCGGCCCTCAACTGTGTGGAAACTACTTTCCTGAAGCTCAAGCATTGGTAGATGGCCTGCGGTTTGCCATGTTTGCAGATAAGTTTTCGTTAGACTCACTCATATAGATTCCCCCAATTATGGTAGCATATTACAGAAGGGGCTGACAGAGACAAATGATCGGTGCCAAACTGATAGACTGAATCTTACAGCAAGCAAACCCTCATTGTTCCCTTGGCAATGAAATACCCTTGCTAATTGTGATACACATAGCACCTCCCTCAGCTCAAACACAGTGTTGAGAGACATGTGAACACATGTTCATAGCAATCTACGTTTTCATCACTATGTGTCCATAGCATTGAGACACACATTCTGCATTGCAACATCAAATATATGGACATCACATCCAAGATCAGGGAGGTCATAGCTCTGTTGTATTTCACCCTTATTAGACCACTAATTGAGTACAAAGCTCCCTTCTGTCTGTACCTCATCAGACAATTGCAGCAACTGGAGAAAAATAGAGGTTTGTGACTGGGAGAATGCAGATCTTCCAAACATCACGTACATGGAAAGACGAAAAGTCCTGCCATTGTACTCAGAATCCTGCAAGCTGCTGAGAAGTGACCTGTAGCTGACCTACAGAGAAGTCTCAGAACCTGCCAGTTGGACATCTGCAAATCAAATAGGACAAGAATAACTTGCCCCAAGGGTTCTTAAGTGAGCCTGTAACATAAACAAAATATGCTGGGGAGACATATATATCCCCAATGACTCAAACTCCTCTGTAATAGGCTCTCATTGCATGTGAAGCATCACTCCTGAATGACCTTGTTCAAGATCAACCTGCACTACTGGTTGGGTGATTGTAAAGGTACCTCTGGGGTCGCACCTATGTCCCTCATAGACAGGCCCAGTTGTTGCTGTTCACAAAATTGCTCTGCTAACAACAGCCATCTAAATATGCGTAATAATGGTACTTGTGTTTTTACACAGCTAGGCTTCTATTGTCTCAAGTATAGTGATAGCCATGTACTCCTAAAACTTACAAATACAATATGTGAGAAATGCCAGTATACAATTAGAATAAATGCTCTCTCTCTCAGGTAACAACAAACCAGATATCAAACAGGTAGTCAGCACACACGCACATGTTTCACCACTTCAACAAACCATGTGCACAACACATAAACCCACATACACAGAGGTACTCATTAGAAGCTTACCAAAAAAGTTGAGACCTCACAATGCAAACCTTCTGCACACATTACAGTTCCAACAGAACCCAGTACACATAAAAACAAATGTATCAATGTATCACCCATTAAGGCCTTAAGGCAAAACACCCAAAAACCAATGCCTTGGTCACAGGCGAATGCATTATGAGATACACAGATACCCCCGTCACCAGGTTGCACAAGGAGAAAATCACAGTCCGCTACCTGTCAGGTGCCACGATCCACAGTCATGCATGCTCTCATGTCTCTCAACAGCAACCACAGTTACACCTCTGTTGTACACCATATTGGAGTAAATGACTTGAGACGTACCTCACTGGACTATATGAAGAGAGATATGATTGAACTCTCAGATTATGTGTCCCAGACAGGTATGTCCGTAGCCCTAAGCAGCATTCTACCTTCACCCAGGATGATGCCACAATACAAACAAAAGAATTATCAACTTCAACAATTGGTTTAGCTACTGGTGTCATTCCAGGGGAATCCAATATTTGTCAGCCAGGGGTGATATGGTCGATAGACTACACTGCTTTACCAGGGATGGTCTTCATCTGTCACCTCTTGCCTTTCAGTTACTAGTCAAGGTACTTGCCTCCCCCACAGTGCCCTTTTTTTAGGCAATTTCATAAGAACAAAATTCCAGATTTAAAAATATCCCCAAAAGACAAGCTCAGGGTTATGCTGCTTAATGCTAGGAGTCTAAATCAAAAACTACACTCAGTAGAGGCACTTCTTACTTGGAAAGATGTCAATGTTTCTGCAGTCACAGAGACATGGTACAGGGCCACTGAGAGTACTCCAAGCATGAAAGGCTATAATGCCTTCCACACGTTCAGGCCACAAAATGAATGTGAAAGAACCAAAGGAGTTGTATCCATCTTCACAAAAGATAACTACACCTCAAGACTGGTTAAGGAGTATGACTCCCTAGAGTTAATGCAAGTCCAACTAACTATAGGAAACACCATCCCCCACGTCATTGTTAGCTACAGGTCCACCAACATAAACCATGAAAACCACACAGTGCCTTCCTGGACCTACTTGAGTCACTCATAATACAGCCAAACACCCTAGGCATGAGTAACTTTAATTATCCTTCCATCGATTGTGATACATATATCAGCTCAAATACACTCACTCTAAGGTTCCTGCACTTTATAAACATGAATGCTCTTGAGCAGTTAGCCCACACCACCACAAGGGGCTCAAATGTCCTTGACTTAGTATTCACCAACATGGAAGATTGTTGCACCACTCCATGTGTGATACTCTCCCTGGTAAGGTCTGACCATAAATCAGTCACATTCAATGAAACAATCATACCCCTCCCATCAGGATCCAAAAGATTGAAATATTTCTCCAAAGCAAACTATAGCCTAAGCGATGGCATGAACAGTTTCAAACCTCCTGCCACCACTGACAGTAAAGACTCCTGTATGGATGTGTACACAAATGTCTTGTATAAACACCTTTACAAGTGTATAGACTTAGCTGTACCAGAACAGATCAAAATTTGCTCACAAAAATGCAAGTTGCCCTGGTGGACATCTAGCATAAATAGATTATACAACAAGAGAAAGAAACTGATGTCCAAGAATAAGAGAGAACATTCTCAGCAGAAGAACACCATCCATAGCTTGAACAAGCAGATTGGACATCTTGTAAAGTCCTGTAAAGCTCATTATAAAGCCATGTTATCAGATATAAGTTATCACTCATAGCTAAGGATAATCTCAAGACATTCTTTACCTAAGTCTGCAATGTAAATCCAAAGGCCCAGCTTTGCACCAGATTCATAGTGGACAGTACCACACATACTGAACCTGAGGACATAGCCAACCTGTTAGCAGACAGGTTTGGCAAAAATTTCACACCCCTGTCTCCACCGATCATACCCCAAAGCATACCTGTCAACAGTTTCTACCAGTTATCTCCAAAGAACAGATCATAACCACACTTGTCAAGGGCAAAAACAAAGCTTCTATGGGACCAGATAACATCCCAGGGTGCTTACTAAACAGTCTAAAGCAAGAGTTTGCAGTATCACTGGGTACTCTCTTCAACCACAGTGTAAGTACCAGTTTTGACCCACCAGAGTGAAAAACAGCAACTGTAATGCCCTTGCGCAGACAGGGTCCCACAAGCAACCTGGGGAACTATACATCCATAAGCCTAACCATCCTTCTCTGTAAGGCCATGGAGAGAATCATCTTGGACCTTATCAAGAAGGACATTGGTGGCCTTCAAACTCTTCATTCAACCCAGTTTGACTTTGTTAAGGGCAGACCATGCCTGTTAAAGCTAGTGGAATTCTTCAAGAGTGTCATCAAAGCCCTGGATGAAGGCAAATCAGTACATACTGTCTATCTCAATTTGGCCAAGGGCTTTGACACAATCCCCCACTCAAGTCATCATTGCAGAACTCACCCAGCTGGGGATTAACCCATACATCATTAGCTGGGTAGCCAGCTGGCTCACCAATGCATACAGTCAAAGGTGTGGATTCCACCTCTACCAGCAGACCTGTTACCAGTGGTTTCCCACAAGGGTCTTTGCTGGGACCTCTACTGCTTGGAATGTTTTTTCTCAGAAAATCAGGTGAAAACAGATAACCTGTGGCTCTCCAAGTTTGCTGATGACTCCAAATTGAGTGCAATCATTGAGACATCAGAGATTTCTCACTAAGAAAATCCTGGGACTTCAAACACTTTACCTACATGGACAGACTGAAAGCCCTGTCACTGTACTCTGTATCGTAAACACAGCTGAGAGGTGACTTGTAGCTGGCCTACAGAGCAGTCTTGAACCCTACCTTAATGGAAATTCTACACCTCCACAAATCAAATGGGACAATACTCAGTTGCTCTAGAGACCTTAACCCTACCTGCCATATCAGCAGGGCATGATGGAGAGACAAATATGTATCCTTGAGATTGCCACTCCTATGGAATAAACTGCCAATAAACATGAAACTGAGCTACTCAATGACCCTATTTATGTGTTTGTTTGTGTCTTTCGGCTTTTCCCGGTTAGGGGTTGCCACAGTGAAACTCCGGTCAGCTAATGATTGGTAGTGGATTTTTATGCACCGGGTTACCAGCCCTGACGCACAACCTTCAATGAAGGCACGCCCCATTCATGTATGCCTCCACACAGAAGACGCTCTAGCTGAGAATCGAATGGGACAACATCTTGCTATGAGGCGACAACGTAGGGTTTCACCTATGTCACTCTTAGACAGGAGCAACCAGTGCTGATTATGGATTCACAAATATGGACTACATATCTTGGTTTATAATGGTACAAGTTGGCTAGGCTTGAAAATGCCTTAGGGCCATCAGCCTAGTAACCTCCTATGAATGTACGAAAATATGGCCATTATGGTAGTAGCCTCATATGAACCTATGAAGCTATGAACCTATGCAGGCCTGCCATCATCTTGTCACACACATGTGCTGCTGATGTTATGTACTATAACTTCAGCTGCAGTCTTTCAAAAGTCAGATTTGTGCCATGCTGCTTGCATTAAGAACTGTGTTCTGTAGTGTGTGCACTCAGATAAGTGGGGTTCTATTCTTACTGCAGTCATGTGTGCATATGCATGCATGTGCTCTTGTTTGACATTACAGAGAGCCTTTCAGCACAGCCTGTTGGGCACTGTTATTACCATATTCTCAACAGACACCTCTGCTGTCATCAGCTATATCAGATTTTTGGATATTCAGTCATTCCACCAGAGCATGGTCAGACACTGGCCTGGAGGTCAGGCAGACATCAACTCATCCTATACCAGACAGAATACAGTGACATGGCTTTTAGTCTCTCCACATACATGTGGCCTTTGAGATATAAGTAAAAGAGTGCATTATACTGTATTACTGTTCTGGTGAGGTTTGACTGCTCTGCTGTCATATGATCTGAATATGATGGTGTGAGTTATGATGTGTACCAGACATTTGTCTTGGAAAATCATTAAAGAGAGAAGTTAGAAAGTAATGATAAACATTGTAGTTTCTGACTTCACAATCCTTATAAAAGCATTCACTATAAAGTTGTGAAATGTTGATGCTATCAACTGTTTAACTTTCCAAGGCAAATATATTTCAAAGGTACAATGACTAGTTCAACAACACAAATGCAGCTATACTAAGCACTAAGTTACCTATGCACCAATAGCATCAGACACAGCTTTTGCATTCCTGAATCCCAAAGAGAGAAAACAGTGATATAGCACAGTTATCATCACTTGCACAGGGTGTTTTGTGTGTGTGTGTGTGTGGAGGGGGGGGGGGTGCAGAAAGTCTAGGCTGACACAAAAGGTCAGTGAGTATGTGTAAGTACAAAGGTGAAGAAGGCAGACATTGGGATAAAATAACAAATGGCCAGTGAGACAAAATGAGTAACTGTTGTGTGTGTCTGTAGGTGTCCTCCAGGTAAAATTGGTATATGAGTGCCTCCATGAACACAGCCATGCACTATGCCAGCTCTATGTCTTGGTCTGTCAGACTGGTGTGAGCCATGCATGATAGAGGTGGTAGTTGATCATTGTCCCGATCATGAGAACTGGCTCTGCCAGGAGTTGCACTGGCACCTCCACACCCAAGGTCAGATGCAGTGCTGCTGCCTGAATGTGACTGATCTCTGTTAGACAAGCTTCATTCACTGGGATGCCCAGGACCACTACCCCATGGACTGTCATGTCTGAGTGTGGACAACACATTTACTGACGGAGCAGTGAAAACACTGTCACTATGGGACTCTGATTCGCATGGCCACATTGGCAGACAGCAGATGATGTGGCTGACTTACGCCCTAGGATGACATTCCCTACCCAGCAGACATTCTATCACAGACACTACTTGTTCCATGAAAGATACCCCTTAATCCATCATAGACACCCCTTGTTCCAATGAGTCATTCATCCAATCCAGTGAACAAGTAATACAGTGGAGGCAGTCATGCATTTCAGACTATGCCACATCCACAACCCTGAAGATTTGTCTGGAGCACCCATGGGAATGTACCTGTGGCTCCATGATGGCCATAAATATGCATTGAGTGGCACAGGAAGTGACACCTGCACCAGGTGAAGGATGGACAGCAGGCCCCCTTCAAACACCCCTCTCAATCTTCTTATGTGGCACCTTGCCCACACTTTGGCTATGAACAGAACCAACAGGCACTGAAGCCACAGTAACCACACTTTGCTAATCAAAGTCCTCAGTCTCCACTGTCCAATATCTGTGAGCTCAGAGGACTGGGTAGGCATAAGCTTACTGACTGTGTCTGATGGAAATGTAGGGAATGTCTGAATGTCAATCTCTGTGTCAGATTCAACCTCTGCATCCTCTGACTGTGCCTCAGTTTGGTCACTATCATTATGAAAGTCTGCTGACAAACTGACCTCAGGTGACACAAGGCCCACACTCCCACTGTCATGATCATATATGATAAAAATCAAGAAATACAGGAATACATTAATACCTGTACTAGTATAGTGCAATATATGCTAACAAACTAACAGTGCTGCCACCATTATAGACAGTACAGCAATATACAGAACAGGCCTGAGATCCAAATCACACACTACTATATTTCTTCAAATTGCTTAGCAGTACTGACATAGAAATATTTGGATTACAGTCTGCAGAAGACATACTACACTCTAGTCCAGATGGTCCTGGAAGACGTTAAGCAAGAGGTTAAGGCAACATCATCACAACTAACAATAACACAGGGGGTAATACATTTACCCTTTTAAATGTGCTTTAACTTTACTTTCAACAGGAACATGGCCGACAACTCCAACTAAAGCTTAAAAATAGCAATCTTCAACCCCCCCCCCCCCGAAAAAAGATGTGATACTGAATTAACTTATTTATTTCAATATTGCTTTACTATACAACAGTATTCCACTGTCCAGATAACAAAGCCTAACTGGAAGTTCCTCCTGGGATATGCTTGCTGTCTCAGAAGGTGTTCTGCCCACATCCAGGAGATGTTGTACTGCCCTCTCCTGGAAGCTGTATGGGTCTCTGATATTGGCCAGGAACTATTCAATGGGGGTTAGTGGTGGCTCCCAACAGGCCTTCCCCTGGTAACCATTTGGTCATGACCACTGTAGCTGCTTGCCTCCATGAAGATGTTTTTATGTCAGTAGACCTGTGATGCACCTGTTATCTGTTCTGTCATGACCACTCACAGCATTGATATCCTAAACAATGTGCTGCCATATTCACATCCTACATGCCATATTGGGTCTGGTTTCCAGGAGAAAAGAAACATATTGCCAAATCCGTCAATGATTACTTGGTTTTTGGCATCAGTGAAGGGAGGGGGTCTCCATGGATTGACATGCCTGAGTCACTGAGTGACATACTTGTAGGTGTCCTAAACGTATTTATTGCATGTCAACTGAAGGCAAAACTGACATGGAAGAATTTAGTAACAAGGTTTAGATGGTATTCATATGGCATATTCACATGTACTGCAAGTGTTAACTCAGAAAATGATTAACTTACACATTTTGTTGAAGTCACCTAGACAAGACCCTTGTGCAGTGTTATTAGTTGCAGTAATTTTTTAAATGGTGCAACAAACATTAACTATGAATATGCATATTCCGAATAACATAGTGACAGAGAAGGTGAACGGGAAAAGGAAAAGTTAACTTTCTGAAACATTCTCAGTTTTGAACACTAAGATTAAAAATGCATGTCAAGAAATGGAATAATAAGGTAAGCAAAGACATGAATCCTGTTGCTCTGTATTAGCCAGAGACAGAGACAGAAAAAAATGCCTGATCTATCTTAAACTAACTTCTTCTGTAAGACATGTATAGTAATAGCTATTGTTATGCAAAGGGTACAATTGTATCGAATAGACAAGGTACCTTACCTTGTAGAAGTTGTAATCAATGTATTTATATGTCTGGTAGTGACTGTTTCACACACCCGGATACAGGTGATGTATTTCGATTTAATTTCTATGCTGATTGTAGATCTAGAGACTTAGTATATTTGGCTGTTTGCCAGGTATGCTTATGTTTCTATGTAGGAAAAAACAATAAAAGTCTGAGGGAACATGTGAGGGAGCATGTTTATGCTATTAATAGGGAGAATGATCATAATGCCTTAGCCAGACATGTACTGAGTGTAGGTACATCACATAAATTTAAGTTCAGTGTGTTGCAATTAATTAAAAGAATAAAATAGATTAGGCAATGTAAAGAACCATACGGAAGAATGTGAAAACAGGTGGATTATCAGACTTCAGGGATATAAGGGACGTGGACTGAATGAGAACGTTACTCTTAAACCTTTTCTAGCAGCACGCTCCTATAAACATTAGTGTCAGGATTTTATGAAAGTGTTTTATATGATCATGGTTTTAGTTAAGTATATTTATCTGTATGTATTATGTGATGGATGTAGTAGTTTATGTATGCAAATATTTTGTTTTTAACAAATTTTATGTGGTATAACATGTGATAACATTGAGATAGTTGTGATTGGTTGATTTCTTTAAGCATCACTATTTGAATGAAAATGTTTGAAGTCTGAAGAAGCATTGGTAAAACGTGAAAGCGCTTACTTTTACTGCAGTTAATAAATAGTTTTACATTGGCCGTGGTGAGCCTCATCTGTTTTTCTGATATAGTTGCCTGTTCTGAGGAGGCTCTCTATCCAGGACTGTTTTGTGGTGTTTTTCATAAATCTGTATTGTTGTCCGCATATGTCATTTGGCAGAGGTTACACGGGATGCCCTTCCTGACGTAACCCTCCCCATTTATCCGGGCTTGGGACCAGCACAAAGAAATGCACTGGCTTGTGCATCCCCAGTGACTGGGTTACATAAGTGCTTGTAGTATAATACCAAATAAGAGCCATTATTGTGTTCCTCTGGGTATTTCTTAGGTTTGTTACTTATAGATAAAGTCTATTCGTCTGTCTTTATTTTGTGCAAACAAATCAATAACTCTTTGGTTGAAGTAAGTTATACTCCGCGTTAACTCCTTTCCTATGGAAATCATAGCCAATGCATTCATTCTTTCTTGTCCCATTGTAATACGAAGAAACGTTTTAATTCTTTTCAATGTTGAGAAACACCTTTCTGCCTCAGCAGTTGACATTGGTGTGTTTATAATCAACAACACATTGTAAATCTGTGAAAACACACTGGTTAATGAGTTGTCTACCAAGATTTTTAACATCTAGACTGCACTGCCAGTTGTTGCAAAGTCTTCACGTTGATACACCACTCCAAGTTCTGTTCTAAGTTGTCCCCTCAACAGGAATGGATAGTTGTCTATTGTTGCTGTGAATAGATTTTTTGGAAACTCTCTTATGTATGTTGAAAACTTTTCAGGCAGAAGTAGTTGAAAAGCTTGAAGATGGCCAGTTTGTTGAAACCGTGATGTTGCCTGGAATGTTATGATATCACGCACTTCCTTTGCAGCAATCGACAATGTCTCATGCAGTGGTTGGGAAGCTGATGGCTCTCATCTATGTCTTGACAGGATGTTCTCTGTCTGTAGGTACTGTTCTGCAATACCGTCGATACCTGATCTGACACTGTCAATTTCATTCAAAAATGTATGCACATCCTTTTCAACAGCGGTTTCATCTGTGGTACGACACTGAAGTTGCCTGTAAAGAATGTCAACATGGGGCATTATATGATGGAAAACAGCAAGCCAAAATTTAAATTCATCATATTCAACTGTTCGCAGTAGCCCATTTGCTTCCTGTACAGTTGCTGCAGCAGATGTAGGACACTTGTACAAATAAGGAAAGTACTCCGACAGCGACTCCAAGTTCTCGTACACTACATTTACAGTATGGATGTTAAAATTCCATCGTGGTCTGACACTCTTGGCATGCGCCATGATACTATACTATCCAGAGCAGCTTGTCTTTGAACTGAACGAGTGAAAAAGGCTGGAATTCCACCAAGTGTTAAAAAAATGTCCTTGTTTCAGTATTCTGTTGTGTGTCTCTTTGCATTACCAGATTAAGTTGGTGGGCATAGCAGTGTAAATAGTAGTCACATTTAAAATCCTCTGTTATGATGGCCTGGACCCCATGCTGAACACCACTCATAACAGATGCACCATTATTACTCTGAGCAATCACCTTTTCATGCTGGTCTCCCACTACTTCCTTTAACTGTTGTCTTATCACACCAGCAATATGTTCTGCTGTCTTTCCAGGTGGTGTAAAGCATCCCCAAAAACATTCCAATACCAGTCCATTGACAATGTAAAGGAACACAACAGCAATTTTCCATAGCCCAGCAACATCAGTGGTTTCATCTGCAATTACTGCTACAAATTTTGCAGTACGAATCTCCTTTTTTATTTCTTCTCTGCATTTTTTAGCATGCAGTCCAGGAGTTCATTTTGAACGTTTTTTGATGTTCCTTTAAAAACAGTTGAAGTTCTCGAGTCTTCAGCCAACTTCTGATCAACCTTGCAGGTGAAGTCTATCAGTCTCTGGAACATTCCTGCACTCAGTGACTCTTCAGACTCATCATGGCCTCTTAAAGCAACTTCTTCTTCAGCACACAGGCTGTTGCAGTCTATTATAAGTGACAGAACATGACAGTTTTCTTCCACTTTCTTGTGTCTTTCCACTGATAATTAGTATCCACTTCTTAACTGAGACCTGATATACATAGTTCCCAACACTGCTAGACTCATTTGGTTGTCAAAATGTTTAGCAGACTATTCATGCTTTCTGGACTTTTCTTCCATTCTCTTCAGGTCATTCATACCCTTTGATGTCCAGGCATCCTCTCCACCAAACAACAAACATGGGAAGCAGTACAAGCTGTTTGTTTCCTCACCACCACAGATCCAGGTGTGTTTGTCATACACTGACCTGTTGAAGCTGCGTGTGTATGTTCTTGACCTACTTATACCTGGAGACTCCATCTTCAGATCAGGTGTGGGTCTTCCAGTCCTCTTCATCCTTAACTTTTCATTCAGAGTTAAGTCTTTAAAATTAATAGATTTCAGATAGGCCACTGTAACACTCTGCTCACTCATTCTGGTTATCGTAGTTGTAACTCTGAAATGAAGATATTTCAGAAATTGTTTAAGTGCCACTGTTGTATACATTTTAAAGTACAGCTTCAGAAACAGCACTCATTTCCTTGACATTCTCCCACAGCCATGACTTACCAACTATCTGGCTTGGCCCTGCCAGGATTTAAAAGACTAGATTAATGCATTTGTGATGCACATGCTGTCGCAGCTTACATTCTGTTTTAAGTCTGGCTTTGCAGGACTAAAAATAAAATAGAGGCAGTCATTTCATTGCCCACCACTACAGTTTCTGGTTTGATCCTTTCAGCATCAAAATACATCTGCTGCACAGAGACAATAGTCATAGCCTGTATGCATATTGCTTACTCCCTCAGACACATTAGTTTTGTAAAGCCAGAATTACAACAGTAAAAGGCCAGTTATTTCATTCTCCCACTGACATGATAGTCCCCAATCCCAATAGGCTACCAGAAGTAGCAGTAGCTGGTTGAACCTCTGAAATCAGAAAGCAAAACAGTAATGTAACTACATCTTTTAAATAAACATTATCCAGAGGTCAGCACTTGTACTCAATCCATCTCACTCCATCCAAATGCACAGCCATCTTAACAGTTAGTGGTAGGGCCAATCATTTAATTTCATTTCCAAACAGCCCCTCCCACTTACTTCTGCAAAGCCAGAATTACACCAAAGCTACAGTGTCAAACATTTCATCCACAAACAGCCATTATATCAATTGCCAACCTAAAATATCTGCTGACTTTGCCTGGATTAAAATGAAAATATTAATGGCTGCATTAATTTAGTCTGTTGCACAGAAACGGCAGTTAGAGGCTTGCATAACAGCCGACTTCACTCAAATAAACAGCTATCTTGCAAAGCCATAATTTAGACAATAAACAAGGCCAGTCACCTCAATGAATTCACAACCCCCCCCCATTACCTAAGTAAAGTAGCTGCTTTTTACCTGTCAGGATTAAAGTACAAATAACAGTAACAGCTGTGTTGCATACTTACAAGCTGTGATTAATGTTTCTGTCAACAAAATGAGTGTGCCAGTCAAGTACACATTTCATTTTATGTATTTTACTTTTATTTACTTGAGTTTCTACAATGCAACACTGTTTTATAAAACACAAATCCCTTATCAACAATGTCCAGGAAGAAAAGCTCAACATATTAGAAACAATTTTAAATAAACATTCAGTATAGAGTATAGAGAATGAACAGATATGAAACATACATGAACTACTCATAAGCTTGATAATTATTGTACATTCATCTTAAAGTACAGACATTATACTTTTGCAAAGCTAGACTTAACAGTAAGCATCAGTGTCATTTATTCCAGTCACACACAGCCCCAACCACAGTATACAACTTGATCTTGTCAGGTTAAAGGCACAAAAAAGACCAGGTTATGAAGGTGAATATACCCCCCCCACACACACACACACACACACACACACACATAAACCATAGTCAGATTTCAGAACTTGTGGTCTTACTTCAGTGAAATGTACATTACTGTTGCAAAGCAAAACAGAACTGCAGCTATTCACACATAGGCATTGCCCCCCAGACCAACTCACTGCCTACCCAGAGAAACTGCTGTCAGCCTACAATGTTTAAGTAAAATAAATCTCCATGGTTACATTATTGCATTTCTTTCACATCACAACAGCCAGGAACTTGCACATGATCTTACTTCATTTGGTGGTGGCAGTGTGTGTGTGTGTGTGTGTGTGTGGGGGGGGGGGGTAGTGCAGGCATGTAGTGTTTAATGCTATTGATTTCTGTGGATGCAAACTACAGGCTATTATTTCAGAGACCTATTTCTGGCACACAATGATACAAAATGCCCCAACAGATATCCAAAATGCCATCATACTGTAACCATTGTCATAGCCAGACATTCTCAAATGCAGTTGTTTTTGTGTCTTTCGGCTTTTCCCAGTTAGGGGTCGCCAGCAGAACTCCGGTCCGCTAATGATTGGCTGTAGATTTTTACGTGCCGAGTTGCCAGCCCTGACGCACAACCTTCAACGAAGGTACGCTCATTCACACATATGTCTCCACACAGAAGACGCTCTAACTGAGAATCAAACAAGACAATGTCTTACTGTGAGGCGACAACGCTACCGCAGCACCACCACCACAAACATTCTCAAATGCAGTAATTGCCTTATTTCTATGCATAAAACTTTTTAAGCAATTATGTAATTTTCCGGAAAAGGAGGACGCATATGGAGCAGAACCAAAAAGCTTAAACAAATCTAACTTAGAATACCAGTCCCAGACCAGTAAACCTAACAAATGATATTCCAGGCATTCCATTTTACCTGTACCGAGTCTGATTCTGAAGTACCACTGATACTGATTTAACAACACAATGTATGTGTATGGTATGCTGCCTGCTTATTTATTTTTAGATTATTGTAATGTAAGCCCAAGCATTCTACCCTAGCTAAAAATGTTAATCTTATGTTTTTTTATTTTCTTATAATTTTAGGTGCTCACAGACAATACTGCCAAAAAAATGGAACTACAGTGGTCGTGCTAATGTCACCCCCCCCCCCCCATGAAATACTACTACACTCAATCAGACCTCTTGTCCTGGGAAAAATGTTAGAGTACAACAAATAAGAAAAATATAAACACTGATTACTAATAATATAAGTTTATTTCTTTTAAATACACACACACACACACACACACACACACACACACACACACACACACACGCGCGCACACACACACACACACACACACACACACACACACACACACACACACACACACACACACACACACACACACACACATTAATCCTGCTCTTTATGGTCTTAAACGCATGCAGGCCCTTTGTTAAGAAGACCAATGTGTGTCACTACTGACTGCTTGCTGCTGCTATCTTGGAAGGTGCAGAAAAGTATAATCACAACAAAGTACACTAAAAGAAACATATGGAACATTAATCCTCAGTGCAGGTGTGTACCCTGCCCTGTCATAAAACTATAAAAATCAGTCCTGTCTTCCTGCTGGGACTAGCAAGGTATTCATCATCTTAGACATTTCTGTCTCCAACTTTTGTTTAAAAGTGTGAAATCATTTTATGACTTAAAAAGCCATTTAGTTTGGGCTACTATTTTGGGGTGGGAATAGAATCCACAGCCTTCTGATCTTCCAGCTTCAAATAAGAGTAGTAGTTGCTTATTCTGCTCTTAACACTGTGTATAATCTCTTATATCTTGTATAATCCTTTCTGTAAAAGTTGGCACCATCTAAAGTGGGTCTTCCCTGAAAAAGGCCCAAATGAATGTTTATCTAAATAACCTCTGTATTGTTTTGGCAGGTGTATTCTGAAGCTAGCATGATTCACTGGGGTGTATTAAACCATTGCAGTATATCGTTAATTATTCATTCATTGTCCTCTTTATTTTTCCCTGTCTTCTTCTTAGGAGTTATGTGTTATACTATGCCTTAAGAACGTTGGCTTTATCTTTCATTAGGTAGAAATTATTTTAAGAAAATATAAGTAAATATATTTTCCTGATTTGGGACTTTTCCCCCATTTCTGTGTTTGCTCTGTCCCTAATTCTGGACATAAAAGTTTAAATGTTTTAAGTGTGGTACTTTTCAGATACATTTAAACGCGCTGATAAAATGGTATGTCTTTTCTATATTTATCCAACTGGCTTTATTCCAGATATTAAAAAGAAACTCTGTCAAAAAAAGATGGCCACAAAGTATGTGTTTTCAGCAGATATATATACCATGGATATAAAAAAGTGAACACACCCCTGGTACAGTGCTAGGTTTTTGTGGTATAAATAAAAATGAGACCACAATAAATCATTTCAAAATGTTTCCCATCTTTAATGTGACCTATTCAATTGAAAAACAAACAAATCTGTTAGGGGAAAAATATAAAAAATAAAAAAAAACATAGTCCAATAAACTGGTTGCATAAGTGTGCACACCCTTAAACTAATACTTTGTGGAAGCACCTTTTGATTTAATTACAACATTCAGTCTTCTTGGGTACACACCTGCCATCAATTAAAGATGCTGTAACAAGGACTGCTCGTACTTAATACATCAGCAAAATCAACAGGACTCACTTGATTTTACATGAAGGAATAACTGATTGCTATAGTAGCTGAAGTTAGATATCCTATTCATATGAGCCTAAACTTTAAGCATTGTGGTCTCACTATAACAATATAGTTTGATTTCAGAAAAAAATATAGTTTTAGTATGGTGGTAGGGGGACATATGCATCATAAATGAGACATGTTGCTTGCTATACTGAGACCTCATTTACAAAAAGGACTTGCTTTTTCTAGCGAAAATAAAGCTCTAGATCAGCGTTAAATGTGATTTATTCCAGCTTTAGATGTCTGATCACCATAATATGCAGAAGACATAGTACACCTTTGCTTTTGTTAAATATTCTGTTATTTGTATGCACACATTTCTGTTTGTCACCCATCTTGGGCAACAAGATTCTCACTATGTTTTGGTAACTGTATTGTTTATAAAATCCTGTTGTGTAGAACACCTTTTCTATAAATATAAAGTAAGAAGGATAAGTTCCTAGGAAAAAAACAGGAAATTAAGATTTGGAACCAAAAGAAGACAGACTACCAGAAGTTGGATAAAGATATCATGATCAAACATTAACTTAACAAAAGCATTCATGATAGTTTGCATGCCTAGATTTTGCACTTAGGTAATTGTCATGGACAACTAGACAAGAAAACACAACTATTATTCAATAGACCATCAATTAATTCTGACATTTGCAAAATCTTTCAATCAGTTTAGTTTCTGTTATTCATAGTCCTTAACTCTGTGAAAAGAGTCCTCAGTTCTGTCAAGCCTGCCATGGAACATTATTCTTAGAAATCAGTTGGCAATACAATATTAGACAGGCTTCTACCCCTTCCGGTATGCTGTTAAAATAGATGTTCTAACTTGCATGATCTTTTTGGTCCACATGCTTTACCTACACCACTTCTAGTCTAGACTTGACATCTGCCATTGTCTGAATTATGTTAGCCAAATAGATATTCAGTTCTCTCAAACGGGAGGAGTATGTGCCTCCATCTGAAAAAGTTTCCACTTGGTCTCTTCAAATTGGCTGTCTAGTAAAGAATAAATGTTTGCAGTGCAGACATAATTAGCTCCAATTTAACATCAGTAGAGCTTGCACAGAAGAGAATGCAGTCATCATTTTATTTTGCCTATTATCTATGTTTGGGTTTCAGGAGAGTTCCACATGCTCATGGAATGTCCTTTCCTGCCACCTATTCTCTTGAAATGTTAAACTGCCTCATTCTGTTGTCTTTCTTTTCCACATGAAATTCCAAGCCAGGTAAAATTACTATTACTTGTGTAGAATTTTTGAATCGCTACAGGTCCAAGTGCCAAAAGCTGAGATTTATTAAGAGAGGTATATGGAGCTGACAGACTGTTATGCTAAACAGCTTTCCTCTTAACCAGAAATCGGACTCTCTTTATTTTGATTAACAGTCCAGGCATAATTGAAAATGTTTGTTCCCAGTCTATGTCTGGAAGATTAAAATCTTCCATAAAAAAACTATTACCTACTACATTTAACTGTAACAGACTAATTATATGGCACTTAACAACACGGTATTTAGATCCGTCTATTGCAATTTTAATATGGAGTTCTAATACAAGAATTTTTCCTTTTAGTCTTGCTTTTAAATAATCCCACGGAAGTAATGAGACATCACTAAGTGCTACACTGATCTACAGCAGCAAAACAGAGGTTAATACAGTACTGGGTTAGATTTAAATCACGAGTCAGCCACAATTCAAATACATACATTTTCGATGCAAAGAAAGCTTTTTGAGAAATCCATTTTAAAGTATTTTTAATTTATTAAGGTTCCTTCACCTCATTTTTGTTGTACCATTTTTGTCAGGTGTAACTAACTTGCATAGATATAAATAAAATACCATGGTTATGGAAAGTTTCCACAAATAAAGCAAGAATAAGCTCAGACAAGATAACAAAAAAAAAAATCACATACTTCTAATCTGCACCAAGTTTTCAAATTTATCAGTGCAGTTTGCCAGTCATTAAACAGTTCCAGTCCTGCTGGTCACACTTTACATGTTTCTTTATGGTTTGCACCCCTACCCCTACAAAAAGGGAAAACAATGAGCACACCACAGATTTAAACTTTCAAATTAGGATGATATTTTGTCTTCTAACTGTAGCATGAATCCATGTTATGTAATACCCTTAACATAATTCAAAATGTGGGACTCTAGCTCAAAAGGAACTTGATATTCATGGCTATAGATGCCTTGTTTGACTAACATTGTACACAGAAATGGTCTAGAAGCATTGTATTTTATTTAATTTTAGGCCTGAACAAATTCTAGATGCATTTTGCTAATGTCAACTGGAAGTATTATTATCTTCAAAGGAAACATCTATATATTGTCTAGTGAGACAGCTATGAAAACAACCTTTACCTACCTCTCTCTCTCTATATATATATATATAATATATATATAAATCAAAGCAACCACTTTTACCAGCATTCAACTCAGCTTCATGATTATCTGTGTGAAATATTAATTATTTATCAAGGCTCTGACAACGAGCTGTGGTCATTCAACCAGTATAAGGAAAGTAAAAATTCAGGATTTTAGTTTAATACAGAACTTCATAGGTAAAGCAACACCTTTTGAATGTTAGATAAGAATGACATACAGTGTAACTATTATAGTATTCTTCACAAACCTACAAACTCTCTAATTACAATACATATTATATCATATCATTTCCCTTCTTTCACATATAAAAGACAGCGTTATGTATGTCTGCATGCATGTATGCAACGACAGTTTGCACCAGTCAAGAATGAGCTGAGTTCACAGCAGAAGAGGTACTCATTATACAACAGGATTGATACTTCCAATATGAAAAAATACATATACATGACACGTTTGCAGGTGTCAGAAAAGAAAATGTGATGCAAAACTGAACACACGACAGCCAGACACAAATTATATGGTGCTGCGGTAGCATTGTCGCCTCACAGTTAGACGTTGCCCATTCGATTCTAAATTAGAGCGTCTTCTGTGTGGCGACATGCGTGAATGGGTGTTCCTTCGTTGAAGGTTGTGCGTTAGGCCCGGCAAGCCAGCACGTCAAAATCTACTGCCAGTCATTAGCGGACCAGAGTTCCGCTGTGGCGACCCCTAACCAGGAAAAGCCGAAAGAAACAAACAAACTTGCAGAGGTAGAAAACATGTCCTGAAGGTGTAGTTTACATATAGTGGTCCAGTTCAAAGATGTGGAGAGAGAGAGAGACCGAGAATGATAACATGGGAAGATACTCACTAGTTACAAAGGTAGCCAATTTAAATAACAAAGAATTTGCACAGAGAACGTTGCCCTATAAATCTGAGAACTGTAATTTTCAGGTTTCTGGACTTCAGATACAATTAACACATTCTGAACACTTCAAAGATAAGGAAACATATCATGATGCCCAATGCCTTGATATATATGTATGCTTACTAATTGCTATTTTTCCCACTGAAGACCCTTTCTTTTCTAAGGGGAGCAAGAAGCTTTATCAGTGGAACGAATCACCCACATGGAAGTAACATGCTACTCAAGTGGTCAAGGTAGATGGCATATAGAATTCCTTCACCTCGACACAGGAGACCCTTTCCACTACTACTAGTTGAATATATAGTGAGGGACTCTGATGTGTAAATAAGCATAAGAACTAGTCAAAAGGCAGGAAAATCAGTGGTATGACAATTTTCAGGTATCTATGTAGTCTTAACAAGTTTACAGCCTTCACAGGCTCCCCAAGAACTCTCCTATTGTAAGCCAAGGGAATACTAGAAACAATTCTTTACAACTCTCTCAGTCAAGAAAGGAGGCTGACAGAACTGACTAAATTGTAAAATAGCAGGTTTCTTTTGTTATGGGATTTACTGGAAAATAACTAAGATCCTAATATGGAGAGGGCTGAAAAATCATACAGCACCTCACTGAAGTCTTAGACAGATCAAGCAGTGAAAGAAATGCACAATTAAATAAATTCAGGGATGAGCAACAAGTTGATAAATCCTGCCTTCTATCATCTCCAATCCCTCCTGTTTTTAACTATTGCACATAAGAAGGAAGATGTGAGAAAGATGCATGTTTCCAACTGCTGCAGCAAATTCCCTTCCAGTGCTAGGTACTGCTATCACTGTATGATATATAAAGAAAGGGAACTTTTAGTCAGGATGCACAGGTGCAAGTCATTTAAGCAGGTCTTCAGTGCCTGCTATTCTTCATGTATAGGCCTCTGTCTTTTACCATTTTTAATAATCTTTTGTTCTGTTATCAAAAATATCATCTTAAAGGATGCAAAACCTGCTATTAATCAATCAATCCTGGCAGCAAAACATGTCCTAACCTCTTCCAAATGAAACAAACAATAACGTAGGCTTTCTCAGCAAACAACGCTAGTGTTCAAACAGAGCAATGCCACTTAGTTATTCAGCCTGTAGCTACACAACACACGAAGACTAAGACATAACTAAAGAAACTAAAAACTACTACTCTAGCCCCTGACTGCTACCCCTGAATTCATAAATGCAGCTGCCATCTGAATAGCTTGTTATGTGAGCATTCTTAATAGAGCAGTCACAGTACAGTATATACTTCTAACTTGAAAACAATCTTACATCACTCCACAAACAAATAACCTCTTCTCCCAGTACCAACATACTTTTTGAGCAGTCCACAGTTCTGATAGCAGTACTGTCATTTCTAAATACTATACATCATGCAACATTAAATAAGCATAAACTAAGCACAGCGATCCACTCAGATCACTCAAAGGCCTTTGATATCCTGAGGTGTGTGCTTAACGCGTCGTTAGTTCCATTATTTTTATACAGGTAAATTCATAGCAGTTCTACATCAGAAGACATGACATCAGTAAAATGCACTCTACAAGCCATACATCTTTTTCTTCATTTGTGTTCCTACAATTAGTTGCACCTCATGATGTTAAAAATAAAACTGCACTGACTTAAAAAAATTTCCTGCACTGCATTTTTTTTTTTAGTTATAGTAATTGATAATTCATAGGTTCATAGGTTCATAGGTTCATACTAGGCTATCTGCCCGAGGGCATTTACAAGCCTAGCCCATAGTTTTGTGGCTTACGCCGCCCCGCCAGTATGGGGAACAATACCCATTATTTTGCTGTGTTTTGTGAGCAGACAGTGACACTGACACTGAGGTAATCCTGGTATATCCTCCCATCATCCATCAAGAAGATTTCTCTCTCTTGAACAAGGCCAGGTGCTCTGCCTGCCACATATATCATATTTTTTTATTCAGAGTCTTTCTATCCTTGATGTGATGATCCTATCCTATCCCCTTAATAGTGTCATAGCCTTAATAGGTCGTGACTTTCTGTTAAGTTGACTCGATCCTTTTTTTCTGAGCATTCTTCATCATGATCTGGGTTTGTATGTTTCCTTTGTATGTTAGGCAAAGGTCACCTCTGAGGCGAGTAAATAGCGTGAATAGAGCGAAGTTCTAGAGCAGGCGTTCTTCAGACAGATGTTGAGACCCTTTTTAGTTTTTTGACCTTTTTTTGGCCTCCTTTGCTGCTGGATGTGTGCTCAGTCAGATGCATCGAATGGGGGGCATTGTATACATCAATTGTCTGATGAGTGATGAGTGATGGTGATGAGAGTGGGGATTGATCTAGATCATGACAAGAAATGATTGCTTTTTAACTCTACAAATGGAGTTAACCACATGTTTAGAAGCAGACTCAGGAGGAGAGTGTAGATGGAGAAAAGAAACAACAGAGATGTGGCTTACAGTTTTAACATTACATGAGCTGTGCAAGGACTACTTATTCTTTTAAACCAATGTTTAAAATGCAAGTATGTTGTTTAACTACATCAAAGTAACCAATAAAGTGTACAGTGTGATTTTGTGAAATGCCAACTTTTGTGAAGTCTAAATTTACTGCTTGGATTAGAGCAATACTTTCACATCATCTAAATTCAAGATATGTGGTCTGTTACAATGGTATGATGTGCATTCTCAGCCAATGGGCTACAGATGAGTCTCTGTATTAGCCTTTAGTTAATATACAAAACCTCTCTCTCTACCTTTTACACTTTTTTCTTAAAATGTTTAAGATGGTTTCCTTACTGTTTGTTCCACTTCCTATAAGAAATGCAAATGGCAAGCAGGGATCTTTTTGCAGTCATTCCTCATCAACATAACATTTTAAGTATAAGTGTCCTCTACTTGCAGCTTTTGTTCTTTCACATTTTCTTCCAGTTACTTGAGCTTCTTAAGCAATTACTCCATCATAAGCATCTTTGCAGTACCTAATATGCATTCCATGTTATCACTAATTATGTATACTGTTGGTAAGCATGGTGATGCTATACAGAGCCAGCCGAGTCTGGCACCTACCTCCGTTTATCTCTTCTTCATCAGTTCACGAAGAAAGTAACTAACTGTTCTTTCTTTTCCTCTCTCAGTCTGACTGTAAGCCGAAAACATTCACCAACCAATGACAACGCCAGTATCCACATCAACTATCAATCCTCTTCCTAAGACAAGAGACAAGTACAGTACTACTGTGCTAATGCTACTGATTGTTTCTCACTCTCTTTTTTGAGAAGAGAGTGAGAACTAATCAGTAGCAATCCAGCCGTCCATGTCGCATACATGCCTGCAGATGTGGCAGTCCGAACCCCCTTCGAATTTACTGTGCGGTTAAATCGCATAGACTTCTGGGCATCACACTGATGCCTTTTCTTTAATCTGGACTGCCTTTACAGCAGTCAGATAGTAGATAGTTACGGTCTAAAAAAAATAAAAAAAAAAAAACCCGGAACTCGACGAGCATGCGCAGTTCGAGTTCCGGGACTTTGCGGACTCGCTCAGAAGCACATCATTATTGTTATACACAACATAACACAAAAGAAATATTAATACTTTTTTTTATTCATTTCAAATGTCATTATACTTCAATCTTTTTTCCTGGGAGGGCTGCAGTCCGATGGTATGAGCCTCCACTGCAATTCAGCAAGTCCTGTTGATGTCACATGCTAGGTTAAGTTCCCTAGAGCAAGTGAAACATGTATCGTTAGACTTACCAGTCTGCAGCATTTCCATTAAGGGGGGGATCAGAGGTTGCTCTGTATGCAAGTCACAGGTTGCCTCTGATTACTCTACAATACAGAGTATTGTGACAGTTATTTCAGTCTGTGCACATGAGACATGTGCTGAAGACCCTGAATTTTCTTTGTGAGGAACCTTTGAGGTCTCTCCAGTTGCTGCAGGTGCCTGTTTAGCTACATACTGAAGGGAGCATTGCACTCAATTATTGGCTGATGTGGGAAGAGTACAGGGGGGTATAACCTCTTTTGTTCTGGAAGCTATGCCCTTGCTAATGAGGTGAGAAATGTAGAAGGCCTTCCTTACCACCATGGAAACATGGTGATCAAAAGTAAGGGTGCTTTAACCTGCGTGCCCACATCTTTCACCAATGATTTAGAGCTTAGGGTGTTGTTATAAATATGGTAATCTGCAGAGACATCACCTTTGCCAAAGGGGTTGATAATGCATTTTTGCATTGAGTTTAAGACCATGACTTTGACACCAGTCATTGGTTTGTGTAAGTCCTTCCTGTAGAATGTTGATATCTGGGGACTCAATGACTTCTCCCCATTTGCAGTCATCAACAAACTTTGTCAGCCACAGAGCTTTTGTTTTTGCCTGTACTTCTGAGAGGGAGTTTCCAGAAAGCAGGGACCCCAGCACCAATCCCTTTTGAACACCACTGGTAACAGGTCTGTTGGTGGAGATGGAGTCCCCTATTTTGACAGTATGTGTTCTGTTGGTGAGCCAGTTTGCAACCCATCTGACAGTATATGGATTGACCCCCAGCTTGATGAGTTTTTTAACGATGCCTGAGGCAGGGATTGTGTCAAAGGCCTTGGCCATGTCCAGGTAGGCTGTATGCATAGATTTGACTTCATCTGAGGCTTTGATGACAGTCTCAAATAAGTCAACCAGATTCAACAGGCAGGATTTCCCTTTAAGAAAACCAAACTGGGTTGGGTCAAGTGTTTGAAGGTCTCCTATATCCTTGCTGATAAAGTCTATGATGATTCTCTCAATGGCCTTGCAGATAAGGTTGTTAGGCTAATGGGTCTAATATGTAACCTACTAACATTTTTATTCATTGGTTCTATGTGGTTCATGGATGGCACAGTGGTGCAGCGATAGCATTGTCACCTCACAGCAAGGGGTTCTCTCGTTCAATTCCCAGCTGGAGTAGCTTCTGTGTAGAGTCTGCATGTCCACTCTGCATTCGTGTGAGTTTCCTCCGGGTGCTCCGGTTTCCTCCCACATTATAAAGACATGCATCTGGAGGATTTCTCCCCGGGCCTCCACTGAAAAGTGGCTTTATTCCAAGATGGACTTTCCCAGTAAACAAATGTAAAATAAAAAAAAAAATGCTTCCTTTGCTATATATCACAATAGTTTGTTGGTATTCAAGAGTTCCCTTGTATTTTAACGGTGGTGGTTCACTTTTGGTTCTACAATGGGCTTGTGGTTATTTCCATGCCATATTTCCTAATATCAGACTGTCATTGCTGTATTATGGTCATGGGTTACTAAACCCCAAAGTACATAATTCCACATCTCCCTGCATTATATCAGAGCTGCTATCTACTGACTTCTACTGTTAGCTCTTCACAGGTATCTTTTTAAACTCCCACCTCCTGTTTTTATTCATTAGCCCAGCCTTGCGGTCATCAGTAGAAAATATATTTATCATTATCCACTCCCTTTGCAATGTCTGTCTCTGATACATAAAACAATATCAACATTAACTCCAAGCCTCATGGCATTCTTTTTACTACATACCTCCTTTAGATTCCACGCATTTTTCTATTATACTTTACTTCCCTCCTGACTGGCAGTTACAAAGTCATCTCTCTTCTTTAAGACTGCATCTGTCCCTTTTATATTCTTTATACTCTGCTTCTTTCCAGAAATCTATACATCCATACCTTCCCTTTCATATCATTACCATATCAAGACATACTGTATTAATGGAAGGCCACAGTTACAGTTTTTCCATAATTTATTTTTATAATTTCTCAACTGGGTCTATATTATGTCTGCGAAAAATGAATTAGCTGAACTGCATCTACATCAAAAATGCAGTTCAGAGAATACGCTTTTATGGGGGGCTGCGTCCCCCCCCACTAATTATATATACCAACTCCATGATCACACTACAGTGAGGAAAGGGAAATTTTCTGATACTCAGTGTGCCATGATTTCACTATTATCAAACCACTGAACTGCATTTTCAATGTAGATGTAGTTCAGAGAATTCATTTTTCGCGGACATAATATAGATCCTATATATATAAAATTTTAAGAATGACCAGCAGTTTGGCATTTTTCCTTTAACCCATTTTACTTAAATGTCTAGCATTTTCAGAAAGATTGAAATAAGGTTCAGTGGTCTTTAATTGCTTGAGTCCTTCCTGGGCCGTACTTCTAAAAATATGCCAACTGAAATGACAAAACTGATACCTTGAAGCTAACAGAAAGAAAGGTGTTGCCAATGTAAACTGTGGACCGGATTTATGAAAGCTTGCATGGAGTGCAAGAAGAGTGTAGGAGCTCACGGAGGCAATATGTCTGCCGTGCGATCCAGGTACAGCCAGCAGGGGCATGCACGAGAGATGCTAAAGCTACTCTTGCACGGACAGTGGCATGGTATGCAAATTACCTCATTTGCTGCTAAAAGCTATGCAAATGAGGTAAATTTGCAATCTAGGAAACACTAACCTGTCCGTGGAAGATTAATGTTATCTGCAGAAATGTACTCTGTTGATAACAGAGTACCGTTCTGCAAATAGCTAAACGGAACTATGACAGCTCCAAACAAAGGATGCATACAGTTGAAGAAGCATGCCAATGGCCAAATATAAGAACCAAATCCTTAACGTGGATGTGATGGCTTCAATAGAAAAAAGGAAGAACAAGTACAAGCTGCCAAAGGTTGTAAAAAGCAGGTTTAATCCAGACGCACTGAACAATGAACACTCCAACACAGTAGCACCAGATTCACCAATAACCTAGGTTTCGTCCCAAGGAAATGACTTCATCAGATTGGTGAAAAGGTACTGCCTATATATATACACAAACAAGTTGAACTAATTAAACAATTACACTCTATCAAATCTGTTTAAGAAGATACAACCACAGTTAAACCCCCCCTACCCATTCAAAAAAATATTTTTTTTAAAATACATACAACATTCCTATTCTATTCTTAAATGTTATACTGTTTTAGTTTTAATTAATTTACCCTTAATATCTAAAACTGTAAAAGGTGTATGTGTACCAACATAATTCAACACTATACCCATTGTACACTGTATGTTTAATTTCCTTATATAATAAAAATTCTTTCTTGTGTAATAGTGTGTATGATCTATGTAATATTTGCTAAATGTTCAAATTGTGTCATGTTTTATATATCTAAAGGATATACAGCTAGTGCTGTTATATACCCATGTCCAAATGTAAAAAAATATATATGAAATATTATACTGCATGCTGGTCCTTACACTCAAAATACCAATTTGAATCTACTAAATGTTCTGAAGGTTTTTTAACCTGAGCCAAGGCTTAATTGAAAGACACTCATTTAAACCTGGGTAATGGTTTGCATCAAGCCTAAGCTGCCATATAAGCTCACTCATATCTAAATGATACTGTGTTATTCTTCCTTGTTGGTCAAAACATACCTGTTGGACCACACAAAATTTAAAATTGTGTCCTTCATTGGTCATAACATGTCTTGCTAGGGCATTTGTGGGTTTTTGATGTTTTATATCAAGAATGTGTTCTTTTATTCTGTCCCTAAACCTTCTACAGGTTTTGCCCACATAAAATGCCCTGCACGAATCACACATTGCAACATAAACTAAATTTTTACTGTAGCAATCAAAATGCCCATTTATATATATGTCACTTTCATTAATAGAAAGTGTGTGTCCTGATGTATATATATATATATGTTTACAAGTAGTGCATCTGCCACACTTGTAATTCCCCTTGTTTTTGTAACTAATGGGCATTGTGTCCGCCATACTTCTCTCAAAAATATCCTTTAATGACATATCTTTCCTATATACAAACTTAGGCTTGTGTGCAAAAATCTTCGGTTCCACCTTATATCTATGAAATGTCTCCCAATATTTCATAACTATATTCACAATAAACTCGGAATCCATATTATAGTTTAGAATATACAAAATAGTATCACTCCCAAAGGTATTTGCTTCACTATTACCTGTGACATACCCAAATTGGTCTAAATTAGATGTAATAATTGGAACTATTACCTTGTTACTTCTTTTAAATATAATCTCCTTTTTAAGATCTGAACACAGTGTTGTAGGGTAACCTCTGTTTAAAAACATTTTTATGACAAAGTCTAATTCCTTCTCAAAATCTACTTTATCACTTACCATACGTGCAACCCTTACCATCTGCCCTTTTACTATGGCTTTTTTTTGATGTGGTGGGTGCCAACTATCAAAATGAAGGTAAGAGTTGGAGAAGGTGGACTTTCTAAAAGTCTTATATTATATTATATTCTATAATGGCCAAATATAAGGCCACTGGCATTTATAAATGTTTAAAATTATTAAAATCTAACTTTTTTTTTCCCGATCTCTGATGTTTAAGCATAGCGCAGCACCACGCAAACATGCAGCACTTTAAAAAACAAGAAAATAATTTAAAACTAGCCAAAAATAGCCATTTTCATTAAAAAGCTTATCTTGCCATGCAGGTGAATGGAAGGCTGAAGACAACATGGCCACTGAGTACTGGTTGCTAAGGGGGGGGGGGGGCTCAGTGTGAGAGATGTAACCATGTATTAGTAGGCAATCCTATGCAAATGAGGATAAGAATAGTGAGTCCCAATTTTCCCCAGCATGTGAGCCATATCCCAGGAGTGTAAGTGTAGGAGTAGGTGAGTAGTAGAGTAGAATATAGGTAACATCATGAAGGGGTGTGTCAGAAAGGTGTAAGCTAAGCTAATTGGAGCACAGTGTCTTGTGTTTGCCCTGAGTTGCTCATGATTGCAAGAGGCGTGTCTACAGTTGTCCTTTTTGAAAACCAGAAACCAAAGGTGCACACCGTGAAAATATCTGAAATTTCTTGCAAATGTGCACACGGCATGTGCGTGCATGTGCACGCGTGTGCGCTCGTTTGCACGGCGCTGCCCCAGGCAGAAACAGAAAGGGAAAAGGAAGGAAAAGAAGTAGTAGGAAGTTAACCAAGGAGAACTAGCAGAGTTGCCAGGTGAAATATATCAGAATCAGCCAATTACATAGGCAGAAGACTATCCCAGCCCAGCCCAGCACTTTAAACTCTGCAAACAGCATTCTCCCCTGTTTTTTCCCAAGAACTCTGCAACACTGCAGTATGCAAAGAGGGAAAGCTTAAAAACATTAAAGTCAGACAAAATGTTAGGGGCTGCTCTTGCTATCATAAACCAACATGTGCAAGGTGCTGAGGGTGGTGATGTTGTGAATGCTGCTGAGCAACCCACAGTGAGGAGACGGAGAAGAGTGTACAGACCCAGGGTAACCTACTAGGAGCTACATGAGCTGGAGATAGTGGAGCACTATAGGGTGGACAGAGACCTCCTGCAGCAAATTGTTAAGCTGTGCTGGCCATGCCTCACACACAGAACCAAGAGAGGGTAACCCATCCCAGTGGATACCAAGGTATGTGTTGGCCTAAGAATACTAGCTACATGTACCTTCCAGAGACCAACTGGTGATATGATGGAGATTTCACAGGCATCAGCATCCAGGGTACTGCACCAGTTCCTGGATGCCATGTCAGCACATATCGGTGAGCATGTATATTTCCCCAATTCCTGTGAGGCATTGGCCAGCAATATGCGTCTTTTCCACCAAATAGCAGAATACCTTGAGGTAGTGGGTGCAATAGACTGCATGCACATACACATCAAAGCACCACCCGGTGAGCGGGGTAGGGTCTACATCAACCGCAAGGGCTTCCTCTCTATCAACTGCCAAATCGTGAGCGATGCCCAGGGCATAATAATGAATGTGTGTGCTGGCTGCCCTGGAAGCTATCATGATTCCCACATCTTGCATCTGATGCAGCTGTACCAGAGATTTGCCAATGGGGACATCCCTGATGGTCACCTAGTGGGGGATGATGGATACGCACTGGAGCCGTGGCTGATGACACCCATCAGAAATACATACACACCCAAACAAGAACTCTATAATGAGGCACACGCACAAACAAGAAACATAATTGAGTGTGTGTTTGGGATGCTCAAGTCACGGTTCTGGTGCCTGGACACATCTGGTGGAGCCTTGCAGTACTCACCAACTACATGACCCAAATTGTCATGGTATGTGCCTTGCTACACAATATGATCCTGTGGAAACAGCTGCAGCAGGTACAACATGGGGCAGGGCCAAACAGCCCCCCACCATTGCCAAGACCTGCACAGGCACAGCGTGACTCGGAGGAGGAACAACCTGAGCCTGCCCCAGTAGGCAGAAGGAGGCATGCCCAGTATGCTCTGGCCTTGGCAAAGAGGCAACACATAGCACATACACTGACTCAGTAGGAACTCTGGAAATTACACCTCCCTCTGACTCGCACATACAGTAAAATGGATGCCGAACTTGACACTACCTGTTTTCAAACATGTATAGGGAATGTAATATGTGCATCCGACGTAGGCAGCCCTGCAGCACCACCTGAGACATGAGTCCCTATTTTAAGCAATATAAAGAACTGCTAAGGAAATTTTACTGGTATTGAGCATATTTAAATAGAATTGCACATAGCTGCACACCGCACTAACCAGTGAAACATCAGGAAACGTTAGGCAATGTTGAGCAAAGTCGGGCAAAGTCGGACAATGTTGGGCAATGTCAGGCAAAGTCGGGCAAAGTCGAGCAAAGTCAGGTAAACATGCTCACACCTGCTTTACTGTTCCTTAACCAGTCAGGTCTGCCCAGCAGGAAAATAAAAAGCAGTGACAAGGCTCGAACTCAGGATACTGTGCACTACAGTCACAGTACTGAAACACTAAGCCATGACAGCATTTCACTGCCACAGACACAACTTAAGTCACTCACATATACTAGTTGTGGGGGTCACATACCTAACAGTCAGAGCCAGCAGGACAATTGTAGACAAACACAAACGCAAAAAAATGCCATATCATGCCCTCTGAAGAAGCATATGAGTAACCTCCCCCAGGCCTATGCAGACAGATAACAGCAGGCCAGGCAGTGTGATGTGGGTTGGGTAGGCTATGAAGTCACAAACTAATTTGCGTGTAATTGAAAGCTAAGGTCTGTAGTACAGTGGTATGCCTCAAGCCAGTATGATAGGCAACAGTACAGACTGAAATGGAGTACCTGACATAGCAGTGCAGGCCTAGCAAATGTGTATAAGTGTCAGGTGTACCCCTCATCTTATGTACACCCACAGTAACAATCAGGTTTGCCCCCCCGGGTAGAAATGTACAAATAATAGCTGCCTCCCCCTGTATGTAGAAATGTTGATAAGTCTCTGCAAATTGACTCATGGAAGCCCTGCAGGCACAGCGTGCTTCCTGTCGATGTACAACACAAAGGTGAGCCCTGAAGTAAAAACCAATTTGATATTTCACACACATATAGTATATATGCCCATAGTGGGCATGCTCACACACTTAAACAAATTTAGCAAATTTCAGTCAGCAACATACTGAAAGGTCATACTGGGCATGCTCACACACCTAGGCCATGTCTGAGTACAGCAGTGGGCCACACATATCTGGCAGTCACAGTTCTTACTCCAGACACTTGTCACTATTCACCAATCCTGCCTTGTGCACACAGTGATATGAAAACAGACCCATGTAATATACTGGACCCCTGTCATAATCAAACTATGTACTACAAGTACTTAAGTTGTTCAAAGAAAGTGAAAATCCAAAGAAGATCAGTAAATCTCTGATCAGTATCATCAAGAAACAATGAGCACTCCTAACATTATCCAAGCCATGTTCTGGCAAAAATATCGCCAAAGAGTCCATAAAGAACCATGAGGCTTTATTTTGATATGTCATAAATATCAATGTAAACTCATATATGTTCTGAGTCAGTGCAAAGTGTAAATGAATACATGTACATGACTGACACTGCCAACATCTTGTCAGACAGGTTCAGACATATTTACCCACCTCTCACTGACAAAAGGGCCCATTACCATACCTGGAGATTGTGAAAACCCAGAAATCGCATATACAGTGGTTAAACAGCTCTATCCAAATCTAAAAACATGGAGTCTATGGGATGACATGGCTTCCCTGGCTGTGTCATATGTGAACTCCAAACAAACAAACCCTGTACCTGAACAGTCTGTTGAGAATAACCTCTGTACAGGATATGAAACTGTTGAATATGTTACAGCAACATTTGGCACACTCCACAAGTGTTGGTGCACAACAGACCATGGGAACTATTGTCTTATAAGCCTAATAAGCCTAATCTGCAAGGCCATGGAGTCCATCATTATGGAACTCATAAACAGAGCTATTGAGAGCCTACAAACACCCAACCCTATCCATTTTGGTTTGGTCAGGGGCAGATCATGGTTCCTATACCTGCTAGACAGTTTTCAAGGCAGCCACCCAGGACATACATCAAAGAAATGAGCTCCACACGGCCTACATAGACCTTGAAAAGTCATTTTCCAACATCCCACACACATGTCGTATCCATAAAATCCACAACCTGTGCATAAACACGTATGTCATCTGATGGATTGCCATCTGGGGCACAGATAGATCCCACAAGGTAAGAATTGTGGTCTCCTGTTCAAGCTGGTAACAACTGCTGTCCCCCATGACTCAGTCCTGGGACCCCTCCTGTCTGGTGTATACTTTTCAGAAATACAGTAAAGCACACGAGGGCTATGTTTAGCAAAGTTTGTGGATGACTGCAAAAAGGTTGTCATAATCGATGTTTGGGACAACAGAGACATCCTTAAAAAGGGTCTCAGACAGAAAGATATGGTGTCAAAATTATGGCCTCGAGCTGCAGTCATACAAATACCACATAGGTGCCAACACCCTAAATATGGAGGTAATAATAAGGGATCTATAGACACATGTGGATAGTAATCTCAACTTGCAGAAACACATTCACAAAGTGGTTAGAAAACCATGCTATGTGTTCCCACAAATTCCCAAGATCTTTGCATGTAGGTCAAAGGAGGTTCCCTCTACTCATCAGTCATCAGACCCATCAGAGAGTATCATGGCACACTTGCGATGAATCTGACTAGGCACCTTCAGCAGCTGTAAATACCACTGAAGTACCTCACAAGAGGATTACTGGCCTCAAACAGTTGCCCCATGCAACAAGACTGAATTTAACTCAATCTGTACTCTGTTGCATACTGTCTACTCAGGCGATCTCTGCCCAACAGACAGGTCCATGTCCAATGTAGAACTGATGCACATGCACTATCTGAAGTAAACCCAAACTCACTGTGCCACATGCTCTAGGGATATCATCATCATCACAACAATAAATAGAACATGTTGGAGGGATACATTTCTAACTCACAGACTTCCCATACTTTGGAACAGGCTCCCAACCAACATTAAGCTGAGTCCCTAACTGACACTGTTCCAGGGGAGCCTTGAAGAGTGTATGTGAAACTGAACTGTCACACCATGGATCACTTTATCAGCTCTACTACACAGAGGCTTAGGGAACTAACCCCATGTGTGGTGATAGCTGCACACTCTGGCCATATTAATATATGCCTTCAGGCAGATAGCATTTTACCTACCTATGTACCTATATATATATATATATATATATATATATATATATATATATATATATATATATATATATATATATATATATATATATGTGTGTGTGTGTGTGTGTGTGTGTGTAGGGGGGACACAGTATAATAAGCCAAAGATGGATGGGCAGAGATGTGTGTAAGAGGGTGACCATGACAGGGAGCCATCCAGGACTGTCCCATCCAGCAAACATCCCAATGGCACAAAATACATGAGGTGCACATCTCACCCACTGTAAATAAAAGCCACCAGTATCTGTAAGCATTAGAGTGTATGTGGTCCATGTGCCTGCTGTACAACATGACTGTACAATGAAGTACACATCTACTATCTGTAGACATGTACCTGTCACATAGGTTCATAGGTATGTAGTAGACTATCTTCACAAAGGCATATATTAGCCTAGGCAAGTTGCGCAGCTTTCACCACCCCATTGGGTAGTCTCCCAAGCCCTAGTTCTAATAGTTAGTACCCTAAACCCCTTTCTAGTGGGGCTGCTGATGTGATGCCTGGTGTGAATTGTCTGTTTCCCATCTACTCATCATGGTTCCTATTGAAGAGTGTCAGCAAGGGGCTCTGTCTGATGTACATTGGGACTCTGTTCCACAGTAAGGCAAGTGTCTGGGACGGTACTCTATCCCACCAGCATGTTGTATTCATTGTTCTGATGAGGTTCATATCCCTGGAGTGTGTAGTGCAACTCAATTTTGCTATCCATAAATGGAGCATGTTCAACAGTTATGTGTTGGACATGGCTCTGTATGTTAGGCAGAGTGTGCCTCTGAGTAGGCAGTACGCAACGGAGAACAGATTTAGTTTTACAAGTTGTTTTCCATAACACAGCTGTTTGAGGTCAGTAATCCTCTTGGTGAGGTACCTCTGTGGCCTCTACAGCTGCTGGATATGCTTAGTTGAGTACATCCAAAATGGCGCATTGCACTCAATGATGGGTCTGATGACTTAAGAGTAGAGGGCCACCACTACCTCTTTTGATCCTGATGCAAACCCTTTGTTGATTAGGTGGGCCACATAGGATTTCCTAATCACTTTGGCAACATGGCTGTCAAAGGAAAGATGACTATCTACTTGTGTCCCCAGATCCCTTATTACTTTGTCAGTTTTAAGGGGGTAACACCTATATGATAGTTTGTGGGTACTTTGTTTTCACCAAAGGGGATTACTATGCATTCTTCCACACTGACCTTGAGGCCATGATTCTGACACCACACATCTGTCTCATAGAGTCCCTTCTGGATAATATTTGTGTCATCCAGGGAATCTATTATAGGTTCATAGGTTCATAGGTTGATACTAGGCTATCTGCCCTAGGGCATTTATAAGCCTAGCCAGAGTGTGTTTGGCTTTCGCCACCCTTTTAGATTAGTTGACTGTGCCATTGTATAGTAGGTCACAGAAGGTAGCCCTTTTAAAGTTAGTTTACTGTACCTCTGTCAAGCAGGGACACAGAAGAGATCCCAGGGGTAAACTTACGATCTCCCATCCACTCATCAAGATTTCTCTTGAAGAGGGTCAGTGAGGGGCTCTGCCTAACATGGATTGGGATTTTGTTCCAGAGTGAGGGGAGCCTCTGGGATATGAATCTGTCCCTCCAGCATGTCCTATTTATTTCTGTGCTGAGGTTCAAGTCCCTGGAGCATGTAGTTCTAAGGGATTTGGATTTCCTGAGGTGAAGCATGTCCATTAATTCTGGGTTGGACATGGCTTTATATGTCAGACACAGATCGCCTCTCAGTAGGCATTACGCAACTGAGTAGAGCTGGAGTTTCTTTAGCCGAACTGCATAGGGCATCTGTTTGAGCCCCTTGATCCTCTTGGTGAGATACTTTTGGGGTCTTTCCAGTTGTTGCTGGTGTCGGGTAAGGTACATCCCAAACGGGGCATTGTACTCAATTATGGGCCTGATAAGTGATGAGTAGAAGGGCACAATGACCTCTCTTGATCTAGATGTGAACCCTTTCGTGATAAGGTGGGCTATATAGAAGGTCTTTCTAACCACTTTGGCAACGTGATTGTCAAAGGAGAGATTGCTATCTACTTGGGTCCCCAAGTCCCTAATTACTTCTTCCGTACTTAATGGATTGCCACCTATGTGATAATTTGTGGGCACTTTGTTTTTCCCAAAGGGGATGTCTGTGCACTTTTTGGCATTTAGCTTTAGGCCATGGCTCTGGCACCAGTTATCCGTCTCTGTGAGACCCTTTTGGAGGATGCTTGTGTCAGCCAAAGAGTCGATTATGGCACCTAGTCTACAGTCATCTGCGAACTTGGTCAGCCATAGTCCACCCGTGTTAGCCTGTACCTCAGAGAAATATATACCGAACAAGAGAGGTCCCAGGACTGAGCCTTGTGGGGCACCACTTGTAACTGGTTTAGAGTCTGACATGGCACCTGCTATTCTGACCATGTGGGTTCTATCCCTGAGCCAGTTTGCAACCTATCCTGTGACATAGGGGTTGATATTTAAGCTGGTGAGCTTATTTATGATGCCCAAGTGGGGTATTGTGTCGAAGGCTTTTGCGAGGTCCAGGTAGGCTGTGTGGACTAGCTTCCCTTCATCTATGGCTTTGGTAACTGTTTCAAAGAGGTTGACCAGGTTCAAGAGGCAAGATCTGACCTTAACGAAGCCTAATTGGGTAGGATCCAGTGTCTGGAGGTTCCCAATGTCTTTGTTTATGATTTCCATGATGATACGCTCCATAGCTTTGCAGACCAGGCTAGTCAGGCTTATAGGGCAATAGTTTCTGGGGTCTGTTGTGGCACTGCCTTTGTGGAGTGGGACCACTGTTGCTGTATTCCATTCCTTGGGTACATATCCTGTAGTAAGGCTGAGATTGAACAGTGACTTTATATGAGGGTTTAGTTCTTCTTGGAGCTCGTGTAGGACGCAGCCCGGGACACCGTCTGGTCCCATTGATGCTGTGTTTTTTGCTTTGGAGAGGGCAGCTCTCACCTGTGAATCTGTAATCTCAGGAAGTCTACACTCTGTTGGGATAGACATTTTCTCTTTTCGGTGGGAAAGACGTTTGCACTGAACCTTTCTGCCAGGATGTTGGGAATGTCTGTGGGTTCAGTGCATTTTTTGTCATTTTGCACTAACTCAGAGCATATCTGGGAGTTGCCTCCCAGGTTTCTGACATAACTAAAGAAGGCCTTGTGATTATCTTTAGTGTCTTGTGCAATTTTTCTTTAGAAGCTGGCCTTAGATGATTTTATGAGGGATCGTAGTTTCTTGCTAGTACTGATCAGTGATGCCTTCCCTTTTTGGAATTTTGCTCTGTCGTAGTAGCTTTCTCCTTCTGTTGTATAGCTTATTTATGGCCGGGGTCCACCTGCCAGGTCTCCTGCCTTTGGAGGATTGAGTCTCGGTTTTATTTGGGATAGCATGCTCCATGCATTCCTGTAGGTGTCCATAGAATGCTTTTGTAAAGGATTCTGCATTTTGGGCCATATTTTCCACTGGCCCGGGGGCTTTGAAGGATTCCACCTCAGTTTTGAGAAGTGTGAAGTTTGCTTTTGAGAAGTTCTTCACTGTGGTTTCCTTGGCTAGGGGTGGGGACGGGATATGGATGCCCAGTAAGATTTGTTTATGGTCTGATTTTACCAATGAGGGATATACCTCTGGTGTGGAACATAGAGACCCCATGTTGGTGATGACCAGATCCAATATGTTTTCCCCTAGTGGTGACCAGTTGTTCCATAGCATTTGAGTTTATAAATTCTAGGGACCATTGGGCGAGGGTGTTTGGGCTTGAGTAGTTTTCCCAATCGATGTTTGGGTAGTTGAAGTCACCCAATATAATAGTGTTTGGAGAGACCTTCATATTTTCCAGTGTTCTCAGGAAAGCTGAGTGAGGTTCCTGTGTTTGGGAGTGTGGTCTGTAGCAGGCTACAAACTGAAAGGCAGTTTTGCCCACTGTTAGTTGCACATGGATGGTCTCCGATGCTTCATGCAGTGCCACTAACCTGGAGGTGTGGGTCTCTCTGATAAATATGGATACTCCCCCTCCTTTTGTGGTTCGGTCTGAGTTTTGGGGCCGGAAAGCATGGTATGAAGTATAACCTGTTAGTGCTGGGGTGCTCTCGGGAGCCTTGAACCAGGTTTCTGTTGCTGCACAGATATCGATATTCTCCATACTGAGGAGAGTCTTGTGTGCATGCATCTTGAGGTTTAGACTTCTGGCGTTGAACAGCATTACCCTTAGTTTTTTTTTTTCTTTGTGTTGTCTATGGGGGTGGGTTTGTCTTTTGAGCCTTGATTGGTTCCTTCTTTATCATATGGTCATTCTCGGCAGTGGCAGTGGATAGTATACACACAGGTCCACAACGTGTGGTCCGCAACACATTTGTTTATATTTTCGGGAGCAGGTAGATGTCCAGGTATTCCCTAGGGGGAGCCATGTAGAGATCTACACTTTAGAGTGAGGAGTCTTGGATAGAGGGAGGATGTCAGGACTGAGGCGTTCAGGAATACACATGTGGCCCTATTGGTGGGCATAGTGGTTAGTTGGGGCCCAATTGATACGCTCACACTTTAATTTGGTTCATATCAGGGAGACACACTGGACAGACTTAGGTTTGTCACATCTATTTGTCCACACCTGATAGTGACATACAATCATCACAGCAATGAGGTAATGTATAGGGAGCCACTAACATATAGTGGAGTTTTTCAGATATGTTTTTTTAGATAGATTTTTTAGTTAGATCAGTTTACATTTACACATTGTTGTCATTCTAAGTCATGTCAGCATGAGCTGGCATCTTATGGCCAATATTTTTAAATCTATGTTTATGTTTACTAGGATCATATGGTCAATTGTAAAAATGGAAAAACAAAGGTATTTTAAGCGAGTCACTTTTTAAGAATTATGAATCTTAATTGACTCTAACTATTTGTTGTATACACTAGTGTTATCATAGTGTTTCATTTTTAAAAAAATGGTAATTTTTATATTTGAGTGTAAACAATTATGTTCATTATTTTAACATCATTTCCTGTTGTATGATTATAAAACCAGGACGTAGGGAGGCGTCCTGGTTTTTCTGAAGAAGTCCACGTGACATTAAAGTGGAAGAAAGCTTAAAAAATAACACCACACTGTGTAGCCACTTTATTCTTTGCTTCGGTTGCTGTTTGCAGTTTGTCAATAGTTTACTGTACCTCTGTCAAGCAGGGACACAGAAGAGATCCCAGGGGTAAACTTACGATCTCCCATCCACTCATCAAGATTTCTCTTGAAGAGGGTCAGTGAGGGGCTCTGCCTAACATGGATTGGGATTTTGTTCCAGAGTGAGGGGGAGCCTCTGGGATATGAATCTGTCCCTCCAGCATGTCCTATTTATTTCTGTGCTGAGGTTCAAGTCCCTGGAGCATGTAGTTCTAAGGGATTTGGATTTCCTGAGGTGAAGCATGTCCATTAATTCTGGGTTGGACATGGCTTTATATGTCAGACACAGATCGCCTCTGAGTAGGCGGTACGCAACTGAGTAGAGCTGGAGTTTCTTTAGCCGAACTGCATAGGGCATCTGTTTGAGCCCCTTGATCCTCTTGGTGAGATACTTTTGGGGTCTTTCCAGTTGTTGCTGGTGTCGGGTAAGGTACATCCCAAACGGGGCATTGTACTCAATTATGGGCCTGATAAGTGATGAGTAGAAGGGCACAATGACCTCTCTTGATCTAGATGTGAACCCTTTCATGATAAGGTGGGCTATATAGAAGGTCTTTCTAACCACTTTGGCAACGTGATTGTCAAAGGAGAGATTGCTATCTACTTGGGTCCCCAAGTCCCTAATTACTTCTTCCGTACTTAATGGATTGCCACCTATGTGATAATTTGTGGGCACTTTGTTTTTCCCAAGGGGATGTCTGTGCACTTTTTGGCATTTAGCTTTAGGCCATGGCTCTGGCACCAGTTATCCATCTCTGTGAGACCCTTTTGGAGGATGCTTGTGTCAGCCAAAGAGTCGATTATGGCACCTAGTCTACAGTCATCTGAACTTGGTCAGCCATAGTCCACCCATGTTAGCCTGTACCTCAGAGAAATATATACCGAACAAGAGAGGTCCCAGGACTGAGCCTTGTGGGGCACCACTTGTAACTGGTTTAGAGTCTGACATGGCACCTGCTATTCTGACCATGTGGGTTCTATCCCTGAGCCAGTTTGCAACCTATCCTGTGACATAGGGGTTGATATTTAAGCTGGTGAGCTTATTTATGATGCCCAAGTGGGGTATTGTGTCGAAGGCTTTTGCGAGGTCCAGGTAGGCTGTGTGGACTAGCTTCCCTTCATCTATGGCTTTGGTAACTGTTTCAAAGAGGTTGACCAGGTTCAAGAGGCAAGATCTGACCTTAACGAAGCCTAATTGGGTAGGATCCAGTGTCTGGAGGTTCCCAATGTCTTTGTTTATGATTTCCATGATGATACGCTCCATAGCTTTGCAGACCAGGCTAGTCAGGCTTATAGGGCAATAGTTTCTGGGGTCTGTTGTGGCACTGCCTTTGTGGAGTGGGACCACTGTTGCTGTATTCCATTCCTTGGGTACATATCCTGTAGTAAGGCTGAGATTGAACAGTGACTTTATATGAGGGTTTAGTTCTTCTTGGAGCTCGTGTAGGACGCAGCCCGGGACACCGTCTGGTCCCATTGATGCTGTGTTTTTTGCTTTGGAGAGGGCAGCTCTCACCTGTGAATCTGTAATCTCAGGAAGTCTACACTCTGTTGGGATAGACATTTTCTCTTTTGGGGGGGGAAGGGGGGAAGACGTTTGCACTGAACCTTTCTGCCAGGATGTTGGGAATGTCTGTGGGTTCAGTGCATTTTTTGTCATTTTGCACTAACTCAGAGCATATCTGGGAGTTGCCTCCCAGGTTTCTGACATAACTAAAGAAGGCCTTGTGATTATCTTTAGTGTCTTGTGCAATTTTTCTTTAGAAGCTGGCCTTAGATGATTTTATGAGGGATCATAGTTTCTTGCTAGTACTGATCAGTGATGCCTTCCCTTTTTGGAATTTTGCTCTGTCGTGTAGTAGCTTTCTCCTTCTGTTGTATAGCTTATTTATGGCTGGGGTCCACCTGCCAGGTCTCCTGCCTTTGGAGGATTGAGTCTCAGTTTTATTTGGGATAGCATGCTCCATGCATTCCTGTAGGTGTCCATAGAATGCTTTTGTAAAGGATTCTGCATTTTGGGCCATATTTTCCACTGGCCCGGGGGCTTTGAAGGATTCCACCTCAGTTTTGAGAAGTGTGAAGTTTGCTTTTGAGAAGTTCTTCACTGTGCTTTCCTTGGCTAGGGGTGGGGATGGGATATGGATGCCCAGTAAGATTTGTTTATGGTCTGATTTTACCAATGAGGGATATACCTCTGGTGTGGAACATAGAGACCCCATGTTGGTGATGACCAGATCCAATATGTTTTCCCCTATTGTGGGAGTGGTGACCAGTTGTTCCATAGCATTTGAGTTTATAAATTCTAGGGACCATTGGGCGAGGGTGTTTGGGCTTGAGTAGTTTTCCCAATCGATGTTTGGGTAGTTGAAGTCACCCAATATAATAGTGTTTGGAGAGACCTTCATATTTTCCAGTGTTCTCAGGAAAGCTGAGTGAGGTTCCTGTGTTTGGGAGTGTGGTCTGTAGCAGGCTACAAACTGAAAGGCAGTTTTGCCCACTGTTAGTTGCACATGGATGGTCTCCGATGCTTCATGCAGTGCCACTAACCTGGAGGTGTGGGTCTCTCTGATAAATATGGATACTCCCCCTCCTTTTGTGGTTCGGTCTGAGTTTTGGGGCCGGAAAGCATGGTATGAAGTATAACCTGTTAGTGCTGGGGTGCTCTCGGGAGCCTTGAACCAGGTTTCTGTTGCTGCACAGATATCGATATTCTCCATACTGAGGAGAGTCTTGTGTGCATGCATCTTGAGGTTTAGACTTCCGGCGTTGAACAGCATTACCCTTAGTTTTTTTTTTTCTTTGTGTTGTTTATGGGGGTGGGTTTGTCTTTTGAGCCTTGATTGGTTCCTTCTTTATCATATGGTCATTCTCGGCAGTGGCAGTGGATAGTATACACACAGGTCCACAACGTGTGGTCCACAACACATCTGTTTATATTTTCGGGAGCAGGTAGATGTCCAGGTATTCCCTAGGGGGAGCCATGTAGAGATCTACACTTTAGAGTGAGGAGTCTTGGATAGAGGGAGGATGTCAGGACTGAGGCGTTCAGGAATACACATGTGGCCCTATTGGTGGGCATAGTGGTTAGTTGGGGCCCAATTGATACGCTCACACTTTAATTTGGTTCATATCAGGGAGACACACTGGACAGACTTAGGTTTGTCACATCTATTTGTCCACACCTGATAGTGACATACAATCATCACAGCAATGAGGTAATGTATAGGGAGCCACTAACATATAGTGGAGTTTTTCAGATATGTTTTTTTAGATAGATTTTTTAGTTAGATCAGTTTACATTTACACATAAACATTTACACATTGTTGTCATTCTAAGTCATGTCAGCATGAGCTGGCATCTTATGGCCAATATTTTTAAATCTATGTTTATGTTTACTAGGATCATATGGTCAATTGTAAAAATGGAAAAACAAAGGTATTTTAAGCGAGTCACTTTTTAAGAATTATGAATCTTAATTGACTCTAACTATTTGTTGTATACACTAGTGTTATCATAGTGTTTCATTTTTAAAAAAATGGTAATTTTTATATTTGAGTGTAAACAATTATGTTCATTATTTTAACATCATTTCCTGTTGTATGATTATAAAACCAGGACGTAGGGAGGCGTCCTGGTTTTTCTGAAGAAGTCCACGTGACATTAAAGTGGAAGAAAGCTTAAAAAATAACACCACACTGTGTAGCCACTTTATTCTTTGCTTCGGTTGCTGTTTGCAGTTTGTCAATAGTTTACTGTACCTCTGTCAAGCAGGGACACAGAAGAGATCCCAGGGGTAAACTTACGATCTCCCATCCACTCATCAAGATTTCTCTTGAAGAGGGTCAGTGAGGGGCTCTGCCTAACATGGATTGGGATTTTGTTCCAGAGTGAGGGGGAGCCTCTCTGATATGAATCTGTCCCTCCAGCATGTCCTATTTATTTCTGTGCTGAGGTTCAAGTCCCTGGAGCATGTAGTTCTAAGGGATTTGGATTTCCTGAGGTGAAGCATGTCCATTAATTCTGGGTTGGACATGGCTTTATATGTCAGACACAGATCGCCTCTGAGTAGGCGGTACGCAACTGAGTAGAGCTGGAGTTTCTTTAGCCGAACTGCATAGGGCATCTGTTTGAGCCCCTTGATCCTCTTGGTGAGATACTTTTGGGGTCTTTCCAGTTGATGCTGGTGTCGGGTAAGGTACATCCCAAACGGGGCATTGTACTCAATTATGGGCCTGATAAGTGATGAGTAGAAGGGCACAATGACCTCTCTTGATCTAGATGTGAACCCTTTCATGATAAGGTGGGCTATATAGAAGGTCTTTCTAACCACTTTGGCAACGTGATTGTCAAAGGAGATATTGCTATCTACTTGGGTCCCCAAGTCCCTAATTACTTCTTCCATACTTAATGGATTGCCACCTATGTGATAATTTGTGGGCACTTTGTTTTTCCCAAAGGGGATGTCTGTGCACTTTTTGGCATTTAGCTTTAGGCCATGGCTCTGGCACCAGTTATCCGTCTCTGTGAGACCCTTTTGGAGGATGCTTGTGTCAGCCAAAGAGTCGATTATGGCACCTAGTCTACAGTCATCTGCGAACTTGGTCAGCCATAGTCCACCCATGTTAGCCTGTACCTCAGAGAAATATATACCGAACAAGAGAGGTCCCAGGACTGAGCCTTGTGGGGCACCACTTGTAACTGGTTTAGAGTCTGACATGGCACCTGCTATTCTGACCATGTGGGTTCTATCCCTGAGCCAGTTTGCAACCTATCCTGTGACATAGGGGTTGATATTTAAGCTGGTGAGCTTATTTATGATGCCCAAGTGGGGTATTGTGTCGAAGGCTTTTGCGAGGTCCAGGTAGGCTGTGTGGACTAGCTTCCCTTCATCTATGGCTTTGGTAACTGTTTCAAAGAGGTTGACCAGGTTCAAGAGGCAAGATCTGACCTTAACGAAGCCTAATTGGGTAGGATCCAGTGTCTGGAGGTTCCCAATGTCTTTGTTTATGATTTCCATGATGATACGCTCCATAGCTTTGCAGACCAGGCTAGTCAGGCTTATAGGGCAATAGTTTCTGGGGTCTGTTGTGGCACTGCCTTTGTGGAGTGGGACCACTGTTGCTGTATTCCATTCCTTGGGTACATATCCTGTAGTAAGGCTGAGATTGAACAGTGACTTTATATGAGGGTTTAGTTCTTCTTGGAGCTCATGTAGGACGCAGCCCGGGACACCGTCTGGTCCCATTGATGCTGTGTTTTTTGCTTTGGAGGGCAGCTCTCACCTGTGAATCTGTAATCTCAGGAAGTCTACACTCTGTTGGGATAGACATTTTCTCTTTTGGGGGGGGAAGGGGGGAAGACGTTTGCACTGAACCTTTCTGCCAGGATGTTGGGAATGTCTGTGGGTTCAGTGCATTTTTTGTCATTTTGCACTAACTCAGAGCATATCTGGGAGTTGCCTCCCAGGTTTCTGACATAACTAAAGAAGGCCTTGTGATTATCTTTAGTGTCTTGTGCAATTTTTCTTTAGAAGCTGGCCTTAGATGATTTTATGAGGGATCGTAGTTTCTTGCTAGTACTGATCAGTGATGCCTTCCCTTTTTGGAATTTTGCTCTGTCGTGTAGTAGCTTTCTCCTTCTGTTGTATAGCTTATTTATGGCCGGGGTCCACCTGCCAGGTCTCCTGCCTTTGGAGGATTGAGTCTCGGTTTTATTTGGGATAGCATGCTCCATGCATTCCTGTAGGTGTCCATAGAATGCTTTTGTAAAGGATTCTGCATTTTGGGCCATATTTTCCACTGGCCCGGGGGCTTTGAAGGATTCCACCTCAGTTTTGAGAAGTGTGAAGTTTGCTTTTGAGAAGTTCTTCACTGTGGTTTCCTTGGCTAGGGGTGGGGACGGGATATGGATGCCCAGTAAGATTTGTTTATGGTCTGATTTTACCAATGAGGGATATACCTCTGGTGTGGAACATAGAGACCCCATGTTGGTGATGACCAGATCCAATATGTTTTCCCCTATTGTGGGAGTGGTGACCAGTTGTTCCATAGCATTTGAGTTTATAAATTCTAGGGACCATTGGGCGAGGGTGTTTGGGCTTGAGTAGTTTTCCCAATCGATGTTTGGGTAGTTGAAGTCACCCAATATAATAGTGTTTGGAGAGACCTTCATATTTTCCAGTGTTCTCAGGAAAGCTGAGTGAGGTTCCTGTGTTTGGGAGTGTGGTCTGTAGCAGGCTACAAACTGAAAGGCAGTTTTGCCCACTGTTAGTTGCACATGGATGGTCTCCGATGCTTCGTGCAGTGCCACTAACCTGGAGGTGTGGGTCTCTCTGATAAATATGGATACTCCCCCTCCTTTTGTGGTTCGGTCTGAGTTTTGGGGCCGGAAAGCATGGTATGAAGTATAACCTGTTAGTGCTGGGGTGCTCTCGGGAGCCTTGAACCAGGTTTCTGTTGCTGCACAGATATCGATATTCTCCATACTGAGGAGAGTCTTGTGTGCATGCATCTTGAGGTTTAGACTTCTGGCGTTGAACAGCATTACCCTTAGTTTTTTTTTTTCTTTGTGTTGTCTATAGGGGTGGGTTTGTCTTTTGAGCATTGCATAAAAACAGCACTATAGGGGAGGCAAGAGCCTTTGCCAGTATTTGAAAACCCAGGGGTGACAGGTGCAAGCCATCCCTAGCGAAGCAACGTGGCTTGTCGAGCATGTCATCCCAGGCTGACAGACACTGGATCCCCTTTGAATGACACCAATACTTTAGCCAGTTGTTAAAATTGATCATTTTGTCTTGATACTGTGGCATCATTCTTGGTGAGGGTAAGATGCTACTCAAGGTCAGGGTCATACCGGCCTGGGCTACATGATCAAAGAGCTCCTGTACGTCTTTTTTCATGTAGTCCAGGGAGGTACATCTCAGGTCATTCACACCTGCATGGACAATGATGGAGTCATATTTGTACTTGCTTTGGAGTGACCTGAGTGCTTGTGTTATGTGGTGGATCCTGGCATCTGACAGGCAGCTTACAGTGACCTTCTCCTTGTTCAGCCTGGTGAGTGGGACGTCAGTGTGTCTGACAGTAGAGTCACCTATTACAAGTGTATTAGGTGTGTTGTTTAGCCTTAAGGGCTGTGACTGTGTGGCACACTGACTTTGTGAGCTATGTGCTACATGGATATTGTTTTGTGGTAGGTGTTGCTTGGAAGTCTGCTTTGGAGGTCTCTGCTGCTTAGGCAGATTTTTATTTAGAGCCTCTGAGTATGTTTTTGTGCGTTTATGTGTTTGATTTGCTGATGCGATAGGTCTATTTGTGACTGGATTTGTGGTGTGTGTGGTTACCTTCTCCTCCTGACAGGCTGTGCCAGTACTGGATTGAGAGAGCTTAGCCTCCAGTTTGGCTATGTAGTTGCATCTCTCACATATATTTGAGCTTGTTGGGAGGAGGAGAGGGTGGTCTGTATACATAAGGCAGTTGTAACATTGCCTCAAGATTCCCAGATTCACCAGCTGGACTGGAGAGTAAACTCGAAACTGACCTTTGGACATGCCTGAATAATATAGGGAACTACTTATTGACTGATAAGAAAGAACCAATAGGGAGCAAGTGCTTAGAAGGAGTATAAGAGAATGTAGTGCTTTAGTTTGTGTTTACCTATGAGATTACTTATACGAGCAAGTGCAGGGCTTTAGAATGAAAATAGAGTGCTTAATTAGAGATTTAGAGCAGTTCTAAGGGAAAAAGTAAAGAGCAGACTTTGTGGAGCGTGGAATAGTTTAAACCTGTTTAAGCGGCGCTGCCCGATGCTGCTTTGAGCTCAAGACAGCGCAAAACGAGAGTTGCAGGGTTTTAAGAGAGAAAGATCAAGGAGTTTGGAATTGACCCAAAATGGCCAATAAAACTACAGCTTCTAGACAGTAACCACTCCTACAGGGACAGGCAGGCTGCTCAGTGTTAACCACTGCCACTGGTGAACACAGAGACTTCCCTTTAGCCCAAGCAAGCACTGGCCTCCAAGAAACTTACAAACAGTTCAGAACAGCAAATCTGTAACTGAACTTTCTTAAATTTCAGAAAGTGGGAAAAGGCAAGATTTTTTTTTTTGTTTTTCTTTTTGTTTTAGTTTAAAGGTAGCAGAGATACACAAGTAGCAAAATATTCACAACAGTGCAATAAATGACCCCACACTTGAGTGCTAGGCCAAAGTCAGGTAAAATGCAATTTTAAGAGAAACAAACGATTTTAAATTAAGTGCAACACAGGAAATGCAGTAAACAGGCTCTAGATGTGTTCTAAATACTGTTTATAATACAGATATAAACTTTAGAAAGCCAGAAAATGCTAAAAAGTAGGTGGCAAAGCAGTAATTCTAAACAAAAAATCAGAAGAAAATAAAATCTCAAAAGTGGCTCCTTTCTTCTCTCAGCATTTTCTCCCCTTGGTAGGTGCTTCAGCAACAACTAACAAGCCTGGAAAGACACCAAAACCATGAGGCAGCAGTGTTTTAAGAGAGAGAGAGATCAAGGAGTTTGGAATTGACCCAAAATGGCCAGTAACCACTCCTACAGGGACAAACACTTTGGCAAACACTTTACAGTTCCCAGCAAACTTAGTCAACCACAACCCTCCTGTGTTGGCATGTACATTTGAGAAGTCTATACCGAACAGGAGGGACCCCAGGACTGAACCCTGGGGGACACCAGTTGTTACCAGTATAAAGTCTGACATGTATCCAGCATCTCTTAATTTGTGGGATATATTTGTGAGCCAGTTTGCAATCCATCTTGTGATGTATGGATTCATGCCCAGATTGGTGAGTTCATCTATGATACCTGACTGGGGAATGGTGTCAAAGGCCTTAGCGAGGTATAGGCAGGCTGTGTGGAGCTCATTTCAATCATCTGTAGCCTGGGTAACTGTCTCAAAGAAATCCACCCAGTTCAGGAGGCGTGATCTGCATTTGATGAAGCCAAACTGGGTGAGCTCAACTGTGTGAAGGTTCCCAATGTCTTTATTGTTGTTGACTTCCATTATGATTGGCTCCATTGCCTTGCAGATCAGACTCATCAGGTTCATAGAGAGTGAATGCCAAGGGTCTTTTGTGGCCCCACCCCTGTGGAGTGGGAAGAACGTTACTGTGCAACATTCTATGGGTACATATCCTGTAGAGATCATGTAGAGAGAGGTGTAGGTATCCTTGATGAATATGGATACATCCCTACCCTATGTGCTATGATCCAGGTTCTGATGCTGGAAGGTATGAAATGAGTAGTATCCTGGTAGTGCTGGTGTGCTCTCTGGGGCCTTGAACTAGGTTTCTGTTACTGCACAGATATCAATATTCTCCATACTGAGAAGTGCCTTGAGTATGTGCATCTGGAGGCTGAGACTTCTTGCAATGAGTAGCATTTATCTCACTTTGTCATTATTTGTGTTGGTTACGGGGTTTGGTTAGTCCTGACTGACCGGTGTTCCACAGCTGAAGTCAATGCCTCATTGGTCCGATTTGACCATAAGCTAATTACCCTACATATCCACATTCTGCCCCCACCCCCCATTAAGGAAACCATGTTAAAAAAACTTCTCCAAAGACAACTTCATGCATCTTAAGACAGAAGTGGTGAACTTCAGGACAACCATGCAGATGGACAATACAGTTACGACTACTGAATCCTACACAATTGCACTTTATAAGCACTTACATGAGTGCATGGATCGTGCTATCCCAAACAGAACCAAGATGCTATCCTCCAAGAAAAAAAAAACAATCTGATGGTCCCCTGCCATAAACATACTGCACAACAGAAGGAAGAAACTGTTGCAAAAGAGGGTAAAACCCATGAGTGGATGAGCTCCCTGGTCAGCCTCAGTAAGAAGCTGCGATCCCTGATAAAATCCTCCAAAGCTAGTTACGAAAACAAAATTGCCACTAATTCTAAAGACAACCACAAAGCATTCTATAGCTATGTCAGGAATCACAATGGCACACTCATATCTGCTCTGAGTTACAGCACAATGGCACTAAATATACAGACCCAACTGATATTGCCAACATCCTGGCAGATAGGATCAGTGCTAACTTTGCCCCCCTCTCACCCATGAAGGAGTCCATCTCTATACCGGAAGAATGCAAAGTTGCTGTCATCACGGCTGCACAGGTAAAAACCACTCTCCAAAGCCAGCGATATAGCATCCATGGGACCAGATAACATCCCAGGCTGCATTCTACATGAACTACAGAACTAACTAGCACCACACCTAAGTACCATGTTCAGTCATAGCCTCACCTCAAGCTTTATGCCTGCTGAATGGCACACAGCAAAGGTTATCCCACTACACAAGGGGGGAGCCACCACGGACCCCGGGAACTAGCGCCCCATTAGCCTTATGAGCCTGGTCTGCAAGGCCATAGAACGTATCATCATGGAACTTATAAACAAAGACATTGGTAATCTCCAATCTCTGGACCACAACCATTTTGGGTTTGCAAAAGGCAGATCTGGTCTCCTAAACCTGATAGACTTCTTCAAAGCAGTCACCAAAGCCATAGACAAGGGTAAGGTGGTTCACACAGCCTATCTAGATCTTGCCAAGGCTTTCGACAACATCCCCCACTCTGGAATTATAGATAAACTCACTAAACTAGGTATAAATCCCTATGTCACAAGATGGGTTGCCAACTGGCTCACTGGCAGAACCCACACTGTGAAAGCAGCAGACTCCAAGTCTGACTTCAGACCAGTGACAAATGGAGTACCACAGGGTTCAGTCCTGTGTTCTGTCCCATTTGGTATCTACTTCCCTGAAGTACAGGCTAAAACAGAAGGTCTTAGGCTAATGAAGTTCCCAGATGACTGCAAACTAGGAGCCATAATCAAAACTACTAACAATGTGGACATCCTACAAAAGGGCCTCACTGAGACAGATGCCTGGTGTCAAAGCCATGGCCTCAAGCTCAATGCCAAAAAGTGCATTGTCATCCTCTTTGGTAAAAACTCTGTACCCATGAACTACAACATAGGCGGTAGTATACTTAACACTGAAAGTGTGACAAGAGACCTTGGGACACAGGTGGTCAGTTGACTTTCCTTTGATAGTCACATTGCCACAGTAGTCAGGAAATCCTTCTACATGGCACACCTCATCACAAAAGGTTTCTCATGCAGAAAAAAAGAGGTCATTGTTCCCCTCTACTCATCACTCATTAGATCCATTATAGAGTACAATGCCCCTTTTGGTATGTACCTCACAAGACATCTACAACAACTGGAAAGCCCGCAGAAATACCTCACAAAGAGTATTAGTGGCCTCAAATACACGCCCTACACAGACCGTCTCAAAACACTCCAGCTTCACTCTGTCACATATCGCCTACTCAGAGGTGATCTCTGCCTAACATACAATAGCTATGTCAAACCCAGAGCTGTTGGACATGCTCCAGTTAAAGAAATCCCAATCTCTCCGAACGTCAGCCTCAAAACCCGGACCAAATTACAAAAGGAGGGGGTGCATCCATTTTCATAAAGGATACCCACACCTCCAGTTTAGTGGCACAGCACGAGGCCTCAGAGACCATCGAAGTGCAACTAACAGTGGGCAAAGCTGCTTCTCAGATCATAGCCTGCTACAGATCACCTACCTTGTATCAGGACCCTCACTCAGCATTCCTGAGAACACTGGAAAATATAAAGGTCCTACCAAACACCATGATATTAGGAGATTTGAACTACCCAAACATTGACTGGTAGAATTACTCAAGTACAAACTCCTTTGCCCAATGCTTCCTAGAGTTTCTAAACTGAAACACCCTGGAACAGCTGGTCACCACGCCCACTAGAGGTGACAACATACTGGACCTGATCATCACCAACATGGGGGATCAGTGTTCCACACCAGAGGTAAACCCCTCACTGGTAAGATCAGATCATAAAGTAATCACACTAGACATCCACATCCCGACCCCACCCCCAGTCAAGGAAACCACTGTGAAAAACTTTTCAAAAGCAAACTTCACACTTCTCAAGACCAAAGTGGAAAGTTTCAAAGCCCCCTTGCTACAGGATAATGCTATCCAATCTGCAGAATCCTTTACAAGTGCATTATATGAGCATCTACAGGGATGCATGAATCAAGCCATCCCGAGTAAAACCAAGACTCACTCCTCCAAAAAGAGGAAACCAGTCTGGTGGTCCTTGGCCATAAATAAGCTATACAACAGAAGGAGGAAACTACTACATGACAGAGCAAAATTCCAAAAAGGAAAGGCATCACTGATCATTATTAGCAAGAAACTACGATCACTCATAAAATCATCCAAGGCCAGTTTCTAAAGAAAAATTGCCAAGGAATCTAAAGATAACCACAAAGCCTGTGTTAGCTATATCAAACATTTAGGTGGCAACTCTCAGATATGCTTTGAGCTACTGCGAAATGGCAAAAAATACACTGAACCAACTGACATTGCCAACATCCTGGTGGACAAGTTTAGTGCAAACTTCACCCCCCCCTCACCCCCAAAAGGGCCTGTGTCCATCCCCGAAGAATGCAGAGCCCCAGACATCACGGACATGCAGGTAAAAACAGCTCTCTCCAAAGCTAAGAACACAGCATCAATGGGACTGGATGGTGTCCCAGGCTGTGTCTTACAAGAGCTGCAAAAGGAACTAAACCCTCACCTAAATTCACTGTTCAGACTCAGCCTTACCACAGGCTATGTACCCAAAGAATGGAGTACAGCAACAGTTATCTCGCTCCACAAAGGTGGTGCTACAAAAGAACCTGAGAACTATTGCCCTATAAACCTGACCAGCCTGGTCTGCAAAGCTATGGAGCAAATTATCATTGAACTCATAAACAGAGACATTGGGAACCTCCAGACACTGGACCCTACCCAATTTGGCTTTGTTAAAGGCAGATCCTGCCTCCTAAACCTAGTTGACTTATTTGAAACAGTTATCAAGGCCATAGATGAAGGGAAGGTAGTCCTCACAGCCTACCTGGACCTCACTAAGGCCTTTGACACCATTCCCCACTCTGGCATCATAGACAAGCTTACCAGCTTGAACATTAACCCCTATGTCACGAGATGGGTGGCCAACTGGCTCACGGATAGAACACACATGGTCAGAGTTGCGGGTGCCATGTCCGACTCTAAACCAGTCACAAGTGGCATCCCACAGGTCTCGGTCCTGGGACCCCTCCTGTTCAGTATATACTTCTCTGAGGTACAGGCAAGCATGGGAGGACTATGGCTGATCAAGTTCGCAGATGACTGCAAACTGGGGGCCATAATCAACTCTCTGTCTGACACAGACATCCTCCAGAAGGGTCTTATAGAGACAGATACCTGGTGTCAAAACCATGGCCTCAAACTGAATGCCAAAAAATGCATAGTCATCCCCTTTGGAAAAAACAAAGTGCCCATGAATTAATCCACTAGGCACAGAAAATGTAATTATGGACCTGGGGACCCAGGTAGATAGTAACCTCTCATTTGATAATCACATTGCTAAAGTGGTTAGATATTCCTTCTATGTAGCCCACCTAATCACGAAAGGGTTCACCTCTAGATCAAGAGAGGTCATTGTGCCCCTCTACTCATCACTCATTAGGCCCATAATAGAGTACAATGCCCCATTTGGTATGCACCTTAATTTGCACATGTAACAGCTGGTAAGACCACAGAAGTACCTCACCAAGAGGATCATGGGCCTCAAAGAGATGCCCTATGCAGCTCGACTAAAGAAACTCCAGCTCTACTCGGTTGCTTACTGCCTGCTCAGAGGTGATCTATGCCTGACGTATAAGGCCATGTCCAACCTGGAATTAATGGACATGCTCCACCTCAAGAAAAACAAATTTCTTAGAGCCACACACTCCAGTGAATTAAACCTCGGCAAAGCAATAAACAGGACATGCTGGAGGGATAGATTCCTGTCCCAGAGACTTCCCTCGCTCTGGAATAGAATCCCAGTTGATGTTAGGCAGAGACCCTTGCAAGCTCAGCCAATTGTTGAAGTTTATCATCTTTCTGTTATATTGCAGTATCATGTAGGTGAAGGTAAGATGCTACTCAAGGTTTGACCCTGTGTGTGCCAGCATGTGGTGCATCAACCCATATATGATATGGTCATGGCCTATGCATACAATACACTCACAATACACCTAGAATGATAAGCCTGCTGAGGTTAGCAAATGTGAAAAAAAACTTTGTGCAAACTGTCAACAAGTAATGTCTGTATTGCACCCTGTAACTCCATATTGCTTGCTGAAGTGTAAAGACATACTTAGTTTGGATTAAGAACACCGCACTTGCCAACTGTGTGTGTGTGTGTGTGTGTGTGTGTGTGTGTGTGTGTGTGTGTGTGTGTGTGTGTGTGTGTGTGTGTGTGTGTGTCTGTCTCTCCCTGGTGAGAGAGCGACCTTTTTAGAGACTACTCACACCCCTTAAAAGTGGTATACTCATCTTTGTCGTCTCATGATGTCACTATCCTACAAATATACTCGTGGAAAGATCAAATCGCAGTAATGTGTATAGTGTGCCATATAAATGTGTACTGCTGTAGTATCATAATGTAGTTAGGCAGAGGTTTGAATCCTGTACTTGCCAAGTGTGTGTGCCCCCGCTGGGGAGGAGCAACCTTTTTGGAGACTACTCACACACCTTAAAAGTGGTATACTCATCTTTGTCAAGTCTCATGATGTCACCATCCTACAAATATACCTGTGGAAAGATGAAATCCCAGTAATGTGTATAGTGCGTTGTGTAAATGCATACTGTTGTAGTTAGGTAGGGGTTTGAATTCTGTACTTGATAACTGTGTGTGCTTCCCTGGGGAGGAGTAACCTTTTTGGAGACTACTCACACACCTTAAAAGTGATATACTCATCTTTGTCAAGTTTGATGATGTCACCATCCTACACATATACCTGTGGAAAGGTGAACTCCCACTAATGTATATGGTGCATTGTGTAAATGCATACTGCTGTAGTATCATAATGTAATTAGGTAGGGGTTTGAATCTTGCACTTGCCACCTGTGTGTGAGTGTGTGTGTCTCCCGGGGGAGAAGCAACCTTTTTGGAGACTACTCATACCCCTTAAAAGTGGTATACTCATCTTTGTCAAGTCTGATGATGTCACCATTCTACAAATATACCTGTGGAAAGGTGAAATCTCAGTAATGTGTACAGCGTGTCGTGTAAATGTGTACCGCTGTAGTATCATAATGTAGTTAAGTAGGGGATGGAATCCTGCACTTGCCAACTGCATTTGTGTGAGTGTGTATGTCTCCTGGGGAAGGAGCAGCCTTTTTGGAGACTACTCACACCCTTTAAAAGTGGTATACTCATCTTTGTCAAGTCTGATGATGTCACCAACCTACAAATATACCTGTGGAAAAATGCAATCCCAGTAATGTGTATAGTGCATTGTGTACATGCATACTGGTGTAGTCTCATAATGTAGTTAGTTAAGGGTTTGAATCCAGCGTTTGCCAACTGTGTATGTGTTTCCCTGTGGAGAAGCAACCTTTTTGGAGACTACTCACACACCTTAAAAGTGGTATACTCATCTTTGACAAATCTGATGATGTCACCATCCTACAAATATACCTGTGGAAAGATGAAATCCCAATAATGTGTATAGCATGTTGTGTAAATGCATACTGCTGCATTATCATAATGTAGTTAGGAAAGAGTTTGAATCTCGCACTTGCTGACTGTGTGTGTCTGTGCTCCAGGTGTGTGATACTGTTGACCAATGTGGAGTGGGTTTTGATTTTTCTAGTGTATGACATATCACAATGTCAACTGTGGAGCTTAAATATGCCTCATTTCCCATACTTATTTGTGATTGGCCAGTTTTGAAAAAAACTCAGTTGTAGGCACACCTAATTAGCTGATGTTGGTAATGTTTAATATTCCTTTGATAGGTAGAAAGTGCATGGTTATGCAATGCTGTCATGGCTTAGTGGTTATGTACTGTGATAAGTGCACAGTATCCTGAGTTCAAGCCCTGTCACTGCTTTTTATTTTCCTACTGACCAGACCTGAATGGTTAAGGTACAGTAAAGGAGGTGTGGCCGTGTTTAGCCGACTTTGCTCAACTTTGCCCGACTTTGTCCAATGTTGCTCAACGTTGCTCGATGTTGCCCAATGTTGCCTGATGTTGCGCAGTGCGCAGCTCCACGCAAATGCATTGTAGTTGCGCTGGTTAGTGCGGTGCACAGCTACGTGCAAAGACATTGCGCTTGTTAATGTGGTGCTCAGCAATGAGCAATTAATTTTAAATATGTTAAATACTGCTACAATGTGCTTAGCAGTGCTTTATATTGCTTAAAATAAGTTACTCATACCTCAGAATGCATAACCATTTCACCTTCATATATATATATAACTCGTTCACTACTACATATAACATTTGAATGCTTTTTACAAAACTTACACATGATAAATGTCAGGAAATATTTTTGTATACAGATTTCCAACAGAAAATGGAACGCGCAGTAGTGGGACTTGAACTGGGGATGCCTCCTCTTTGTGTGAGGGCTCTAACCACTACGCTATCGTGCTTAATTTGCATATATTTTTTGTATTATCCTCTTCGGTGTCTAAGCTGCTAACTGTAGATAAGCAATGGGCAATCCCGCGCAAACACGTGCAAATACGGGCAGCTATATCGGAAATAAAACAAAACAAAAAAGTCTTTTAATTTTTAAATTTGTATGAGTTTTAACATATGGGGGAGTATAGTGTTACAATGTACACATGTGAGCGGACTCGCTCATGTAACTCGACATTTCTCGAGTTTCTTCATTGCAAGGGTATGGATTTTTGGACTGCTCAGCAGTCTGACATGCCCCCTATACTTGTCCATGCTCCATGTAAGATTTAGAGTTGACGCAGCACGCCCTCATTAATATGCATGGTGCACTGCCGTCATACTCTTAGACTGACGTTTCTGTGTAAGACTAATCTAGTCTTACACGAAAGATTAGTAAATCCTGGGTTGTATCTTTCAAACTAAATAAAAATGTAGAGCTTCTGCTAAGGCTATAGTTCACCACCTCCTCCATGTGGCAGCTGTAGCCAGTATAACAAAAAATAAGGTAATCAATTCTGAGAACTTAGCAACCTCCAGTAAACTGAAAAAAAAAACTTGAATATTTTTGACCAAATAACAGTTGACTGAAAATGTATTTCAAACTATATGTCCATGTAGATGCATATATTTATCTATCTATCTGTAACCAGATATCTGTTTATTTATGCATGTATTTCTTTAGACTGTCTAGGGGCCCTTTTTTACCACAGTGAAGCTAAAGGCATGCATTAGTAACAATAATATGATATCAAATAATGCAAAAACATGCAACAAAGCATTCAAAGACAGACAGCAAAAGCTGAGCTTATTTCAAAAATTCATACCCATCACAGATACCTAAATGGACTAAATAACTCACAGTTAGATTGACTAGCCATCGACCACATAAGTCAAATGGTGGGATTCAATAAACCCCACACAACTCACTCTGACACTATGTATGTGTTGTGGATAGCACGCCAACTTGTATTCAGTAAACATCTCTACACAATGCATAGAGCTGTGCAAATGTGTTAAACATTGGGTCATGCTAATTACTGCATAAACAGCTGAACTATATGATAATGAACACATCCAAGATGGCAGAGTTAGTCAACAAGCTATAAAGCAATCTTGTACACTTACAGTAGGCGTTTGCCTTGTTTTCCAAAATCTATTGGAATACAGCCACAGAAAATACACTGGAGAAGAAGAATGCTAGGGGCTGGTGCTGCTCTTCTGCATGTGTGTGTGCAACAGAATCAGCTCTGAGCTGCTGCTGCCATTGATCGACCTTAGGCAAGGAGGAGAAGGGTATTTGGATCCCATTTAAATTTCATGGTCTGCATGAGGTAGAAATACTGAAGTGCTAAAGGGTGAATAGAGACACACTCCAGGAACTCTGCCACATCTGTTGGCCTTACCTGAAAGCAGAGACAAGCTGAGGGGAACTAATATCTGTGGAGACCACAGTATGTGTAGCACTTAGAATATTAGCTGCAGAAAACTTTTAGTGATACAGAGGGGCCATGCTAGGGGTGTCACATGCATCAGGATCCTATACCAATTTCTGAATGCTGTGTTACAGCATGCCAGCGACTATGCATATTTCACTGAGGGATGCAAGGCATCCACTCGAACTATGGTTGATGACGCCCATCAGAAGTGCACACATACCCACAGACAAATGCTATAATGAGGCACACACTCAAACAAGAAATATCATAGACCATGTATTTGGGCTGTTGAAGTCATAGTTTCAGTGCATAGATACATCAAGTATTGCTCTGCAAATGAGTAGCCATAGTCAAGTCCCCAAACGATGTGAACATCCTATAGAAGGGCCTCTCTGAGACAGATGCCTGGTGTCAGAGCCATGGCCTCAAGCTCAATGCCAAAAAGTGCAATGTCATCCCCTTTGGTAAAAACTCTGTACCCATGAACTACCACATAGGCAGCAATCTACTTAACACTGAATGAGTGATAAGAGACCTTGGGACCCAGGTGGACAGTAGTCTCTCCTTTGATAGTCACATTGCCACAGTAGTCAGGAAGTCCTTCTACATGGCACACCTCATCATAAAAGGGTTCTCATCCAGGAAAAAAGAGGTCATCGTTCCTCTCTACTCGACACTCATTAGACCCACTATAGAGTACAACGCCCCTTTTGGAATGTACCTCACAAGACATCTGCAGCAGCTGGAAAGGCCACAGAAGTACCTCACAAAGAGGATTACTGGACTCAACCAAATGCCCTACACTGACCGCCTCAAAAAACTCCAGCTTTACTCAGTAGCATATCATCTACTCAGAGGTGATCTCTGCCTAAAATACAAAGCTATGTCAAACCCAGAGCTGTTGGACACGCTACACCTAAAGAAATCCCAATCCCTCTGAACTACACGCTCTAGGGACTTAAACCTTGTCACCACAATAAACAGGACATGCTGGAGGGATATATTCCTATCCCAGAGACTTCCTATACTCTGGAACAGGCTACCCATCTATGTCAAGCAAAGTTCTTCATTAGCACTCTTCAAGAAAAGTCTTGATGAGTGGATGGGAAATAGGAAATACACCCCGGGGATCATTTCTGTGTCTCTGCTTGACAGTGGCACAGGAGAATAACTTTCTTGGGTGGCGTAAGCCATGGAACCTTGTTGGCTAGGCTTGCGTAGGCCCTTGGGCCGATAGCCTAGTACCTACCTATGAACCTATGAACCTATGATCCCAGTACTTGTGCTGAAATTATCACAGTTGTACTATTCTGCACAATATCATCCTTGGAAAACAGCTGTAGCAGGAACATCAAGTGCTAGGAGCAAACATTTCAGCACCACTGGCATGCTCACCATATCCACATACAGGTGAGGAGTCAGACATGGAAACCCCAGCTGCTGTGGGTGTATGTAGATGTAGGTGTGTATAATATGCCCTCACTCTGGCCAAAAGGTAATGGATAGCAAATGTGCTGACCACCTAAGGGGTACACCTTTCATCCTATGCACATACATACAGTAAAAGTGATGCCAGGTAATGCTTACAGCCTTTACTTGCCCATGTAATATCTATGTATTGCTAGCATCAGACAGAGTCAGCCCTGAATAACAACAGTTGTAAATGTAGGACTATTAAGGCAAGTGTTAACTTGTAATAGAAAAATAAATGTGTAAATGCATGAACAAATGGCAGATATCACCACCTTCCAATACAAATGTAAAGTTCTGGACAAACACTTCATTCTTTTAACATTCCTATTCTGAAGACTGCAGTTCTGTCATTGATTACTGGATGACAGTTATCATTGCTAAAAAGTCAAGAATGCAAAATAGGAATGTCATTCAGTATTCAAACTGTGCTCACCACTGCTGTGGAGGTTGCCCTGGAGTGTTAGAGAACTTAACACCAATGTCAGACACATGTAAAATCCCTTGCATTGGATGACAAACAGAATTACAGTTCTCTGAAATCCAATGTAAAATGTAAAAGCAAATAATAAGAACATACTTGTGCTCTAAGCAAAACCTATGTATCTCACAAATGTATAGCCCTGGAAAAGAAGTGCATACAGAGCAACCTACATTTATCTACTGTCTATATAAAATATTTCTAAATGGTTGCAATCTAAATGTCCCTAAAATATAGAAACATACCTTAGCAAGATAAGTACTTCTCTGCAGAGAAATCTTTAAAGAAATACCAAGCTTTTCTTTTGCCTGAAACAAGTGTCCTCACCTTCAAGTTACCTTTTTAGAGTATAGATTCAGCCCGCTGAGCACTGTGAAGATACAAATGAGGTGTGAACTCATTAGAATTGCTGAATATCAAACTTTTGACTTTGTGTAACATATGTAAACATAGTATAGCATATACACCATTGTTTGGTGTGAATGGCTTGCAAGTGTGAATGATTAGTCTGAGTGAATGAAAACACAACAGCAATTCAGGCACCATTTTCTGCAATGGGTGTGTCAGCGAGGATACAACTTACAAAGTGTAGAACTAACGCCAGTGAATTTTTATATAAAATCAAACACGGCACATGAATAATGTTTTGGTAGTAACATCACGAGTCTCCCACTTTTGCTGAAAACTGTTGTTCACTGTTATGTATTTATGTCACACCTTGAAAGAGAAATTATAGGAAATGTACAACATATTGCATGTCTGATAGTAAGGCAATGATAAGGGAAGAATGACAAGTATACAGAGAGAATATAGAGCTGCAGTTTTGAAAACATATTCATAAATAATTGTGTGATCTTTCATTGCACAAATATGTTAGTCACACATGTACAACCAACTGAGAATGTCCAACTGTATGCACTGTTAATAAAGGATATGACATGAATTGCTTGTATGCAAATGATTTGATTGGCATTGCAATGCTGTGTTTGTGGTAAAGAGAGATAACCCACTACATCTGCATTGTTTAACTGCAATAATCTGATGGTTCAAATCCAGAGCTGTCTAATTGTTTTACTCTTTGTTTCCCTTTTTTGTACCCTTTTTTAAGTGTGGGCAGCACATGGCATAGTCCAAATGTAGTTAGCTGCTCAAAAAGTGAAAATTTCATTTCAGTTGCCATACAGAGTGCAAATAAACTTAGCAGCCTTGCATGGTGGTCAGCAACATGGATGGTAATGACTGCAGAAATTCAACCTGTTACCTGACTGTGTCTCTGGCACATGGAGTAATTATGTTGAGCTAAAATAGAGAGAACATAGGTAAAGTGGGGTTGGAGTACTACACTAGTTATTTTTACTGAAGAATGGTCATAATGAGCATTTCCACAAGTGATATGTATTCACTATTGCCTTTTACATTTGCGTGTTGCCTACCTATGTGCAAACAGGGTTTGCTACTAAAGTAAAAAAATTAAAAAAAAATAATTTTGTTCACCTTTCTTCCCATAAACAGGCTCAGCATCAATGCACAGCCATAAGCACTCTGGACAGTATTGCGTGTGGAAAATACATTTGAATTCCAGCTTTCCCTGTGGTACCAGGTGTAAGTACAGTGACATTTTGGTCATAACATAGGTGACTCAGGGTTGAAATCTTGCACATTGTACTTATTAATAAAGGGTGGCCCACTGTAATTTTTCACAAAACTTTGAGTATAAAGTTAATACTACATACCAATAGCCATGTATAATAGGCTGAGTGACAAAAATGTATCATTACTGCTTGCATACACATATTTTTGTATGTGTGCAAGTAGTTTAGCATGACATTGATTATTAAGTATTAAAAAAATGCAGCTTGGTCCAATTGGCAATACAACATCATAGCATTGTTGTCACCCATCCATGTTGTGGTGACAGTTCAAATTCATCAAATTTCATCCACATTTTCATGTAAATGTGTTGAAGAATAGATATTTATTGTTCTTTCCTAATTTCCTCCTGCAAATTCCTGTATTGCTTCTTCTCTGTTTGTCTGTCTGCTTGCCCCATCCCCCATTTAACACTTTCTAATCAACCCAGTTTTCACACATTTAATCTGGTCAAAAAATAGAATCACACACAACACATATGACCAGAAATGGCCCATAAAAAGCCTTCACTTTTTGTCCTCTGCATTTGCTCAGAGTTTGGCATTGCACACCAATACTAAGTGGTGATACATGGCTGTTCACATCCTATGGCGAAATCTGCTGAGTTTTTGCCCTCAGCTGCAGTAGTCTGGTTCTCTCAACACAATGGTGCTTAAATATGATGCACTTTGGGACTACAGAGTTAAAGCAGAGTAAAGCCACTACCTTGAAACAGTTATTGTGGCAGTTCTATGCACTGCTGGATGAAGCAAAGTGCAACTTCCTATCTGGAGTGTTGACATAAGTCACTTGACTGAATCCTCTTTTTTTTTTGTCCATAGCATCAATAATTAAATTCCAAGTGCATCTTGTATCATTTCTTAGTTTGATGTTATATTCCTGAGATATGTTCTATCACCCACATCTTAACATTTGGCACAGATATGAGTCCTCATGGAGATATATTGAATACTGGTTAAAAAAATTATCTCCATTGACATCCATCCCTGTAACTATGACATATTTATACTACCTTATTAGGCTTGTCATAAGCATATTGTCCCTCTCCTAACCCTTCTTTACCCCTATGTCAGTCACTTCATAAAGCAGAGCATGGCAGCTTAATAATAAGAACAGACAAAAAACAAGTCCATTAATGTTACATTAGACGAAACATTGTTATGTGTACATCCATCTGTCTTTGTATGCACCCCTTCACTCCCACCCCTAATTATGGGTGTGTATTGATTAGGCTAATGAATGTGAAGGTCATATGATGTTTTCTGCATACTGACATGACTTCTTCTTGGCTTTTCATGGTTAGGGGTTGCCACAGCAGAACTCCGGTCCACTAATGATTGGCAGTAGATTTTTATGGTGTCGAGGTGCCAGCCCAACACCCAAACTTCAACAAAGGCGCACCCATTCATGCATGTCTATCAATTGCCACTCAACCACGGGGAGGACATGCAGACTCCACACAAAAAGCGCTCCAGCCGAGAATCGAACAGGGGAACCTCCTGCTGGGAGGGGGACAATGCTACCGCTGCACCACCGCAGCTATCGTGCATGTTGATATGACTGCTGTTGGACAAACATTTCACCTTGATTCAGTAAGGGATCATTGCTCCTGTAGTGTGCAAGTTTTCAAAATCTAATATAGGATTCTCTTTGTGTCATGTTAATGTGATGATGGATGAAGTATTCATCTAATATGATATGGAAACTGTCATAACTGTGAAGAATTATACATCACACACTTTAGGATATCTAGCCCTACATAGATAGTTAGCTTATCTGCTGAGCCATACTAATCATTTCAAAAGATGTCCCACCACTTGTCATTTGTAACAAGCTGTACACACAATTAACTTGCAATTTGCAGTGAGGCCTGCAAAACAATTACTAGTTGTAGAAGTATAATGGAGGTAGGCATTACTGATACAATTATGGGACGACAAATATGTTAGTGTACTCATTAATAGCCACATCTGCACTCCTGTTCACATTTACTTAGGTAATGGCATATTGACATCATTTGTACAAAAAGAGAGAGAGAGAGAGAGAGAGAGAGAGAGAGAGTTATCTAACTATCTGGATTTGAAAACTGGGTTAGTTGTGCTCTGACCAGGAGATCACTGCTCTTATACCCTGTGCCACTGAAAAAGCTAGGACTCCATTTTCCACACTCATATTGTCCAGACTGCTGATGGCCACACATTGCCAATTTATTTATTATCTATTTAACATTTGTTGACCAGGAAAGTCCAACTAGGACAGAGCATATTTTCAGCTGAGGCCCAGGGAGAAACACCTCAGACACATGTGTTTAAACTGTGGGAAGAAAAGAGAGTACCCAGAGGAAACCCACACAAACACAGGGAGGACATGCAGACTCTACACAGAGGGCACCCCAGCTGAGAATTGACCCAGAGGATCTCTTACTATAAAGCGGCAACATTAACTGCTGCACCACTGCGTTGCCAATGAGCCTGATTTTGCAAAAGAATGTGTACTAAATGAATATTTTCACTGTTTTACTTAAGCAGAGAACTGTGTTTGCTCTGTTATTAATGTCACATAAATGGGGAAGGCAAAGTCAACAGTTATTTATGGAATAAAACTTTGGCCAACACATTGCAAGAATAAACTACACCATGCACATCATACGAGCTGCCAGCAATTTCTCCTATAACACATCCTTTAAGCCTGACACATGAAACATTCACAACAAACATATATATTTTGCAGTTAACCCCGATGAAGTAAGTTACTGTATGCCTACTCTTTGTGCACAGTTTGGCAATGAGCCCAAGTGGACATTGCTACTTTACAAATCCAAGTTCAACTCCTGAAATTTAAATTACGCACATGGTAACACTTTGCCATCATCTGCACAGATCAGCTTCTCAGCACTGCACTTTGTGAAAAGCTGTATAGCATGTCTATCTCTGGTTACTGGACTATAAACCTTCAGTACATGAAAATACATTCATAAACACAAAAGAAGGGCAATGATGTGTGTTTCACTGAACACATACTTTCTGACATTCATGTGTACTCTGCAGCAATGCACTTTCAAATTAGATATCGGGAATTGGGGGGAGAATTGTCAAACAGACTTCAGAATTACAGAGTGTACCTACATTGTTACTTTTGTTATGGGTTTATAACAACACTGGACATAGGTCATCCATGATCATATCCTATTGATATTGTCAGTAACTTGTATTAATGTGAACATACCTTAATCTGAATATGAAGACACATAACTCCATCATTGCACTACTGCTGTTTCCAACAGGTGTGTTTGTGTGTGCGTGTTATGTACACAGCATCCTGATAAACAGTTACATGTCTGTCTCACTTCTGTAAGTTGCATTCATGACTGCTTCTTTCACTTAGGTTGCCAAGATATATTTCTTTTTGCAAATTCCACTCACACAATCATATCACAAGTCCTGGCCTTGCAAACAAGTCTCATGACAGTATATGTTACCTGGGAAGATGTCATCCTCTATAAAGTGCACTGTGACACTATTCAAACTAGATGTGTGCAGTGGTGCTTGCATTAAGTACTGTGTTCTCTAGCTTGTGTAATTAGGTAGGTGTTCTAATCTCAAAGCTGTCAACTTGTGTAGGTGTCAATGGCTAAGTGGTTGTATAGTCAGAAGAGCATGAGTCCAGGTCCTGTTGTCTTCACTCAAGTAGCCTTCAAAAGATACTTTCATACTACTATATGACACAACAATTTCATATAGACCTCCCAACATCCTGTTCTCAACATACTCAGACATTGACAGTGTAAAGTACTGCATTACTTAACTTTGTAATTACATAGGTAAGGGTTCAAATCTCACAACAGTCAACTTAAGAGTATGTATGTGTGTGTGCATGTATCTTTATTCCACTATCAGTCTGGAGATGATTTCACACCAGGTTGTGAGTCCACAGCTATATCTGACACTCCTACTCAAACATCTTCTCAGCATACACTGATGGTGTCATCCTCTATAAGTTCTCAGCATACACTGATGGTGTCATCCTCTATAAGTGTACTCTGACAGGATGCTACTAGCATGCTATGGTGGTGATATTGTTAAATGCCATACCGCTTGTATAACTAAATAGGGGTACTAATCTCACAGTAGTCAACTTGTGTGTGTTCATTCAACTACTAGTCTGGAGACAGTTTTACACTGGGATGTCAGTTCACATCTATGTCAGACACTCTCCCAACATGTTATCTGCATACACTGATGATGTCATCCCTTATAAAGTACACTCTAGCAGTATTAGTTTCAGACTTGTGCGGTGGCTTGAGTGTTAACTCCTGTGCTTTCTAAGTTGAGTAATTAAATAGGTAGGGGTTCTAATCTCACAGCAGTCCCCTTCTGTGTATGTGGCTGAGTCTCTTCATTCAACCATCAGTTTGCAGGCAATTTTACACCGGAATGTAAGTCCATAGCTATGTCAGACACTCTTACCCCAACATCTTCTCAACATACACTGATGATGTCATCCTCTATAAAATGCACTCTGAGAACATTAAAGACAAATGTCTGTGCTGGTGGTAGTATTAAGTACTGTGTCCTGTAGCTTGTATAATAGATGAGTAGGGGTTCTATGTTCTGTAGATTATATAATAGATAGGTAGGGGTTCTAATCTCACATCAATCAACTTACATGTGTGTGTATGCATTCAGCTACCAGTCAGATGACAGTTTTACATGGGGATTTGAGTTCACAGCTATGTCAGACACTCCTACTTAAATATCTACCTCTTAGTGTATACTGATGATGTCATCCTATAAAGTGCACTTTGACAGATTTAAAGTCAGGCACCTGTGGTGTTGCTAGTCTTATGTTGCATGGAATCCAGCTTTTATACCTATAGAGGTTTGGTGTTTGAATCTAATTTCATTCAACTGGTGTATGTAGCTGGTGGTATATTACAGGTGTTGTGTGATGTTTTGAATCTGTTTTCATCTGACTCCCACTCATAAGTACCTTTTACAAAGCCCCCTGAATCCAACATCATCTTTAGCCCTCAATTTACATAACATGTTTTCTGTGGAACATCAAGGATATCATCTCAAAGATGCATAAACATATCATGAAGGAGAGCTGCTCCATGACCCTCAGCAAACCATCTTCAGAGCTTTGGACAGATGGTTAATTCTGTAATGGGGTGGTGCACATGTACACATGGACAGGCAGGCTGTATTAAATCAAACACATACAAACATACGCATATACCACTACTATTTATGTTCACAAAGGGGTCTACCTGAGATGGTCGACAGGCCATATGATCGACACTCATTTGGTCGACAGTTTATTTGGCTGACAAGCATTTTATGTGGGGGGCTTCACCCTCCACAACCCCCAATGTGGGGGGCTGTGCCCCCCACACCCCCCTAACTATATATATCAACTCCAGGGTCGCAAAACATTGGGGAGGGGGGTAAATCTGCTTGTCAACCAAATGAACTGTCGACCAACTGAGTGTCAACATATGGCCTGTCGACCATCTCAGGTAGACCCTCACAAAGACATAGTGATTTGGGCTTAAATGGTATAATGTCTAGGATTTTATTGAGCTCTTAATTGTTAGCCTAGTAAAGTCCTATGACCTTCTATGCATTGCACACATCAATGTTATTGTCATTCATATGTGCTACTTTGATGTGCTGATGTACTGCACCCCTACAGCAGTGTATTCCAACCTGTTATCTGAGCTACTGTATTGACGGCCACTGCTGCCATTTGATTATATGTTCTTTCCATAACAGCTGTAGTAATATGCCTCCTGAGGACTGTTGACATGAGATGATGCTATGTACATTGTTGCCTTACTTAGGCATGTGTACTTGTAGTGGAGAATATCAGGATTCTACACAGTTAACATTCTACCATCACAGTGACAGCTGCAGTATGGCACAGGTGTTCTTGTCTATACCTAGAATTTGGAAATGTTATCTGACATACAGTAATATTACATCAAACTGATTACATGGGCACATACGCCTGGGTTCATCCACAAGTTGTAATGCTGCTATATAGATGAACATATTACATGTCGACATTCACTTACAACCATGGAGAACTCATTGTATGTACTATTGTGTTTCTGTTCAGAAGGATAATCCAGATGCCTGGGATGACATGCTCAACAAGCCACGATGCTTCGCTAGGGACAGCTTGTATCTGTCACCCCTGGGCTTTCGGATATTGGCAAAGGCTCTTGCTTCCCCCATAGTGCCTTTTTTAGGCAAGGCACAAAAGACAAACCCACCTCCATAGGTATCACAAGAGATAAGAAACTAAGAGTAATGCTACTCAACGCCAGAAGTCTAAACCTCAAGATGCACACACTCGAAACTCTCCTTAGCATGGAGAACATCGATATCTGTGCAGTAACAGAAACCTGGTTCAAGGCTCCTGAGAGCACCCCAGCACTACCAGGTTATACCTCATACCATACTTTTTGGCCCCAAAACTTGGACCGAACCACAAAAGGAGGGGGAGTATTAATATTCGTCAAAGATAACCACACCTCCAGGTTGGTGGCACAGCACGAAGCATCAGAGACTATCCATGTACAACTAACAGTGGGTAAATCTGCCTTCCAGTTTATAGCCTGCTACAGACCACCCTCCCAAACCCAGGAACCCCAATCGGCCTTCTGAGAACACTGGAAAATATGAAGGCCTCTCCAAACACCATTATATTGGACGACTTCAACTACCCAAACATAGACTGGGAGCATTACTCTAGCTCCAACACCCAAGCCCAAAGGTTCCTAGAATTTATAAACTCAAATGTTATGGAACAACTTGTTACCACTCCCACAAGAGGGGAAAACATACTGGACCTGATCATCACCAACATGGGGACTCTGTGCTCCAGATCAGAAGTGTATCCCTCACTGGTAAGATCAGACCATAAACTAATCTCACTGGATATTCACATCCCGACCCCACCCCCTGCTCAGAAAACCACAGTGAAAAACATCTCTAAAGCAAATTTCACACTCCTCAAAACCGAGGTGGAATCCTTCAAAGCCCCCGAGCCTGTGGAAAATACAGCCCAGACCGCAGAATCCTTTATAAACGCATTCTATGAACACCTTCAGGAATGCATGGATCATGCAATCCCAAATAAAACCAAGACCCAATCCTCCAAAGGCAGACGTCCTGTCTGGTGGGCCCCAGCCATAAACAAACTATACAATAGAAGGAGGAAGCTACTACATGATAGAGCAAAATCCCAAAAAGGAAGGCATCTCTGATCAGTATTAGCAAAAAACTACGGGCACTCATAAAATTGTCTAAGGCCAGCTTCAAGAGAAAAATTGCACAGGACACTAAGGATAATCACAAGGCTTTCTTTAGTTATGTTAGGAACCTGGGTGGGAATTCCCAGATAGGCTCAGAATTAGTCCAAAATGACAAAAAATACATCGAACCCACAGACATTGCCAACATCCTAGCTGACAGGTTCAGCACAAACTTCTCCCACCAAAGGGCAAATATCTATCCCAGCAGAGTGCTGCCCCTGACATCTCAGATGCTCAGGTAAGAGCCACCCTCTCCAAAGCAAAAACACAGCATCAATGGGACCAGATGGTGTCCCGGCTAAGGCCCCCATATGAACTCCAAGAAGAGCTAACAAAAAACAAAAAACTACTGTCAATCAACACCTTACCTACAGGATATGTATAAAAAGTGGGCATAGCAGCAGTAGTGGTCCTCTCCACAAGGTGGTGCCTCAAGCCTCCTGGAAAACTATCCCATAATAAAGCCTGAGTGCCTTGGCTGGCAGCTATGGAAAGGATCATGATGGGATCATCAAATAAAGATATTGGGGACCTACAGACACTGGATCCCACCCAGGCTTTGTTAAGGCGCTTTGTTAATCCTTCTGTCAATTTCTTCTTTCCTTTGAAATTTCTTTGATGAGGCCATTGAGGTGCCAGCCTCCTGGACCTCGCAAAAGCCTTTGATACAATACCCCACTCGGGCATTATAGATAAGCTCACCAGCTTAAATATAAACCCATATGTCACTAGATGGGTTGCAAACTGCCTCAAGGAGAGAACCCACATGGTTAGATTTGCTGGAGCCATGTCAGACTCCAAACCAGTTACAAGTGGCGTACCACAAGGCTCAGTCCTGGGACCTCTCTTGTTCGGTATATATTTCTCGGAGGTACAGGCCAACACGGAAGGACTGTGGCTGACCAAGTTCACAGATGACTGCAAACTGGACGCCATAATTGACTCTCCAGCTGACACAAGCATCCTCCAAAAGGGCCACATAGAAACAGACAACTGGTGCCAGAGCCATGGCCTCAAGCTAAATACCAAAAAGTGTATAGTCATCCCCTTTGGCAAAAACAAAGTGCCCACAAATTACCACATAGGTGGTAATCCATTAAGTACAGAAGAAGTAATTAGGGACCTGGGGACCCAAGTTGATAGCAATCTCTCATTTGACAACCACGTGGCCAAAGTGGTTAGAAAAACATTTTATATAGCCCACCTAATCATGAAGGGATTCACATCTAGATCAGGGGAGGTTATCGTGCCTCTTTACTCATCCCTCATCAGGCCCATAATTGAGTACAATGCCCCTTTTGGGATGTACCTTACCAGACACCTGCAGCAACTGGAAAGGCCCCAAAAGTACCTCACCAAGAGGATCAAAAGGCTCAAACAGATGCCATATGCTGCCCGGTTAAAGAAACTCCAGCTCTACTCAGTGGCATACCACCTGCTCAGAGGCAATTTGTGCCTGATGTATAAAGCCATGTCCAACCCGGAATTAATGGATATGCTGCACCTCAGAAAATACAAATCCCATTGAGCTACATGCTCAAGAGACTTGAACCTCAGCACTGAAATAAATAGGACATGCTGGAGGGACAGATTCATAACCCAGAGGCTCCCTTCACTCTGGAATAAAATCCCAGCCCAGGTTAGGCAGAGTCCCTCATTGACTCTCTTCAAGAGGAATCTTGATGAGTGGATGGGAGATCATAGGTTTACCCTGGGTATCACTTCTGTGTCACTGTTAGACAGAGGCACAGTATACTAACCTCGAAAAAGGGCATAGCAAAATTAATTTAAAATGGGTGGCGAAAGCCAAACACACTCTGGCTAGGCTTATAAATACCCTAGGGCAGATAGCCTAGTATGAACCTATGTTCCCCAGCAACATTGTGTGACTATCAGCATTTATGTCATTAACTGCTCTGCATGAACCATATCCACATTCGTAATGTGTTAATATATGGTTTCAGGGTCCTAACCCACACATTTCCATTGATAAACATATAGACATATGGTATATAACTGATGTAATGATGTGAAATAGGTAGAGTTGTATTACTGAATTAACAGTTCCACTGTGTTGCGTATAATTCAGACCCAATTTTTTATTTGGAGGTGGTGTACAGCCTGAAGTCCAATTGTAGCCTATGTACAGCTATAGTGTGACTGTACTGCATCATGAACATACCACTACATCACAACAGTATTACCACTTGATAGTTTGCATGAACACATATGGATATATGTCAGGATTTCATGGCATAACATTTTAACTGGGAATGTCATGAGGACAGTGAGCATGTGGCACATGTGCTGAGTGTTGACATATACTTATGGAGGGTGCTTCATGTATTATTTGGTATGTGCAGTATCACAGTAACAGCTTTCTTGATCATTGACACTTGACTTTTCACTGCTGTACTTTCTGTGCACATGGGCATAGCTGGTTCATTGTCATCAGTCTCACATAGTGCTTTAACATTCATTATAACACACCACTTCTTAAGTCACACATCAGTTGCAGATGCTTCAGACAATATCCACTGCTATTACATGTGGCAAATACATGCAATGTCCAACTGTTTGTAGGGAATCTGCTCATAATAGTGTGTTGTTTGTATATGTTGTTATCCATATGGCCAATACCTGTGTCACCCAGGGATGTTTTAGTGCATCACATTTGGCACAGTGAGCTCTAAAACATCTTGTCAGCCACACAGAACTATTCTTTGGGATGCATACCCATTAGGATTTGACAGTTCAGACTTCCCTTTAAAGTGTTCTGCTTGATGCTTGTGTGATACATCTTTCTGTGCTGCACTCAGTACATACACAACTCAATGACAACACTGATGATGTGATTCTTGCAGGTGTGGGTTGTGGCTTATATGTCATGCAAACCTCCCAGCTTACCAGGATTACCCCAATTATAAATCTAGATTTAACACTGTTATCATTTTTGGCAAATGGATGGTGAATTACACTTAAAGAATACTGACAATCATTACATTCAGACATGTCTGTTCCTGGAGAACATGTATAATAAGTTACACTCACATATTCTGTCAATGCTGCAAAGTAACGGTCATAATACTTTAAAAGTGTCCATGATTGTGCTTGTTTCTGTTTACATTTGTCTAGGAGTCTGTTGCTATGTGTCCCTAATTGGTTGATAGCTATGGTGGCATGTCAGTCATATTCAAGCAAGCCCATATTTTGCAGGTCTTCAGAGTTTGCATATTCCTGAAATTCGATATACCATCCTTGCTAAGTGTCTTCTCCAGTGAGCATGTCAGTGATGTTTATATCCCAAACATTCATATCCATTGGCATGTAACTTTGGGTGACTATCACATATATACTACCATGCATATGATGGTATAATGTAGTCACAAAGTAGATGTCAACAGCAGTACATACTGTGCTATCTACATATGTGACTTGGAACTGTACATACATTGACATATCCTATCTTGGGGACATTGTCATATTTACCATGCCCTCTTCCTCTTCATTCATTCCTCTCATTCATTTCTGTGCCCATTTCCATCAGCACACTTTCCCTGCCCAGTGTACATTTCCTTGGATTTTCATTTTGAAAATAGTTTTTGTATACATTGCACTCATTACACTTTTCTTGACTGTGTTATTTCTTTACTGTGTTATTACTACTCTTACTGCAGTATTTTCACTGCTGGTAGTCATTGTGCCTGTTCACGCAATCTCACCAAGCAGGTTTGCTTATAAATAAACTTAAATGCTTCTTGTTTCTGTGATTATGCTGCTCTGCATGGTTTTGTAGCAGCACTTTTGCTGGCCATGAAAGCTTGCTTATATTGATATAAGCGTGATGAGCAGCATGAATATGTAAGTAGCACTACTGCTCATTTCGCTAACATGTAAACTCTGCAGGCTTCACATGAAGCCTACCTTAAGTTTATTGAATTCCCAGGAGAAAGTAAAAGAAATAATGTATATCACAAACAACAGATGAGCATTCTCTTTTTTTTCATTTTTTTTCCAAATATAATTGAATAAAAAATATTAACAAATATCATCTAAATTAACTATTTACACTATTTACATTAGCCTGACACTATAACAAATCAAATATGTACAATTACTGTATAAGTATGTCCAATCCGTTATCAGAGTGTCAAATCAGTTATTGTATGGTGTCAATCAGAGATAAAACTTTTCCCCAAGGGTTGTTGATAAATGGCTTTGGATACAATCTTAGTTCTTTAATTTTAGTTTCCAGTAATGCTGTGGTCTTCAGTAAGCTGTAGAAGTCTCCCAAGGTTAAAAAAATTCCAGTATTGTGTGAAGGATGTATATTTTATCGATAATAATATATTTGTTTTAATATCTTCAATTAACTGTATTGAGTGTCCTTTTGTTATAAGTTTCCAATATGAGGTTTTGGGTGTTGTTTTATAGCTTATCAATATTTTTTAAAACTTTGAAATACTGTTTCCCATGTCAAAGTCATTATATATGATTTCATATATGTGTTTCATAAATGTAAGTATTTCTTTAAATGAAGAATTATTAATTATTCGACTTAAATCTTGCAAGTATGATAGAATACTCTGTAAAGTTAGCCAGTCCTGTTGTGGAATTTTGTATGTTGTTAGTATTACATGCATATCTAAAACTTTGAGTTCTTTGAAACATTGGAGCCAACAAACAAATACTTTCTGTTCACAGGAATCAATAATTTCATTAAATATTTTATGTGGAAACTTCTTGGTGACTATAAATAGTGTTAAAAGATCAAACCAGATTTTTAAGTCTATATTTGCATTAACAATTTTCCTAAAAGAGTCAATGTAATAATTAATCATACACGTTTTAGTGGGTTTAGTTATGTGATATTGCAGACTAATACATAATATGTGCCATGGCAGATTGTTTATATCTGTTATTTGATTTTTTTTTGTAAATCAAATGAATTCATTAATATTACAGTTAGTAATTCTTTCCAATTATCAGAGTAATTTGGACTTATCCAATCTGAGATTGTTTTAGATATTTATGCTGTTATATATGTTTCTATGTCAGGAAAGTTTAATCCTCCATGTTTCCATGGTCTGATATGATGTATTAATGCTATTCTGTTTCTTTTGGGAAACCATAAAAATTTTATTAGCCAGGAATTTCTTTCTTTAAATATATTTTTTTCTGGTAACAGTTGTATTGCCAAGGCTGTATATAAGATCTTGGGCAGTAAAACCATTTTTATTAACTGTAGTCTATCTTCAAATGTTAATATTATTTTGTTCCATTTTCCCACAGAGACTTTAATTGTATTAATGATATTATTGTGGAATTTTGAGACAAGTTCATTATTATCCTTGCATAACTCAATTCCTAGATATTTTAAGGTAGATTCTTGTTTATAGGTTCATAGGTTCATAGGTAGGTACTAGGCTATTGGCCCTAGGGCCTATATAAGCCTAGCCAAAGGTACCCTGGCTTTCGCCACCCAAGAAAATTATCTTCCAGTGCCACTGTCGAGCAGAGCCACATAAGTGATCCCTGGGGTGAATTTCCTATCTCCCATCCAATCATCAAGATTTTTCTTGAACAGTGCTAATGAGGAGCTTTGTTTGATATAGATAGGTAGTTTGTTCCAGAGTATGGGAAGTCTCTGGGACAGGAATCTATCCCTCCAGCATGTTCTGTTTATTGTGGTGATGAGGTTTAGGTCCCTAGAGCATGTAGCTCGTAGGGATTGGGATTTCTTTAAGTGGAACATGTCTAAAAGCTTTGGGTTTGACATAGTTTTGTGTGTTAGGCAGAGATCGCTTCTGAGTAGGCGATATGCAATGGAGTAAAGCTGCAGGTTTTTGAGATGGTCTGCATAGAGCATCTCTTTGAGGCCAGTAATCCTCTTTGTGAGGTATTTCTGTGGCCTTTCCAGTTGTTGTAGATGTCTTGTGAGGTACATACCAAAAGGGGCATTGTACTCTATAATGGGTCTAATGAGTGACGAGTAGAGGGGAACAATGTCCTCTTTTCTCCTGGATGAGAAACCTTTTGTGATGAGGTGCGCCACATAGAAGGATTTCCTGACTAATGTGGCGATGTGATTATCAAAGGAGAGACTACTGTCCACCTGTGTCCCAAGGTCTCTTATCACACTTTTGGTGTTAAGTAGACTACCACCTATGTGGTAGTTCATGGGTACTGAGTTTTTACCAAAAGGAATGACAATGAACTTTTTGGCATTGAGCTTGAGGCCATGGCTTTGACACCAGGCATCTGTCTTAGCAAGGCCCTTTTGTAGGATGTCCACATCTTTTGGAGTTTTGATTATGGCTCCTAGTTTGCAGTCATCTGCGAACTTCATTAGCCAAAGACATTCTATGTTGGTCTGTACTTCAGAGAAGTAGATACCAAACAGGAGAGGACCCATGACTGAACCCTGTGGTACTTCACTTGTCACTGGTCTGAAGCTGGATTTGGAGTCTGCTACTTTCACAGTGTGGGTTCTGTCAGTGAGTCAGTTGGCAACCCATCTTGTGACATAGGGATTTATACCTAGTTTAGTGAGTTTATCTATAATTCCAGAGTGGGGGATGGTGTCAAAAGCCTTGGCGAGATCTAGATAGGCTGTGTGAACCACCTTACCCTCATCTACGGCTTTGGTGACTGCTTCAAAGAAGTCTATCAGGTTTAGGAGACATGATATGACTTTTACAAACCCGAACTGGGTGGGGTCCTGAGTTTGGAGATTACCAATGTCATTGTTTATATGTTCCATGATGATACGCTCCATAGCCTTGCAGACCAGGCTCGTTAGGCTAATGGGCAGTAGTTTCCGGGGTCTGTGGTGGCTCCTCCTTTGTGGAGTGGGATAACTGTCGCTGTGTGCCATTCAGTGGGCACATAGCCTGAGGTAAGGCTATGATTGAACATGGTACTTAGGTGGGGTGCCAGTTCGTTCTGTAGTTCATGTAGAACACAACCTGGGATGTCGTCAGGTCCCATGGATGCTGTGTTCTTGGCTTTGGATAGTGTGTTTTTTACCTGTGCAGCCGTGATTGCAGGAACTTTGCATTCTTCTGGTATAGAGATGGGCCCTTTAGGGGATGACAGAGGGGTAAAGTTAGCACTGAATCTATCTGCCAGGATGTTGGCAATATCCATTGGTTCTGTATATTTAGTTCCATTGTGCTGTAACTCAGAACAGATCTGAGTGTTGCCATTGAGATTCTTGACATAGCTATAGAATGCTTTGTGGTTGTCTTTAGAGTCAGTGGCAATTTTGTTTCCATAACTAGCTTTGGAGGATTTTATGAGGGATCTCAGCTTCTTACTGAAGCTGACCAGGGAGTTTCTCCAATCATGGGATTTTACTCTTTTTTTGCAACAGTTTCTTTCTTCTGTTGTAGAGTTTGTTTATGGCAGGGGACCACCAGATTGGCTTCCTTTTTTTGGAGGATAGCATCTTGGTTCTTTTAGGGATTGCACGATCCATGCACTCATGTAAGTGCTTATAAAGTGCATTTGTGTAGGATGCAGCAGTCATACCTCTACTGTCCATCAGCATGGGTGTTGTGAAGTTTGCCAATTCTGTCTTAAGAAGAGTGAAGTTGGCTTTGGAGAAATTTTTTACTGTGGTTTCCCTAATGGGGGTATGGGAGGGATGGGGATGTCTAGGGTGATTAGCTTATGGTTGGATCTGACCAACGAGGAACTGACCACTTTTGTGGAGCACCGGTTGCCCATGTTGGTAATAACCAGGTCTAGTATATTGCTGCCCCTGGTGGGGGTGTGGATAAGTTGATCCATGGCATTGGAATTTATGAATTCCAGAAAAGTTGAGCACAAGAGTTGGTACACGAATAATTTTCCCAGTTATTTGTAGGGTAGTTGAAATCGCCCATTATTAGGGTGTTAGGTTGTACCCTAATATTTTCCAGTGTATTAAGAAAAGAGGAGTGGGAATCCTGGGGCATGGTGGGGGATCTGTAGCAAGCTACAATTTGGATTGCGGTCTTGCCCAGAGTTAGTTGCACTTGGATAATCTCGGATGCATTATGCTGAGCAGCTAGCATAGAGGTGTGGATATCCTTAATGAATATGGACACGCCTCCGCCTTTAGTGTTTCAGTCCAGGTTAGGTGGCCGAAAGGTGTGGTATGAATTATAGCCTGGTAATGCAGGGTACTTTCTGGAGCCTTGAACCAGGTCTCTGTCTCTGCACAGATGTCGATGTTCTCCATTTTAAGCAGTGCCTCGAGAGAGTGAATTTTAAGGTTTAGACTTCTAGCATTGAGTAGCAATACCCTCAGATTCTTCTTGCCTGTACCTGTTAGGGTGGTGAATTTGTCATTTGAACCTTGCCTAAAAAAGGCACTATAGGGGTGGCTAGAGCCTTAGCCAGTATCCGGAATCCCAGTGGCGACAGGTGCAGGCCATCTCTGGCAAAGCATCGTGGCTTGTTGATCATGTCATCCCAGGCAGACAGATACTGGATCCCCCTCTGTTTCCCTATGATGCAGTTCTTTCTTTTTATTTAGAAATACATTTTTTTTTATTTTGATTTATTGAACTGGAGTCCTGAAGTCATGTAGAATTGGGCAATTAATATATCTAATTCTTCTAATGGCTCTTTTGCTTTAGATAATATTAGTAATATGTCATCAGCAAATAGCATTATTTTAGAATTGTATTGTTCACAAACATCTACTCCTTTGATTTTTATATTGTTATGAATTAAATCTTCCAATATTTCAATAGCCAGAACAAATAGTATTGGTGACATGGGACATCCTTGTTTAGTGCCTTTTGTTATATGTATAGATTCAGAGGTAAAAGGACCTAACTTGACATATGCTAAATTATTTGTATATATATTCTTTAGGAGATGAATAAAGGGTGCCAGAAATTCAAATAGCTTTAGGATTTTGAATAAATAGTCCCAGTTTACGGAATCAAATGCTTTCTCTATATTTAAGCCAATTATGAGTGTTTCTTTGTTTTCTTTGTTAACATAATCTCTAAGAGAAATTATCCTTTTAATATTGTCATGTGTGTGTCTACAATATATAAATCCAGTCTGATCATTATTTATTGTCTTGGATAGTGGTATTTTCATTCTGCTAGTTAATATTATCATAAATATCTTATAATCATTATTTAATAATGATATAGGTCTATATGAGGTACAGAGGTTTGGGGATTTGTTTTCCTTTAGGATTGGTGTGATTAAGGAATATCTCCAAGAGGGTGGAATTAAGGCTTGTGACTGAATTTCTAATACAGTTTTATGGAAGAGGGATAGTATCTTTGAAGGAAAAGTTTATATATTTCCATAATTATGCCATCTATACCTGGAGCTTTATTATTTTTACCCTCTTTTATTGTATCTGTAATCTAAAATGTAGGATATGGGTGCTTGGAGATCTAGTTTTAATTTTTTGGGTATTTATTTTTATAATGGGACATTTTTCATCTAGATTTAATTGATCAGTATGTATATTTTCTTTTTGGAAAATGTTTCATATAATGATTTCTATAGTCATCAAGAATGTCACCTATATCCGAGACATTTTCCCCTTTTTTTCATGAAAGATACTTTTAATGTTATTAGCTTTTGATTGTATTTTGATTATGGTAGATAAATTATGTAGATATTTGGGAGAAGTGGCCAAAATATAAATGTTTAGTTTTTCTAGAGCTAAATTAGTTTTATGTGTTAGAATTTTGTTGTATATATTGTTTAATACTTCTACTTTCTTTTTCATCTCCAAATTGTCTTGATTTTTTTTAGCTTTTACTGACAAAAGTTTGGATTGTAGACCTAATAATTCAGAATCCCATTCTCTGATTCTTTTATATAATTTAGAGCTTTGCTATATATATTTAAGCTTTTACTGAGTCCCATATCATTATTTTATTTATCTCTGTGGTGTAGTTAATATCTAAGAAGAACTCTAATTTAGATAATAGCCAGGGTTTGAACTCTTTAATTTTAGTTATATATGGTGGAATTCTGGATTTAAAGATTAATGGTTTGTACCCATTTTGAAGTTTTAGTATCAATGATTTGAGGTCTGAAAAGGGGCAGGAGATGAGCATTTTCTAATGCATCACAGTGTTTGGTATTTTAATTTCTGAAATGTAGACTATCCATTTTTGACAACCTCTGTTTATCTGAAACAATCCTGTTTTGGTTTGTGATTGACTGTTCTACAGCCTCATCAGGGAAGATTTATTTGGATTTCTATTTTATTTTTACCTTGATTTTCTCTTTATTTGTGGGAATAAAGGGATGACTTGCAAACAGGAAGATTTATTATGATTTATATTTTATTGTTTTGTTTTGCCTCTGATTTTTATTGTTTGTTGTTAGAATGGGATAGATTTTAGATTGGAAAACTCTAGCCATTCTGAGTGGCTAGGGGCGATAAATTCACACAGACAGCAGAGAATGATCCAAGCTTATCTGAAAAAATCATGTTTTAGTTTGTGAATGACTGTAAACCAGCTTGGTAAAAGTAGATTTACTGGATTTATATTTTACTTTTACATCTGTTTTTCACTGTTTGTAGGTATAAAGTGATAGCTTGTAGACAGGAAGATTTATTTTGAGATATATATTTGGTTGTTTTACCTGTGATTTTCACCATTTTTTATTAGAAAGACATATTTATAGACAGGCAAACTCTAGCCATCCCAAGGGGCCTAGTCAACTATGAAATCACACAGACCGCAGAGAGGACTAACCACACCTAATCTGAAACAATCTGGTTTTGGTCTGTGATTTATTGACCTTTACTGTTATAACAGGGTGCAACTGCAATGGTAAGCAAAATATATTGTGTGCATTCACCCATGGTTTAAAGAAAATTCAGCAGCTGTGTGACTGGCACAACTGGTACAGTAGGTCAGAGTGATGATGTTAGTGTACTTATTTTAATATTTATTTGCATATTGTTAGTCTGATTTTCTCATAGAAGCTGACAATTTCTTTGAATTCTATGCAACTGATTTTGCTTATTCTTTTATTTCAGAATTCTTTATTCATTTGTAGCTGAAAATAGAGTCCTTAAATGAGTGTGTCATTAATGATTTGCTAAAGCACTAGTATCTTGTACAGTGTATTAAATGCTATGCATATTGAAAAATAGCTCTTGATAACACTGGCAACTTATGCTCCTTATATCAAAAGCTGGATGTTTTGCATAACATTATTAGCAGTGAATCTAGACTTACTGATAATAATTGTACTTATGCAACTGGCACAGCTTGGAAAGCTGTTGTTAAAAGTATTAATGACAGAAAGATAAGATAAACAATATTAGGCTAAGTGCAAATAGAACACATTTAGGAAAGGAAGTGTCTACTGTTAGTAAAGATCACTCAGCCCCTATTAAACATGATACTACAGATGTCAACACTGGAATTTAGGATACATGTATTCATCAGTCTGAGAATTCAGAATGTGAAAGGGAAATAAAAAAGAAAGAAGGAAGGACGTTCACAACAAATAGCGAGGAATAAAAAGAAATTGATTAATGTCTATAATGCAAAGATAATGTATACAGCAAAGGACAGTGCTTGGCTATATAAGACAGATCACAGGGAATGAAAACGTTATTCAATTAGAAAACATTCATTCTACAGGAAAAGGCATCATTTCCAACAGAAAGGGTAGAAAAAGAGTCAAGGGTCAACTGAAAAGGAAGAAATCAAAACTGAACTTGGAAGGATTGAAGAACATTACTCTAAGAAAAAAAAAAAACGGGAAAGACAAAAGTCTTGATAGCGCGTCTCAAACTGTGGAAATACAAAGCCAGCTGGATGACAATTATATGATTGCAAATGTGATAAGCAATGACATTCTTGTGCAACAATGATAGAGCATCTATTACTGAATTAGAAGTTAGAGATTCTTCAGATCTGATCATAAATTATATACTTGTAACTGGAGATTAAATTATTAAAGGAACTGATATTTACATTTGCAGAGAAGATAACAAACATCAGATAGTGTTATTTTTACCAGAAGCTAAAATACAGGATGTGAGAAAGGCCTTAGAATGCCGTAAGGAAGTATGGACCTGTTTTATTTGTGTTGGTACAAATGATCTCATCTATAAGGTCCCTCTGTTGTTTGCAGGGAATTTACAGCCCTATTAGATGGCATTATTTGTACAGATGTTTGTATTTTTCACAAAGCACATATAGAACAGAGAATAAGATCAGCATGAATGAAAATATTTTTGGGGTAAATAGCTACATGAAAAATGGCCCAGTTTAACAAATGAAAATGTGTAGGGCATCCAAGCCTAATTTTGGGCACACGTGTTTAGACAGGATGGACTGCATCTGTCAAGACAAGGGAAAATAATTTTTGCAAAAGATAATATTTCAATATTTGACTAACACAAGACATGATTTTTGCCAGGTCAGAAACTTTAAAGATTCCCATATAGAAACATTTGATGTGTCTCTGGTGGTTGTTAATTCTAGAAGAATAAGTAATAAAGTATTTTTATTGGAAAATTTGCTGTTTTTCTACAAGATTGATGTCATTATTGTTTGTGAAGCATGGCTTAAAACAATGACTAGAGACCAGTTCTGTCAGGCTATAAATGTTTTTACCGAATCAGACATTCTAACAAAAAATCAAGTGGGGGTGTTATGATAGGGATTAAAGACTGCAATGAGACCAGTGAGTATTACATGTTCAGTGATAACACCAATAATATAGATCATGTAACTGTGACAATAAAGACAAACCTGGAACATATAAAAGTTGTTGGAATATATAGACTTCCTCAGTCAGGTGGTGATGACCTATAATAACTCATGCATTTCTTGTATGAAACACAGGAGGGAAAAATAATAGTAGCTGATGACTTCAATTTAGCAGAAACAAATAGGAATACTATTGATTTAACAACATTAGTGAGGAAATAATTTACAATGTATGGACAGGGACAATAATTCAGATTGTAAAAAAACTACCAGAGAACAAACATACTAGACATTATTTATGTTCCCAATGAAATGACTATTACTTTATATCAAGTTTTACCACTGTAGATGGGCAGAGATCATGGGGTTATGAAGGTTGAATTGTTGTTAGATAATTCTTCCAACCTGAAATCTAAACCAATGCACAGAAGATTAATGACAGATTATATGAAAGCAAAACAATCATTATGAAAAATTAATAAGTGATGCATTCAGTGGAAAAAGTGCATAAGGGATGTAGCAAAATTTGAATGAAAAATTGATTGAATGCAAAAATAATGTTTAACATCAGGATCTAGATAATCAAGATAAGCAGGATAAATTTCCATATGAGCAAGAAGTTTGACTAAGAAGAGAGACAAAAATATAAAAAAATGGAAAAGAGATTGAACTATAATTTTGAAAGCTGAAATAAACAAGCTAGACAGACAATTTACACAGAGTATAAGAAAAGATCAAATAAACTATATATAAATATATTAAGCATAATAGGAGAACATTTTAGATATACAGAAAGATGTAATAGGAGTAAAGCCATAAAAATGATAAATTGTGTGTAGATTCTAAAATGTATTCTCAAACAGAACATATTAAAGATATATTTTCAAAATCTTACAGAAAGCAGTTTGGCTCCACAGAGGGGCTGATAAATTAATAAAAATTTGCATGCCTTACCTTAGTTATTTGTACACTGAATCAGGACCTTTAAATCATGCTAATTATATCCTAAGCAGGTGAATGCCATCTTAATTAGCTAATCCCACATGGTGGACTTACCCAAGAAATGCATAAAGTATGCTTAAGGCCTACATTCTGATTTTCCTTCAATACTTCAAGACCATTGGAGTAGATACTTGGAAATTTTAACTGAGATAAAGCTAGGGGGTGCTGCAGCTATTCTACATCTGCATGTGCTACAGGCTGAAGTGAGTGGTGCTGGTGCTGCTTACAATAGGCCTAGGCCGAGAAGGAGAAGGGTGTTCAGGCCCAGGTTAACCATCCAGGTGCTACATGAGCTGGGAACTGTAGAGGGCTACAGGATGGACAGGGACATATTACTGGAACTCTGTGAGCTCTGTCATCCTCTACACAGAGTCAGAACCAAACAAGAGGAACCCATCCCAGTTGAAACTAAGGTATGTGTAGCCCTTGTGATATTAGCTACAGGTACAGGGATGTTACAGGCATGAACATCCAGGATACACCACCAGTTCCTGGATTCTATACTCCTACATGCCAGTGAGCATGTATTATTTCCCCTTACCCCTGATGAGAGGGCCAGTAATATGTAACTGTTCTACCATGTAGCACACTACCCTGAAGTACTGGCTGCCATAGATTGTCACTCATGTACACATCAAGGCACCACCTGGTGAGCAGAGTAGAATCTACATTAACCGCAAGGAATACCAGTCCATCAACTGCCAAATTGTGTGCAATGCCCAGAGGATTATCTTGAATGTGTGTGCTGGCAACCCTGGCAGTTATCACAACTAACATATCTGGCACACATCACAGCTGTACAAGATGTTTGCTAGGGGGATATACCACAGGGCCATTTACTGGAGGATTCTAGCTATGCCCTGGGACTATGGATGATGACATCCATCAGAAATGCACACACACCCATGAAGGAATGCCATAATGAGGCACACACACAAACTAGGAACATCATAAAACATGTATCTGGGCTTCTGAAGTCATGGTCCCTATGCCTAGCTATATCCAGAGGAGTCTTGCAGTATGCTCCATGCACATGTATGCAAATTTCTACAGTGTGTGCTATGCTGCACAATATGATCCTGCAGAAACAGCTGCAGCAGGATCAGCAAGGGGGAAGGGGGAAACATCCCTTCACCAATGCCTAGGTAACCACCTTCACAGTCAAAGGAGTACTCGGAGGAGGAAACTCCAGCTGCTATCCATGTGGGTGGATGTAGGCATGCACAGTATGTTCTTGCTTTGGCTAAGACACAACACATAGCACATTCACTGACCACTTAGGGACCTATGGGATAATACGGTTCTCTTACTCACATACATACATTAAAAATTATGCCAGGCAACTCACACAACCTGTACCTATCCATGTATTGGCTATGTACAGCTTGCATCAGACAGAATCAGCACTGAACTACAGTCATGTCAACCACTGCATTTGCAAGGTAGGTCCTTGTCCTACATTGTAGTCTTGTGGAGTATTATGACATATAATTTTTATCTATGAACTTGCTACAGTATGTAAGTAAATAGTGGCATACTTGCACAGAAAATTAAGTAACATGTGACCACTGACACTATTATACTAGTATGTGTCAATTTGTAAGTAGTAGGCCTCATGCATGAAACCTTCATACAGTCCAACTGTTGCAGATTGCTGGTACATCATCAAAGACAGAAGTTAAAAAGTGAGGCTACGCATTGCAGTTTCGGACTTCAGACTGTTTTGTATCCAAACAGTAGGTGTGGTTTGTCCCTTCACCACCCAATAAAGGGGTGTCCCCTTGTAAATGGCATAACAGTAACACATATATGCTGCCCACAAATCCACAGTAAATGGGTATTTGTCACAATTATTATCCCCACATTTCCAGGAGAATACTATAGATTAGATCATACATTGTATGCCTTAGGTAACTCATGTATAGCAGTGTACATTGCTATTCAGGTGGTTGTATAATTAATGACCCCTGTTCTGGCAAGCTTTATCTGTGGCCAAAAGGACTAAGGCAGCTATCATGTCTTTCTTGATGTGATTTTCTACATATATAGAGGCTGGCTCTGTGATCCATCCTGCTCCAGCCACAATGGGCCTCATGTAGAAAATCACATCAAGAAAGAACTGGAGAAAGTACCAACAATTTTGAAAGATACGAAAGACTTCATAGAAAAGTTGGGTGAGTTCACAGACACCAAAAGAAATAAAAGTAAACATCTAATGGTATGTATGGACATTAAGAATTTATTTACTAGTATCCCCAACTGTTATGGTATGACGGCTATGAAGGAATATCTTATAAATAAAGGCATGTATGGTGAGAGACAAATTGTGATCATCTGTGAACTGATGGAGTTGATATTAACAAACAACATCTTCATCTTCAATGGCAAAATATACATTCAGCTATGTGGAGTAGCAATGGGCACGCCGTGCGCCAATAGCTATGCGAATTTAGTTTTGGCGCACTGGGAAGATCAAGTCATTCATCATGAGAACCCATGGAAAGACAACATAAAGTTGTATCAAAGGTTTGTGGATGACATATGCATTTTATGGGAAGGCAGTGCTGTGGATTTGAAGGAATTTCATCAATATTTAGAAAACAGCACTAACTTCTTGAGGTTCACCGTGATGTACAGTGATACACAAATGGACTTCTTAGATGTGAGAATATGGCAAAATGAGGAAGGTGACATAGAAACAACCCTTTATAGAAAAGCTTGTTGGAAGAACAACATACTACCAAGAAATAGTATGCACCCGAGGCACACCCACAGGAATGTGATGAGGAGTCAGTTTCTAAGGACCTCAAGAATACACTCGAATGATATCAATATCACGAATATGATGGAAGATATGTCAGACCATCTGAAAGACAGGGGGTACAAAGAGATGGAGATCATGGAAAATAAGCAACAAGTCATGATGGAAAGGGAAACGAAGGCAAAACCATACTTAAAGCGAAAAAAAGAAAATGGAACAAATGAGTTCAGAAGGAAAGGCCCAGAGGAGGTTAAGATGATTCTTACCCACACGACTGACACTAAACAAATTTGTGGTATAATAAAAAGAAACTGGAAAATATTAACATCAAATGAAGAATGCAAGGAGATAGTGGGACAAACACCGAGATTTGGATATAGGAATGCAAGTAATTTAAAGGATATTTTATGCAAGGACAACTACTCTATACCACCAATTATGTCAGACAGAAAGGGAACCTTTCCTTGTAGAAGATGCACGATGTGCAAATACATCTGCACAGAAAATGCATTTGAACATCCCGTCACCAAGAAAAGATACACATGCAATTCATATGCGGATTGCACAACTAGAAATGTTGTGTATTTAGCCACATGTTCAAAATGTGAACAATTCTATGTGGGAAAGACTATAAGACAACTAAAAGAAAGGCTCTCCAAACATGTCAGTGACATTAGGTTAAAAGATTTTAAAAGTCCCCTGGCAAAACATATCAGGGATCATGTAGATCATAGTTTTGTTTTCAGGGTTTTAAAAGTTGTATATGTGTCCAGTAGGGGGGGGGGCATCAATAATAGACTAGAGCAAGAGGAAATGTTCTGGATAGGGAAACTACAAGCACATGTAAAACCAGGACTTAATACTACATTTCCCATCCAACCTGCACTTAGGAAGCGAAGACTAAGAAGGCATGTCTAACACTTCTCAAAGAGAAAGGGCACATTAACTTGTAGTGCTGTTTTATTCCACTAGCACTCAGGAAATGAAGATAAGAAGGCGTGTTCGATGCATTAGGGAATGGGTGTGCTAATTAGTAGTTTCACCTCATTGGAGCAAAGTATTTTTTAAATAAGGAACAGTGGTCATTATGTATAGATCTGATGAAGGGTGAACTTTGAAACCCGAAAGCGCTTATCTTTTTGTGTTTGTTTTACTATTTTAACAAGTTCTGACGATGTTTTATAATAAATAGAAGCTGCTTTAAATTTATTCAGAAGTGGATGTTCAGCTCTATTGTTGTCAACTGTTTTAAGGTGATGTTTGTAGACAATATGCCTGCAAATGAAAAGTGCTTTTGAAGAGAGTGGATGTAAGAAGTAACTTGAGACCTTGCTAACTGGTAGTGGTTGTGTCTTCTTACCGCACCTATCACTTTTTAGAGACTCTGCCCTGGATGTGAAATATGTGCTGTTTGCTGCTGTTTGGATATTCTATACTTTTTACAGCATGCTCCTATCCGGTTCCATTCTTTTTGCTGTTTTATATATATATATATATATATATACATATATATATTTATATATAACTTAAACAAAGAGTAAAAAGGTCACAGAGATAACCAACTGGTTAAAAAAATAGACTTCTAACTGTGTGATACCTTAAACCTCTTGCATCAGAAGCCTCATGGGATATATGCAAATCACCCTTTAAGGATAACAGGTATTTCAGCTAAATGGCAATTCTGGGTGTCCATGACTTTTTTTTTTACTTTCATTTTTAAGTCTGTTTATGGACAATTTCAGACCAATAAAGCTACACCCCTCTAGATGTGGACAAGCATGTTTTTGCCTTCTTATGACATCATCAGCACAGCATAAGAGGAATGTTTGACCTTTGGAAACACAGGGCTGTCATACCCAGCTCATATCGATAAAAATTAGGGTGCCTACAAAATATTCCAACTACAGAAATGTAGTACAGAAAATCACATTGTTGTGTGAAACACACTACAAATATGAGTCAAACATCTGGACTTTATGTAAAAATCTGGACAGCTGAGAGGTATGCTGCCATATTTTTCTCAGACACCATGTCTCCCCAAAGACTACATGTGCAACCATTGCAAACTGAGGCCACAATTTAAGTATATGTGCATATATTGACAAGCAATCCCTATATCTCCCCACAAGCAATGCCACCAACAAGAAAACAACCCTGGGTCACTTTGAGTTTTTCACACATGTATCACAACCTGTACAAGTTGTAACATATGATGCTGTGCTCTCCCTCATGGACAGCACAAATCAATGGTGCTCACAGCCTTGCTTATCCAAACACAGACTGAGAAATATGTTCAATAAAGGTATTGTTGTTGCATAACTACAAACAGTACTCATTTGCTAGGCTACTAGCCTCAGATAACACCATGAGTCAATGTGAATATGCAGGCCTCCCAAACTGTTGTTGCACACATGGCTTGGTTATGTCATGTAGTATAAGTTCACCTGCAGTCCTGCATTAATCAGACTTGTGCAGTGGTGCGTGCATTAATTACTTTGATCTATAGTCCCTACACTTAGATAGATAGGAGTATTATTCTCACTGCATTCAAAAGTGTGTGTGTATAAACAGAAGTGGAAGTGTGTATCCTACACTGAGGTAACAAACACCCAATTGAGACAGGTGACCAACCTCTTGCCCCTTACGTGGCCTGCTGATGCAATCTGCCATAAGATCGCCTGCAATCCTATTAAACTCAGACTTGTGCTGTGGCACATGCATTAAGTCCTCTGCTCTGTACTTTGTAAACTTAGATAGGTACGGAATCTACCCTCACTGCGATCAACTGCGCATGCGCACATGTGTGTGTGTGTGTGTCTGTGTGTGTGTGTGTGTGTGTTTGTGTGCGTGTGTCTGTGTGTGCACTCCTGTGCATGTGCGTGTGTGTGTGTTTGTGTGTGTATATGTGTGCATGTGTGTGCATGTGTGCGTGTGTGTCTGTGTGCATGTGCAAGTGTGTTTGTGTGTGTGTGTGTGTGTGTGTGTGTGTGTGTGTGTGTGTGTGTGTGTGTGTGTGTGTGTGTGTGTGTGTGTGTGTGTGTGTGTGTGTGTGTATAAACAGAAGCAGAAGTATATATCCTACACTGAGGTCACAAATTATGTGGTTTTGCACAAACAACCAGTCAAAGCAGGTCTCCAACTGCTTGTCCACACGTGACCTGCTGATGTCATCTACCATAAGATCACCTGCAGTTGTTTTAGACTCATACTTGTGCTGTGGTGTGTGTGTTATGCACTTTGATCTCTAGTTCATAATCTTATATAGGTAGGGGTTCTATTCACAATGCAGTCAACTGTGTTTGTATGTGTGTGAGTTGCTGGTGGATGTTATACATAGTATTTTACAGCAGCCTAAGGGACATTGTCATTTTGTATTCCACAGACACTGCTGATGCTATCAACTATATAAGATTATTGAATATTTATATGTCACAACAGACCATGGTCACACACTGGCCTGACAGACATGTAAATGTCACCTCATCCCATATAAGACAGACAACAGTGACATTAAGTTATTCTATGTACAAGCATCATGACATCTGTTTGCAGTGGTGATGTACAGGTTAACACATTAGATCACATAGGAGTTCATGTAGACTCTGCTTATTTTGGATGATATTGTGGTCTGTATTGAGATTATGGTACAGGTGCAGAGACCCTGGGAAGGTGGAGATGTGCTTTACAGAGGAGAAGAATGAAGGACAGCAGGACTAAGACAGAATATATTTGTGTGAATGAGATGGAAGATAGAGAAATGGTTAGAATGCAGATAGTGCAGTTGGCAAAGGCAGATGGTGTCAAATACTCTAGATCAACAGTTTAAAGTAATGGTGAGTCTGGAAGACAGCTGTAGAAGAGGCAGCATGCATGGTGGTATTAGTGGAGAAGAGTGTCAGTAGTGATCTTTGGCACATAGGTGGCAAAAACACTGACCTGAAGGGTCTACAAGATGGTAGTGAGACCAGCTATGTCATATGGATCATAGATGGTGCCACAGACAAAAAGGCAGGAGTCATAACAGGTGTTGGCAGAATGCCAGATGTTAAAGTTTGAACTGTATGGGCCAAAGATGGACAGGAGTATTAACCATATATTACAGGTTGTACAGTTTGGAGATGAGGACAGAGTGTTGGGATTGTGTTGGTTTAAACATGTGCTGAGGAGTGATGTTGGGTATATTGGAGGAAGGATGCTAAGGGTGTAGCTGCCAGGTAAGAGGAAAATAGGAAGGCCTAAGATAAGGTATATGTATGTGGTGACAGGAAGACATGCAGGTGGTTGATGTGACAGAGCAAGGTGCAGAGAACAGTTAGAAATGGAAGCAGAACATCTGTTGTGGTGAGCATAAATGGTACTGTCCAAAAGAATAGGTAGAAGTAGATGATATCTCTGTCTGCAGAAACCCCACATGTACACATGTGGCATGGGTGTACAGTAGGTGTATTTAATTGATAGTCACTGTGTCTGGACTCAGTTTGGGCTTTAACAGTGTGTTGGCACTACCTGCTCTGGGTTGTGTGCAGAGGCTGTAACACTTTGCCCTCATACCTGCAGAAATGTCAATACACTTGCTTTCAAATACAATTCTCTGATGCTGTTTCCACTAAAGTGATTAACAGCTATAGTACATTACTCCTTGATGCCCCTGTCTACACATCTACACAGATGTATACACACAGGCATGCCTGATAGGGTTAAACAAGGATCCTCCAGAAAATACAAACCACAGTGGTGAATGTCTGTCATGACTGCATTCTACAGTAAGATAAATAAGCTGCTATTTAAAAATTGAACATTGAGAAACCAGATGTGGAAGGCAACTCTCCACAGCATAAACATGCATATAAGACACCTTCAAGAACCCACACAGAGAAACCATGCTAAGCCTTTATACAACAACACACCCAGGGATAATCAGATGGCTTTCTTTATGTACATCTGCAAACCAATATAACTCAGTTGTAGTTGAATCAAACTGTGTATGTTAGCACGCACACTGACCCAGTGTAACTTTCAAACCTGCTAGCAGACAAGTTTGGCAGAAAAGAGTGTCCCTTACAACCACCACATCTAGTACCAACCATGTGTGACACATCACCTCCAAGCTGTGGTATGTACAATGACAAAGTTATCACTGCCCTCTCCAAGACTAGGACCACAGTCTCCATGGCACCAGATGGAATTCCAGCTTGTGTTCTTCAATGTGCTTCAACAGTGAGCTACTCCCATAGGCACCATATTCAGCCACATCTGAAAACTGCTGTTGTCCACATTGAATGGAATACAGTCACCATTTTCCAACCACACAAGAGATAACTGGAAAAATACAAGTGTAATTAAGAACCATACATTTATGTAACCTCTTCCATAGGGCAATGGATACAGTTTGCATGCATCTCAGACGCATGAACTAGCTGACATCCAAGCACTAGATGTGTTCCAGTTAGATGTTTTCAGGAGTATCTTGTGGTGGCTAAATAACATGATGAGAGTCATGACTGTGACCAGAGACATACACAAGGTCAAAGATATGTACACATCCTATTGTAACTTGGCCAAGACCTTCAACACAATCCAACATTTGTTGTCAGTGGGACACTAACCAAGGTGAATATCAAATTCTAGGTCATCAGGTGGTTTTCCAGTGGCATCACAGATCGGCTACATTCAATCACAGTACGAGAATTCATCTCAAGCAGCAGACATATTGCCTGTGTGGAAACATAAGTCTCAGTGCTGTGGTCCCTCATGTTTGAGATATATACGTCTCAGAAGTCTTGAACAAAACAATGTTTCTGTGTCACTAATGACTGCTGACAAAGCCATGGGTGTTACATGAACTGCACACAAATACATCAGCATACCCTGTGGCAAAAATAAATGTTCCCGGTTATTATAAAATAACCATTGGCACACTATTCCACACTTCTGTATTGATAGACCTTGGAACACATGTCAACTGTAACCTGGGTGTACTGTGGAGAGGTACATATTTGACATTATACATCTGATTAGCAGCCCCTTTACCTCAATAGCCAAATATGGTAGCAATTCTCTATACTCATCCCTAATCAGCTATATGAAAGAATATTAACCGCCATTGGAAATATATTTTATCGGACCCATGCACCAACATGACAGACCTCAGGCATGTCTGGGAATAAAACATCTGCCACTGTGTGCAGTATCCAATAGATAGCTTTGAGGCAGATTATATATGCCTTAGAGGGCTATCTGTGGACAAAATGGACTGAAAATGCTGCACATGCATAAGTAATGTGGGATTCCAGTTACCTGTTCTAGTGACTTCAAGTCTACACTATGACATACATAGGACATGCTGGAGAGAGAGATACATCTATCAAAGGTAGTCTCTCTTCTACAGTAGACTTCAAATTCATGTCAATCAAGCACCTACATTACTCTGTTGAAAGACATGCTGGTCTGCAGTAGGCTTCAAATCCATGTCAAGCAGAGCATCTACAATACCATGTTGAAGGACATGCTGGATTGCTTGCTGTAAAAAAAAAAAAAAAATTCTGCTTTTACTGTATTTGTGTTTCTTCCTACTTTATTTTGCTTTTGCGTCATCTTAAAAGTACTCAGTTGTATTTATTACTGCTTAGTGTAACTCATTCTAAGTCTTTTAGTTTAAGCACTTGGGCTTCAGACCAGTTGTTTTACATTAAGAAGGTTTGTGGTCTGCACTGTAGTGGCAGAACAGGTAGCTTACATCCTTCTAAGTTGGGAACTGCTGATTGAGGGCTCAGTGTCTGTTATTCTAAAAGTGTATTAATTCTGGTTTAAGCACTTGGGCTTCAGGCCAGTTATTTTACATTAAAAGGGTTTGTGGTCTGCACTCTTGTGGGAGGAGAGACTGGACTCTGCCCTTTTGAGCTGGGAATTTCTGGTTAAAGGCTTATAGTGCCTGCATATTTGAACTGCTTCTTACTGAAATTGGTACACCTTGTTTGCTGTAGCGTAGACTAGATCCAGGCATGCTGAATCTAGCTTTGTTTGTATAACTTGAGCACTAATCCAGGCATTCTTTAAAGTATTCAATTGTATTTACTACTGCTTGGTAGTAACTTGATTAAAGTGTAGCTATCATTCTAAGTCTTTTGGATTAAGCACTTGGACTTCAGACCAGTTGTTTTACATTAGGAAGGTTTGCAGCCTGCACTGTGGTGGCAGGACAGGTAGCTTACATCCTTCTAAGTTGGGAACTGCTGATTGAGGGCTCAGTGTCTGTTATTCTAAAAGTGTATTAGTTCTGGTTTAAGCACTTGGGCTTCAGGCCAGTTATTTTACATTAAGAAGGTTCGTGGTCTGCACTCTTGTGGGAGGAGAGGCTGGACTCTGCCCTTCTGAGCTGGGAATTTCTGGTTAAAGGCTTATAGTGCCTGCATATTTCAACTGCTTCTTACTGAAATATGTACACCTTGTTTGCTGTAGCATAGACTAGATCCAGGCCTGCTGAATCTAGCTTTGTTTGTATGCTTGTTGTTTGTTTGCTTGTTATTTCCCTGAAACGCTAATACCACCTAAAACGCGGCTATTCAGTGCTTCTGTGGATCCCTAGTGATATCTGCATTACTTACTGTACTTATTTCCTTGTTTCACTTAAAAGAAAGTTACTGTTTGTCATTTTTGCATTTAAGTTACCTGTAACACATTGCATTTAAGTTACCTGGCACTTGCTCACTGAAGCAATTATATAAGTCTGCACTAAAAAATTAAAAGCACTACACCCTCACAAACTCCCCTAGAGTACCTTGTTCCCCATTGACCCTTTTTTCCAATTATAAAGGAATTCCCAATACTATTGTAGCATGTCCAAAGGTCAGTTGTCAATCTCCTCTCCGGTCCAGCTGGTGAATCTGGGAATCTTGAGGCAATGTTACAACTGCCTCATGTACACAGACAACCCTCTCCTCCTCCCAACAAATTCCAACACATGTGAGAGATGCATCCATATAGCCAAACTGGAGGCTAAGCTCTCTCAACTCAGTACTGGCGTAACCAGTCAGGAGGAGAAGGAAACCACACTCACTACAATTCCAGTCTCACATAGACCTACCACGACAGCAAACCAAACACATAAACACACAAAAACATACTCGGAGGCTCTCAATAAAAATCTGCCTAAGCAGCAGAGACCTCCAAAGCAGACACCCAAGCAACCGCTACCCCAAAACAAAACACGTGCAACACATAGCTCACAAAGCCAGTGTGCCGAACAGTCACAGCCCTTAAGGCTAAACAACACACCTGATACACTTGTAATAGGTGACTCTATCATCAGGCACACTGACATCCCGCTCACCAGGCTGAACAAGGAGAAGGTCATGGTGAGCTGCCTGTCGGGTGCTAGGATCCGCCACATAACACAAGCACTCAGGTCACTCCAAGGCAAGTACAAATATGACTCAGTCATTGTCCATGCTGGTGTGAATGACCTGAGATGTACCTCCCTGGACTACATGAAAAGAGATATAGAGGAGCTCTCTGAGCATGTGGCCCAGGCCGGTATGACCCTGACCTTGAGTAGCATCTTACCCTCACCAAGAATGATGCCACAATATGAAGAAAAGATGATCAATTTCAACAATTGGCTTATGTATTGGTGTCATTCAAAGGGGATCCAATGCCTGTCAGCCTGGGATGACATGCTCAACAAGCCACGATGCTTCACTAGGGATGGCTTGCACCTGTCACCCCTGGGCTTTCCGATATTGGCAAAGGCTCTTGCTACCCCTATAGTGCCTTTTTTAGGCAAGGCTCAAAAGACAAACCCACCTCCATAGGTATCACAAGGGATAAGAAACTAAGAGTAATGCTACTCAATGCAAGAAGTCTAAACCTCAAGATGCCCACACTCGAAACTCTCCATGGAGAACATCGATATCTGTGCAGTAACAGAGACCTGGTTGAAGGCTCCCGAGAGCACCCCAGCACTACCAGGTTATACCTCATACCATGCTTTTTGGCCCCAAAACTTGGACCGAACCACAAAAGGAGAGGGTGTATCAATATTCGTCAAAGATACCGACACCTCGAGGTTGGTGGCACAGCATGAAGCATCTGAGACTATCCATGTGCAGCTAACAGTGGGTAAAACTGCCTTCCAGTTTATAGCCTGCTACAGACCACCCTCCCAAACCCAGGAACCCCACTTGGCTTTCCTAAGAACACTGGAAAATATGAAGGTCTCTCCAAACATCATTATATTGGGCGACTTCAACTACCTAAACATAGACTGGGAGCATTACTCTAGCTCCAACACCCTAGCTCAAAGGTTCCTAGAATTTATAAACTCAAATGCTATGGAACAACTTGTTACCACTCCCACAAGAGGGGAAAACATACTGGACGTGATCATCACCAACATGGGGACTTTATGCTCCAGACCAGAAGTGTATCCCTCACTGGTAAGATCAGACCATAAACTAATCTCACTGGATATTCACATCCCGATCCCACCTCCTGCCCAGAAAACCACAGTGAAAAACTTCTCTAAAGCAATTTCACACTCCTCAAAACCGAGGTGGAATCCTTCAAAGCCCACAGGCCTGTGGAAAATACGGCCCAGACCGCAGAATCCTTTATAAATGCATTCTATGAACACCTTCAGGAATGCATGGATCATGCAATCCCAAATAAAACCAAGACCCGATCCTCCAAAGGCAGACGTCCTGTCTGGTGGACCCCAGCCATAAACAAACTATACAATAGAAGGAGGAAGCTACTAAATGATAGAGCAAAATCCCAAAAAGGGAAGGCATCACTGATCAGTATTAGCAAAAAACTACGGGCACTCATAAAATCGTCTAAGGCCAGCTTCGAGAGAAAAATTGCACAGGACACTAAGGATAATCACAAGGCTTTCTTTAGTAATGTTAGGAACCTGGGTGGGAATTCCCAGATATGTTCATAATTAGTCCAAAATGACAAAAAATACACCGAACTCACAGACATTGCCAACATCCTAGCTGACAGGTTCAGCGCAACCCCCCCCCCCACCAAAAGGGCAAATATCTATCCCAGCAGAGTGCTGCCCCCCTGACATCTCAGATGCTCAGGTAAGAGCCGCCCTCTCCAAAGCAAAAAACACAGCATCAGTGGGACCAGATGGTGTCCCGGGCTGCGTCCTACATGAACTCCAAGAAGAGCTAAACCCAAACATAAAACTACTGTTTGATCTCAGCCTTACTACACGATATGTACCCAAAGAGTGGCGTACAGCAACAGTGGTCCCTCTCCACAAAGGTGGTGCTTCAACGGATCCTGGAAACTATCGCCCCATAAGCCTGACTAGCTTGGTCTGCAAAGCTATGGAAAGGATCATCATGGACCTCATAAATAAAGATACTGGGGACCTACAGACACTGGATCCTACCCAGTTCGGCTTTGTTAAGGGCAGATCCTGCCTCTTAAACCTGGTTGATTTCTTTGAAACAGTCACCAAGGCCATTGATGAGGGGAAGGTGGTCCACACAGCCTACTTGGACCTCGCAAAAGCCTTCGATACAATACCCCACTCGGGCATTATAGATAAGCTCACCAACTTAAATATAAACCCCTATGTCACTAGATGGGTTGCAAACTGGCTCAAGGACAGAACCCACATGGTTAGATTTGCTGGAGCCATGTCAGACTCCAAACCAGTTACAAGTGGCGTCCCACAAGGCTCAGTCCTGGGACCTCTCTTGTTTGGTTTTTATTTCTCGGAGGTACAGGCCAACACGGAAGGACTGTGGCTGACCAAGTTCGCAGATGACTGCAAACTGGGTGCCATAATAGACTCTCCAGCCGACACAAGCATCCTCCAAAAGGGCCTCATAGAAACAGACAACTGGTGCCAGAGCCATGGCCTCAAGCTAAACGCCAAAAAGTGTATAGTCATCCCCCTTGGCAAAAACAAAGTGCCCACAAATTACCACATAGGTGGTAATCCATTAAGTACAGAAGAAGTAATTAGGGACCTGGGGACCCAAGTTGATAGCAGTCTCTCATTTGACAACCACGTGGCCAAAGTGGTTAGAAAAACATTTTATATAGCCCACCTAATCATGAAGGGATTCACTTCTAGATCAGTGGAGGTCATCGTGCCTCTTTACTCATCCCTCATCAGGCCCATAATTGAGTACAATGTCCCTTTTGGGATGTACCTTATCAGACACCTTCAGCAACTGGAAAGACCCCAAAAGTACCTCACCAAGAAGATCTAAGGGCTCAAACAGATGTCATATGCTGCCCGGTTAAAGAAACTCCAGCTCTACTCAGTGGCATACCGCCTGTTCAGGGGCGATCTGTGCCTGACGTATAAAGCCATGTCCAACTCGAAATTAATGGACATGCTGCACCTCAGAAAATCCAAATCCCATCGAGCTACGCGCTCAAGAGACTTGAACCTCAGCACTGAAATAAATAGGACATGCTGGAGAGACAGATTCATAACCCAGAGGCTCCCTTCACTCTGGAATAAAATCCCAGTCCAAGTTAGGCAGAGTCCCTCATTGACTCTCTTCAAGAGGAATCTTGATGAGTGGATGGGAGATCGTAGGCTTAACCCGGGTATCACTTCTGTGTCACTGTTAGACAGAGGCACAGTATACTAACCTCGAAAAAGGGCATAGTAAAATTAATTTAAAATGGGTGGCGAAAGCCAAACACATTCTGGCTAGGCTTATAAATGCCTTAGGACAGATAGCCTAGTATGAACCTATGAACCTATAAAGACATTATCTGACAAGGATCACTGCTGCTACTATCATAGACATGGGTGGTCTTTGCTTGACATAACCTGAACATGCATTATATCTGACTGTTAATATTATATTGTGATGTAATGACTATGCTTCTAAACACCATCACGTCAATACCCTAGGCACATCCTATGAACCTTGGAACCTATAGCAATGTACACGCAAACAGGAACATTTTACTGTATTACCATTCTGATAAAAGTTTTCTTCAGTGCTGACATACAATCCTGAGATCTGAATCTGATGGGTCAACTTTGGCTGTGCACCCATATGTTTTTACTAAACAATCCTTCAAGAGAAAGTTAGAAGTATTAATGAGAAACATTTTAATTGTCAGAATTCACAGCCCTTACAAAAGCATCCACTATAAGTAGATAAATTAATACATTAGCAACTGTCTAAATGGCTATGTACAATCTAAATGATAGGTCCAATTATAAGTCCAGCAGCACAAATGGATGTAATAACATCATATTAATATAGACAGTCACCCTGTGGATCAGGCACATAGCTTTAGTATCCCTGAATCCAAAAGATATATGACAGTGATGTGGCACAGTTATCATCACTTGCACAGGGTGGTGTGTATGGGGGGAGGAAGGAGGCCTAAGCTGACACAAAAAGCTGATGTGTGTGTGTGTGTGTGTGTGTGTGTGTGTGTGTGTGTGTGTGTGTGTGTGTGTGTGTGTGTGTGTGTGTGTGAGGAACAAGGGAAGCAAGCAAGATTGACCAGATGTCATGTGTGTGTCTGTAGGTGTCCTCACTGTGACATTGGTGTGTGAGTGTCTGCATGACATGTGTGCAAAGTGGAGAGCTATGTATGGGATGATTTTTTTGGGGGAGGTACCTTTTTTTTTAAGGAGCAAGTGGAATGTTGGGGAAGGGATATAGGCAAGTCTGGGGCATCTAAGTTGGGAAGGTGAAGAAGCATATGCAGACAGATAAGACATACAAGACAAGAGACTGGATCTGTGAAGGATATAAGAGGGGAGTGAACACCTTGGATGAGGTAGGGGTTATGGGTTCGAGGTCTCATGGACATCAGCATGGTAAAGTATGACTCAAGTCCTCACCCATTGAATTATCAGCACTGTCCCATCACAGCACCGCTGGCTGCTGTGGAAGACATCTGTGCCTACGGCCGGTCTGCCATACCAGGATGAAAAGCAGGATCTCCATCCAGAGTTGGCATTTTTCCACAATCTTGTGCACAATCCTATCCACCACAGCTGGCAACTCTACATGGGTAATGTACTCACTCCCTCTGCCTCTGCTCTGAGAGGGGACCACGGGTCTGGTGGCTGAGGCAGAACTACCTGATGGTCCAGGTAGTGCAGGGGCAGCAGGGGGGAAGTGCCAGCAGGCTGAAGCCCAGAAGTGCTGGGACTCAGTGTTTCAGCCGATGGGGCAAATTTAGGTGGATTATGGGACCAGCCTACCCTGCTGTGCTGTAGTGATAACACAAATAAAATTCAAACCAAACAGTAAATAAAACATAAAACAAATTAAATGAAAATTATAAAACATAAAGACACAATTATAAAGCAGTATAAAAAGTTTCAAATAATACAAATACAAATAAAATGATAAATCATAAAAATGAAACAAAATGTATTTCAAAACCAAGAATTATGAAATTATACATAATAAACAAAAAAAGATGCAAAACAAATTAATATAATAAATAATTTGATTTTATATATAATACAATGATAAAATAAAAAATATATATATTTTAGGAAATCCATTAATAAATAAAAGAAGAAAAGGGGTGGGATGGCAATACTTCATTTTTGGGAGTGATGGGATTAATGGTGTGTTACTATTGGATGACATATCTAGGAATAGATAGAGTTTTGCATATTGTTTGCTTAAACACTAAAAGAAATAGATCAAGATGGGTCTTAAAATATATTGTTTTCCTATTTGCTAGATTAAGATTACTTGACCTTATTACTACTTGTTTTTCTCCTTCAGATTTGTTGGTTAGGTGGTTAAGCACTGGGGTAGCTCTGAAAGGTTTATGTTCTATAAATTTAAATACAAAATTTTGGAATTTGAAATATATTGCCTAGTTTGCTATGGAGAAAGAAACCTATATACTAAGTTTGATCCAAACAATAACAGAAAAATTGAAGTGTGGTTAATTTACTCTTGGAATGTAAAAGGCTTTCAAAACAAGCAAAAAAATAAAATTACTCATGCAGCTAGCATTTAAATCTGAAGCTGTGTTCTTTCTTCTCATATGTTAAAAAAATGATTGGGACAAAGAAAAACAGAAAAATGGATAAAAATATTATTGCATCAGGCTACAATACTAATTCCAAAGGTGTTGCTCTTCTAATCAAAACCTCTTTTTACAGTTTAATTACTATACAGAAATCAGATGTTAATGGCAGATGGTACCTCTTTGTATCAAATAATCCTTATTTAAAAAAAATATATTTTGTTTTTAAATATGCATGGTCCATGTACAAGGCAACAGCATTTTATTTTTGAAATTTACAATTTACTTCATAACTTCTCCAATCATTATTATATAATAGGTAGGGATTGGAATGTGGTGACTGACCTAACAATAGACAGATCCAATAGAAGTAGCTCATGTAATAATCAAGCCTCACTTGCCTTGGCTGACCTAATGTCTGACTTTAATCCCATTAACCCCTCTTCAATAAATGGCAGCATCCCACTAAAAGATAAATTTACATATTATTCAAAATGGTACAAATCATGGTCAAGAATTTACTTTTTACCTGATATCATAATCGCTCCTGAAACCGGTAGTAAACTATTCACTGGCACCTAGGGTTTTTTTGGACCACTCAAAAATTATGTTAATACTGTTGTGGTCAAGCACAGTCAGCTCTAAAGGATTAGGTTGGAATTGGTCTCTCTGAACCCCAATTTACTGGACAAGGAAGATGTGGTCCAAGAGATAACAAACGTTCTAGAAGACTTAGGTAATAATCTAATAAATGTCAACATCCCCTATGATGTTCAATGGGTGGTGTGTAAAACCAAAATAAGGGTGGAGGGTATTAATTCAAAAAACAATATTATATAAGAAACTGGTGAAAAAGAGGGAAGATAAATTAACAACAGACATAAATAAAATTGAAGCGAAACTTCAGACTACACATGACTCTTCTTTAGAGCCACAATTAAATATCCTACAAAAAGAGCTTTACCTTTTATACCATATACATTACACATTTCACAAATTGAAATCTCTGGCTAAATACTCTGAATGGATGCAAGCCCCCTCAAAAGCTTTAATGAGATTAATAAATATCAAACAAATGGCTCTCAACATTTCATTCATACAATATATAGGTGAGTCATAATACAAATCAGGAAATTCTAAACACTTTTGTTAAAATTTACTTGGAACTTTATACCCCTCCTAACTATCAAATACCAAGTTTTGAATGTGAGGAATTTCTTAAATGTCTCAACTTCCCAAAAATTAGTGAGATGTAAAAATAATGCCTCAACACTCCCTTCATGATGCATGAATTTCAACAAGTTATAGGCAAACTGAAATCAGGCAAAGCCCCGGGCCCTGATGGTATACAGCAGATTTTTTATAAAACCTTTATTCAAAAATTGTCACGAATCCTCCTAAAAGTCTTCATCTATATTAAGCTGCATAGTATTACTGACCTCTACCTAAATAGGTCTAAAACAATTCTTATCCCAAAGCATAATTCAAATAAATCAAATCCATTCAATTACAGACTAGTTTCATTAATACATTTAGACATAAAATTATGTCTACATTGCTAGCAGAAAGACTCAGAAAGGTCCTCCCAAAGATTTTATCACCTGAACAATTGGGGTTTATGCCCAACAGACAGACCTGGGATAATACCCTAGCACTAGATGCAATGATTTTCCTCCTTAAAAATGATAAATACCCAAGATATGCCCTAGCTTTACATGTGACCAAAGCCTTTGACAAAGTTGACTTGTGCTTTTTATTCAAAACTCTACCTTATTTTGATCTATCCAGAGAATTTATTGAACTGATAAAAATATTCTATAATATCTCATACACCTACTTATACATAAACAAAACAGTTTCAAATTCTATTAAAATATTAAATGGAACTAGGCAGGGCTGCCCATTATCCCCCATCTTTTCAACCTACATATTGAGCCACTATTTTTGTATATACCTCAAGAAACATTTCATCGTATCCCGAGAATTATGAATACTAAAATAACCTTAACAGCCTTTGCTAATGACCTAAATATATATTCAGAACTTCCAAATACCAACTTAAGTACAATTCTATCTTCAATAAAAAGATTTTCCAAAGTTGCTATCTATGAAATAAATCATCATAAAGCTCTTATTTTTCCAATCAATCGAGTATGGAAAAACAAATTATATTTTCCGGACTTTGGGTTTGAAATAAAATATAGATTTCCGTGCTTAGAAATAATCTTTGAACACAATCTCCAGACCATGAACCAAAACAACCTCTACAAAACCTGGGACATTATCTTACAAGACATGCATAGATGGAAACAAATGAAATTACTGCATTTATCTAAAGCTGCAGTTATTAAAATGAACATTTTACCAAGACTATTATATCAATTCAGTGCTGAAAATATTATCATTCCAAAAATGTTTTTTTTTTCAAAAAGTAAATGCAGAACTATCAAAATTTCTGTGGCACCCTAAATCTATAAGAATAGGTTACCCAAAACTTACTTATCCCAAAGAGAAATGGGACTTAATCTACCAGATTTTCAGCTTTAATGTGACATAATCTGTTCTAATGGAATTATACAAATCTCAGAACTTAGACCTATTAAGAATGAGTAGACACCTCCTAGGGTTACAATACGGTATGAATATGTTAGAAAAAGTAATATTAACCCAAAAGCTCTACCCTTTCTTAAAGTAGAAAATTGTAAGAAGCTAAACCTACATAATTTCCTAACGCACAAAATTAAAATATTCCAAAATATATTTAAATCTTTAAACTTAAGCAAAGATGCTATCTGGTTACAACTGATATACCTGAATCCAAATATTAAGATAAACAATAATATGATTAACCTAAATAGATATCCACTCATCAAAGACTGGTGCTTATGGGATGCTCAAAAATATAGGGAGAAATCCATTGACCAAATGAGACCGGCCTCTAACTTGAACAGGGATATATTATTATATTATTATATTAAGACAAATCAGGCAACTTATATCCTCTGTGACATTGATCTCCGGCCTCAGCAGCCCAGATATTGATACCTGCATAACATTTAAAACTCTATCCTATAAAAAGATGGTTTCTAATGCCTATAAATTAATTAACTCAATCAAGCACCAATCGTCTCTTGTCTTTTCTAGGTATTGGAGTGTGATGAATAAGGAACTTACAGATGAGCTGAAATCCCAAGCTATCAACTCTACTCTCAATTTATCTCTGTTTAAAAACCCTATATACACTCAAGTAATGATTAATCATAATGCATACCTTACACCAATGAAACTTAATGAATTTAGTCCTAATACCTCACCTCAATGCCCTTGTCATCCTCATGTCAAATATGATCTGTTTCATATGTTATGCAATTGTAAATTCACATATAAACTTTGGTGCTCTCTGAAAGTGAGATTACAAAAAATGGGCTATAAAAAATCAACACTTTCTTAGGAATTTGTTGTTCTTAACATTACCAGTCAAAAACTATCTAAACTAAAAATGCATATTCTGATAACTCTCTTCACATTAACCAAATTGTACATTACTCAAAACTGGTTAGACCCCTCTAAAGTCTCTTGGATAGGCTTCAGAAACATGGCAGTTAGATATACATCCTCACATAAACTTATAATGGGGAATAGTAATAAATATTTACACTATCAGAAATACTGGAACCTTCTCCTAGAACACATATTAAATGACTAAATTAGGCAATATTGGGATCTTATTGTTCGTAATACAAATAAACTTGTCACATTAAGCTTAAATCTCCATTGGTGTCACTACTTAGACTCTTGTCTTATATATATATTCTATATTCTCGTACAATATAATAACATAAACCTGGTGCCCTTCTTTTTGTAGCACATATTGTATATAGTGTATATAGGTTTGTTATAATTTTTACTGGCTTGGTGATCTCTTACTTCTTTGTATGTTTGCTTGGTTGTCTTACTGTCTCAAACAGCATTGAATCTATTAACTTTTGAATGCTTATATTTTATAATATGAAAATAAAACAAAATATTTTGATGAAAAAAAAGAAAAGGTGTGAGTGAGAGAAAATAAGAGGAACATTAGTAACCTCACAGATAATATGCAATGCTTTCTACAATTAATGTATTCTAATCTTTTGCAGTCTAGTGATAACAATACCACCTGCTAAGAACATTTCTTTATTACTTGGAATGCATATACAGGATTAAACCTAACAGCAGGTCATGCAAGAGAGAGATATAGGGTTATGCCCTTCAAATGATATAATGATGGTTGCTTAACAGTACTGTAGTTTTTATTGATGGCAGGCTAAAACAGTATTGTAATCAACTGAGCTTTACATTTAGGGAGTGTAGTATTAGAACCCACAAGCAATGACTACTGTGCTTTTCCTATGGAATACAACATAATGCAAACACTCTTTCATTTTACAGTTTATTGACTCATGTTAACTGTTATCTGAGAATGTGCAACTGTTGCTTTGTGTTACAGACCACAACTTACCACCTTTAAGAGCAGGATATCTTGACATATCATAAATTAATGGGTGTACAATGACCCATAACTCAAAAAATATTTAAAATGTTGCTCTTACACACATGGATAGTTGCACAGGAGCTGTGTTACCATACATTTTGACACTCATTATTTATTGACTTCAGTATAAATTACTTGACAGCCAACCATGGATCTTACAATGAACAGACCAAAACAGTGATTCTTATATCTTGGTATTCAGCAGAAATAAGAACAATTAAAAGCTATGCTATAGAGCAATGCATGCATACCTGCTTTTACAGCTCAGGTATGCATTCCCAAGTTCATACAACTGTATGATATAGCAAATATTCCATCTACAACTGTTAAGGGTGCAATAACAGTACTTTATATAATTCATAGGATCATAGGAAGTTACTAGGCTATTGGCACTGAGACCCTTACAAGCATAGCCAATAATGTAGCCCATGTTCCAACAAGTCAGCACCCTATGCCAGTGTCCATCAAGGATGCAGGTGGAATACCAGGGGTGTATTTTCTGTTCCCCATCCAGTTATCCAAGTTGTGCTTAAAAAGGGTTAATGAGGCACTCTGCTTGATGTGGAGAGGGATTCTATTCCACAAACGGGGGAATCTCTGGGACACAAATTTGTCCCGCCTACAAGTACTGTTGATGTCACAGACCAGGTTGAGGTTGTACATGTGGGTTAATTGAGTGGAGCTTGACTTGCAGATATGGAGCAGTTCCATCTGGGTGGGGGTTGAGATCGCTTTATATGCCAGACAGAGGTCACCTCTGAGGAGTCTGTAGGTGACTGTGTAGAGGGGCAGGGCCTTTAGCTTATCTGTGTAGGGTAGATGTGTGAGGCCTAGGGCTCTCCTGGTGGTTATGCTTACTTAGCACATGCTTGTTTCAACTGGCCAATCTGATTGCATGGGACGTCACATTTGAAGCCCTCTCTTCTACAGCTTTGGAAAAAGGGAAAAAGAAAAAGCATTATGGATATCAGTTTCTCCCATACTCAGCTTTAATATTTACAAGAAATACATGAAAAACATACACACACACATGTCTAGGGTGTACCCTACCCAACACTCCCTGATCCATCAATCAAGGCTATACCTTTTTCTGTGGTGCAGGCCATCATGGTGGTGACAATATTGTTCCTCAGTGCAGGGGATACCAGTAACACTGGTAAGGGCCCTAGTCAAACTATCCAAGGATTTTGACTTAAATTGAGAGCCGGTGTCATTTTCCTGCAGCAGCCAGGACCATGGTCCTTAACCATGAATCCAAAAAAGACTTTGGATGCCTGTACACCCCAGAGCTGTGCTCTAAAATGCAGTTCCTCATCAATGCCTGCCATTGCTGTACAAGGTTGATCTCAAAAATGCCTGTAGCACAATTCTTGCCTATTCACTTTTAAATAGCATGTTTTCCCACCAATCGCACTTACTGATAGTGTGCACTGTCTACATTTTGATACATTCAAAAACACTGCACTCCACTTACCATTGTGCAAACAAAATAAAATAAGTGAATTGTTTTGAGTGATGCTAAGTGCTGTCCATCTTTTTCAACTGTATCCATAAATAAATTACAACCAATGCTATTTCAACTTTATTTTCTTATGTTATTGCTTTATTTGTACAAGCTGCAATGTCACAACACTATAAATAAGTTCGTGTACCTTGGACTAGAACTCGGAAACAGCTGTACTGCAGTCCAACACTCTATACATGTCACCACAAGATTTGTTACACATAATCACGTATCTTAGTATTCATTGTTAAGTTGATGGTGTGCTCATAATGCAGTTCTGCTTACCAGGATTGCATGATGCCCAGCAATGCTGAGCAATAGTAATTGAAAGCATCCAGTTTCTATTTTTGGTTGTCTGGGTCATGTCTGATACATAGTTGGGCTTGTTGAGCAAATGAGGCAAGCAATGCCAAATGCCACAGCATGACATGCAAACATGGTATTAAACAAAATTAATTAGAAAAAAAGGAGGAAAACTCACACTATGTAGATATAACTAGTTCTGGCAGTCTTTCCATGGTTTTGGCTGTTATTTTTACAGTGTTCCTCATAAAATGTGTAGTTTTGAAATAAATATTCGGGATGGATGGCAATGAATACAGATGGCTGGTTTATTGTAGGATTACGCGGTTTGGAGGTATGGGGGTGGGATGTTGGTATTCTCCTGTACATGGATTCATTATCTGTGTTGTTCTATGAGGTTTGGTGGCCAACACTACTGGTGTGCCACGAAACCTCACTATGGCACACCGTCCAACATTAATATGCATTGCACAATGCAGTGAACACATCACGGCCATGTAAACAGATAAACTCCATGTGGGCTCTATATGGAATCTATACATACTTTATTAAATCCTGCAGATAAACTTAACATCAGCATTTGATAAGATTATACACAAAACACTGCTCAATAAATTTGAACAAATAGGCATTGATGTAATTTTGTTAAGATAGGTTGCTGCATGGTTACAAATAGGAAATGGCAAGTATCATATAGCAATATGAAAATATCAGTCAGGTCTGCATTAGATAATCAAAGCTTTAGGTAATTAAATACCTAAAGCTCAACACCTAAATAGTGAAAGTGGTAAACTGAGAACAGCCACTTCTATACATTTTTTCATAGGGAAAAAATTTGCTTGGCCAGAAAAAAAAAAACTTTCAAATCCTAATTGACTGGGGGGCTTTTCACCCCACACCCCCCCATGTGGGGGGCTGTGCACCCCACACCTCCCTAACTAAATATAACAACTCTGAGATCACTTTACAGTGGACAAAAGGACAGATTCACGATAACGGCCAAGCAAATGTTTTCCCTACGAAATAATTTGTGGAGGTAGTCGTTCGTGGTTTACAGCTGTTTAGATGTTGATATTTAGGTATTCGATTACCTAAAACTTCAACTATATGATATAGACCCTATCAGTCTGTTACAGAAATGTCATATAAAGAAACATGAGCAGGAAAGAGTGCATGCATATTTGGGAATTAATAATGGATTGGCAATAAACCATGAACAATTGTGAATATAACTCAGTAAGGCATATTTTAGAAGTCTAAAACTAATTATGAAAATTGCCTTGACATCTAAATGTAATTTCCAAGCTATAAACCAGTTTGTTCTAACTAACAATTTTGGTATGACTGACTGGTTTCAAAAGGGACTGGATTATTTGGACAGGAAAACAAGAAATATGCTTCATGCTTATCAAATGATATATAAAAATCAGTGTATACCAAGATTATATATTCTTCGTTCTGTTGGAGGTATGAGCCTCCTCAAAACTGATTACATGCATAGATATGCAGACATTGGACTGCATGCATATCTGTTGACCTCACCCGATCCAAACATACTAAATGTTTTAAAACATGCCACTTCACTCTCCCTCCTTGAACATCCCCTACTTCCCATAACTTAATCTACTTTCTTCCATTAACTTACTGTTCTCATTAGCTCTCTCTAATCTTCCTTGAATACTCTTTCTACTGTCTTCTAAAATCTATTAAATGAATCGTCTTGGAAAAACATTCTATTGTAATTGCCTTGCCTTCGTGCAACTACATTATGAACCACTTACCCCAAAAACTATATTCATCTGAATGACATATTTCTTTTTATACATCTTGAAATAGTTATGCTATACTTCTGATTATTGACACTATAACATTGTATTGCTACTTAATGCCTTGTAATAATCCTGTAACATTGTTGTTTAATGTTAATTTATAATGACAATTGTATAATATGTTGGAGCTTTTCCTCCCCAGGCCTCCACCGAAAAAGGGCTCTTCAGCTCAGTTGGACGATCCCATTCAACAAATGTGAAATAAATAAATAAATAAATAAAAATAAATAAATAATGAGAAGAAGTCTAAGATGGCTTCCCTTCTTAGATTAGCAGAAGCATATCAGTGTTAAGTGGGAATGGAAATCAAACTGGAAGTAGACAAAAATCTGGCAGCAATTGAATGTGTCAAAAGCAAAAGAAAGAATATAAGAAGATGGATCAGATGAGAAGGAAAAAAATGTGGAAAAGGCATAAATATAATGGCATGTGTAGAGATCTCCCGGAACAACCTTATGCCTTAGGACTGGATGCGGGAATAATTAAGGAGAGGCGAATTGATACCAAAAGATGAAAGGTTAATAATGGCAGCCCAAGATAGTGGACTATGTACATGGTTTACAAAGTCCATTGAGCATGTTGGAGAAACAGACCAGTACAGGGTCGGTAAAACAGACCTAGAAGCATTCACACATCTTGGTGCTTGGTGTGATACACTCATGGAAGAGGGCCTGCATACTGAAAGGCATAATAATGTGGCAAGACTGTTGCACTGGGGATTGTGCAAATGCTACAACACCAAACTGGTTGATAGGCATTGGAAACATGAGCCACAAAGCATTGTAGAAAATGATGAAGTTTACATCACTTGGTATTACCCAACAGATGCAAGTAAACCAGGTATAGTAGTCCAGGAAAAAAAGACAAAAGAGCATTGATCATTAAAATTGCTAAAGCCGGTGATTACAGTGTCATACAGAGAGGCACAAAGTCATAAAATACCAGGATATATAGGCAGAAAAAAGAGCACTGTGGAAGAAAGATACTCAAATAGTTGCAATAGTAGAAGGAGCAACATGTCTCATAAAAGAATTTACAGTCATACTTAGATATGCTACTGGTACACGTAACTCCATATGAATTACAGAAGAACTCAGTTCTTGGCACATTGTGTGTACTTGTGAAGAGGACACTTGGCTAACATGAAAGACTGACATAATGCTAATTGCATGAACTTTAGTCATACTATGACTTAGGACTGGGGTCCACTCCATCATGGTATTAGAAAACCAAAAGACTTGGAGAAATTAAATCAAGAGCAAATGGACATGTGAAACTCTAGGATACAGCCAATGTGCCCCACAGGGCTCTGTTCTAGGCCATACTTGTTAAGGTTGTATGTTTCAGAACTATCTTTTTATCTGAAGTATTCTACAGTCTGTGTGCAGATGACTTAAAAATGGGTAAACTGATTACAAGTGTTACAGGTGGGGCATATCTGCAAAAGAACGCGACTAATTCGACCATCTGGTCACAGAAGAAAAATAATACAATCATAGGATCATAGGAGGTTACTAGGCTATTGGTCTTGAGGCCCTTATAAGCCTAGCCAAGAGTTTAGCCCATGTTTAGACAAATCAGCACCCAATCTCCCTGTCCAGCAGGGACACGGGTGGAATCCCAGAGGTATATTTTCTGTTTCCCAACCAGTTATTCAGGTTGCACTTAAAAAGGGGTAAAGAGGTACTCTGCTTGATGTGGAGAGGGAGTCTGTTCCATATATGGGTGAGGCTCTGGGACACTAATCTGTCCCACCAAGTCTTGTTGATGTCACAGACCAGGTTGAGGCCACATGTGTGGGTTATTCAAGTGGATCTTGACTGGTAGATATGCAGCAGTCCCATAAACGTTTGGTCTATGATTGTCTTGTATGCCAGACTGAGGTCACCTCTGAGGAATTTGCATGAAATTGAGTAGAGGGATAGGGCTTATAGCCTATCTGTGTATGGTAGATGTTTGAGGCCCTAGATTCTCCTGGTGAGGAACCTCTGTGGTCTCTCTAGATGATAAATGCACCAAAAACTAACCATATGTGATTTGGAAACCATAGATTATTATATTCCATCTAGGATATGAGCACGGACCAGCTTTCAAAGCTTCAGGGCACACTTCACTTGCCCTAAATGCCACGTCTATATCACATTATTGAAATCTTACTACATCGAATCACTAAAGGTCGACTAATGATCGATGTAGTAAAACATTGAATAACATTTAAAAAAAAAGAAACAAAAATAAAAACTAACTAGCCTAGGCAGGGGGACAATCCCCCCATGCACCCCCCCACACCCCCTACTTAAATATTCCAACTCCAAGCTTGCACTACATTGAGGTAAAAGGAAATCTCCCCCTATGGAGATTTCTGTTTACCTGTACAATGTTCTGCGCTTTCGATGCTGTGCTGCCGACAATATCAGCTTCGATATTGTCGGCTTTTGACATCATGAAGTAGACCCTAAATGCCATTAGTACTTCAGAGACACATAAAGAAAACAGTTTGGGCATAAGAACTTGAGAGCCTTCTTGCTGTTAAAGTACACTCCATTTGAGAGCTTTGTGGAACTGATTATCGGCAAATAATATTTCAATGCTCTGTTGGAGAAAACCCTTCTACAGATTCTATTTTTTCTGAGGAAAAACTATGTTTTTATTGTGAAAGTGATTATTTTTGTTAGAAAAATTAACTTCTATTGGCTATTATTACTTGTTGGGGAGTCTTACCCAGTATATGCCTGTATGAGAACAACTGAGTAAAATCTACTTTTTCTATTTGTTTTCTATGTTTTCTTGTAGAATGAATGTGCCTGAGGCAAGATATTGTGCCTTTGAGGTCTGTCATTTATTTGTTTTCCTCAAAATTATTAATTTTCTCTCAGGAGATTTACTGGCTCTCATAGACACTGCTACCTGTCTTTAAGGCTTATTTTTTATCTGGACAATTGAGCAGTTTCAGGTCCCCTTGGGCCCTCCTCCCCATTCTACAAGAAAAGCAACGTTGTTAGGGAGACTTTGGGTGTCAGGCTAGCTCCCTCACTGCCTCAATTATTGATGGGTAAGTCTGCTATGGCCAGACATGTCTGCTCTAACCAGTCATCAATGTGTCTCTGTAGCTCCTTGGGAATCCACAAAGGAAAAAAGAGTTAGGAACATCCTTTGTGGCTATAGGGATGTTTTCTCTGGGCAAAGAGAACCACTCTTGTCAGTTTCAGGGGAAGAAGCTGGTGAGAGTCCACCACATAGATGGGTTAGGATGCTTCAGTCAGTGTTTTTCCAAGTAGTCTCTTGGTAAGAGAAAACAAAATTTAAGAATGTTACTTCTTATGTTTCAATTACTATGAAAAGTGAAGACTTGTTCAGATTTGTTAAGCATCTCATGTCCTCTTGTAATGTTTTGAATCCTGTTTCTTTTCGATTCAAAAAGATTTCCACTCATTCTGACACTGATTGCAAGTCTGAAGCACAGGGAATAGAGGAATAGTGTTTTTTCTTTCAGTGATTTATCCACAAGCTAAAGATTCTGACTGAAGAAATTGTTTGTTTAGATGTTCTGCCAGAAAATCTGTCTTTTTTCAGAGACCTTAACTAAAATAAAATAGGTATTTAAGTGGAAACAGAAAGAAACTGCTATTTCCCAACAAAAGTATTATGATTTGTTGCAAATGGATATTCCACAGCTTGCAGCCATCCCTCCTGTTTTATCAGCGTTAGACAAATGTTTTCATAGCTTAAAGCATGGCTGACAGTTATTCTCTTGCTGGAAGGTTATATAAAGTACTTCAGGCTAGTAAATATCTGTTTTATAATTCTAAAGCAGACCCTGCAGTTATTTCCTTATTTTAAGCTTCTAACAGCTTATTAATGCTAACCCCATTCCCTCTGACAAGAATGGGAAAGCTTTTGATTGATTTGGAAAGAAAGAAAATGCATTTTTCTGCTACTTGAACTACCAGGCTTCTGTGTTAAATTTTTTCTGGCTTATTTTGAGAACAGGAGAAAGTGAACAACTAAGCTCCTTGTTCTGAGATAAAGAATTCACTGAATGCTAACTGAATGTGTTAATTGTAACTGCTTGTCATATACCCCTTAACATGTTCTTACGACTCTGCTGATGCTGTCTCCAAAGTTGCTGCTGTGGGGTCAGTTACCTGAAGATTTGCTTGGCTACATTCTGAAAACTTATCAGAAGATGGTAAAGCTAAGATTTTCAATTTTTGCCTTGACAAGGATGTTCTAATTGGTCCTTCTGCTGCAAAGGTACTTAAAATATTTGATGAAAGAGGGAATGTGATTCAAGAGGTGATCTATATTTTTCAACCCTTGTTTTTTTTTTAAGTTTAATAAAAACCTTTTTTATAATTTAGCACCTTATTTAAAAAAAACAGCTTTAGCAGCAAGTTGATAAGAAATAGGATTTTAAAAATCAATGGCAATGAGGCTATAAAAATGAAAGGAAAGCCTCCCAGAACCACTGATAGTCCAAAAAGTCAGGGTGAATACTTCCCTTTCCACATTCCCCCTTCCTCCCACACCAGCAATCTATCACTCAGCCTAGTCTTCATCTTCCCATGTGACATCTGATTATCTCAGACAAATGGCTTCTGAAAATTATCCAACAAGGGTGCAGATGGCAGTAAGAGTCCCTCCTTCCTTTTCAGAGGATTCCACTTCATACTATAAACCAAACATTCCTGTTTACTCCAGTTTGAAAGCAAATGCTGTTTTGGGGAGTTATAGATATAATGCTCTTTGATCATTTAAGCAAAGGTTTTTATTCAAGGATCTTTCTGGTGCCAAAGAAAGAGGGAACTTGGAGACCAGTCCTAGACCTCTACTTTCTCAATTAATTTTCAAGGTCCCAAGTTCAAAACATTACCTGTCCAAACCCTGTTACATCTCATTCCTTTACTCAGTTTCACAGGTTCATAGGTTCATAAGTGTGTACTAGGCTAATGGCCCTGGGGCCTTTATAAGCATAGCCCATAGGATTACTCTGGCATCGTGCCACCCGACCTTAGGTCTCAGTGCCTTTCTCGAGTACAGCCACTGAAGTGATCCCCATATGAATTTTCTATTTCCCATCCAATCATCAAGATTTCTCTTGTAGAGGGCCAGTGAGGCACTCTGCTTGACATGTATGGGAAGTCTATTCCATAGCATGGGCAGTCTCTTGGTTATGAACCTGTCCCTCCAGCTTGTTCTGTTGATTGTGGTAATGAGGTTGAGGTTTCTGGAGCGGGTAGTGTGGAGGGATTGTGATTTCTTTAGATGTAGCATTTCTAACAGAACTGGGTCAGGCATGGCTTTGCAAGTCAAGCAGAGATCGCCTCTAAGTAGGCTATATGAGACAGAGAATAGTTGTAGTTTTTTGAGTCTGTCCATATAGGACAAGTGTTTAAGGCCTAAGATCCTCTTTGTGAGGTATTTTTATGGCCTGTCCATTGATTGTAGGTGTCTAGTGAGGTACATGCAAAAGGGGAATTGTACTCGATGACTGGCTTAATGAGGGAAGTGTAGAGGGAGACAATGACCTCTTTCTTCTTCGATGCAAAACCCTTAGTAATGAGATGTGCCACATAGAAGGACTTTCTGACCACAGTGGCAATGTGGTGGTCAAAAGAGAGGTTGCTGTCAATCTGTGTTCCCATATCTCTTATTACATCTTCTGTGTTCAGTGGACTACCATTGATGTGGTAATTCATGGGAACCGGGTTTTTCTCAAAGGGGATGACAACACATTTTTTTGTCATTGAGCTTAAGGCCATGGTTCTGACACCAGTCATTGGTCTCAGTGATGCCTTTCTCTAGGATGTCAACATTATTTGGGGAGTTAATTATGGCTTCCAACTTGCAATCGTCTGTGAACTTTGTCAGCCACAGTCCCTTCATGTTGGCCTGAACTTCAGAGAATTAGATACCAAACAGGAGAGGACCCAGGACTGAACTCTGTGGGACTCCACTCATGACTGGTTGACAGTCTAACTTGGAGTCAGCTACTTTCACACTGTGGGTTCTATCTGTGAGCCAGTTTGCAACCCACCTAATGATATAGGGGTTGATACTTAGCTTAGTGAGGTTTTCTATGATTTCTGAGTGGGGAATGGTGTCAAAGGCCTTGGCCAGATCAAGGTAGGCTGTATAAACCACCTTGTCTTCATCCACAGCTCTGGTAACTGACTCAAAGAAGTCAACCAGGTTGAGCAGGCATGATCTTCCCTTCACAAAACCAAACTGTGTGGGATCCAGGATTGGAGTTTCCCTATATCTTTGTTTATTAGGTCCATGATGATGCATTCCATAGCTTTGCATATCAGACATGTCAGGCTAATGGGGCGATAGTTCCCCGGGCCTGTAGTCACTCATCCTTTGTGGAGAGGGATGACTGCAGCAGTGCATCATTCAGTAGGGACAAAGCCTGAGGTGAGACTGTAATTGAACAGGGCACACAGGTGAGGTGCCAGTTCACTCTGTAGTTCATGTAGAACACAGCCAGGGATATTGTCAGGTCCCATAGAAGCTGTATTCCTGGCCTTGGACAGTGCTGTTTTAACCTGTGCAGCAGTAATACTGGGTGCCTGGCAATCTACTGGTATTGTGATTGGTCCTTTGGCAGAGGAAAGAGGGGTAAATTTGGCAATATCTGTTGGCTCAGTATACGAGGTACCATTGTGCAACAGCTCCATGCAAATCTAGGTATTGCTGTGGAGATTCTTTACATAACTATAGAAGGCCTTGTAGTTGTCTTTACTATCTGCTACAATTCTGTTTTTATAGCTAGCTTTAAAGGATTTGATGAGGGATCTCAACTTTTTGTTGAGGCTGATAAGGGAGTTTTTCCAGTCTTGGGACTTTATCTTATTTCTCATCAGTTTCCTCCTTCTGTTGAAGAGTTTGTTTATGGCAGGGGAACACCAGATTGGCTTCCTTTTTTTGGAGGTGAGCGTCTTGGTTCTTTTGGGTATGGCGAGATCTATGCATTTGTGTACGTGTTCATACAGGGCCTTAGTGTATGATTCTGTGATCATGCAGCTGTTCTGCAATTGCATAGATGCCATGAAGTTAGCCACCTCTGTTTTTAGGAGCCCAAAGTTAGCTTTTGATAAGTTTTTCACGCTGGTTACCTTTGCAGGGGGTGGGAGAAGGTGATTAGTTTGTAGTCAGATCTAACCAGGGAGAAGTTGACTATTGGTACAGAGCATTGGTCACCCATATTAGTAATGTCCAGGTCAAGGATGTTGCTACCTCTAGTGGGGGTAAGAATGAGCTGGTCCAGGGCACTGGAATTAATGAATTCCAGGAAACATTGGGCAAGTGTATTGGTACTTGAGTAATTTTCAAAGTTAATGAAGGGGTAGTTGAAGTTGCCTAGTATGAGAGTGTTAGGTTGGACCCTAATATTCTCCAGGGTGCTTAGGAACATGAAGTGTGAGTCTTGGGTCATGGTTGGGGACCTATAGCAGGCTATGACCTGAATCGCTGTCTTACTCAGTGTTAGCTGCACCTGAAGTATCTCTGATGTGTCATGTTGGGCTACCAGTCAGGAGGTGTGTGCAACCTTTATGAATATGGAAACACCTCTACCTTTGGAGCTTTGGTACAAGGTCTGGGGCCGGATGGTGTGGAATGAGTTATAGCCTGGTAGTGCAGGGGTGCTATCCGCTGCCTTGAACCAGGTCTCCATTACAGCACAAATGTTGATGTTCTCTTTTTTAAGGAGTGCTTCGAGCGAGTGCATTTTGAGATTTAGACTTCTAGCGTTGAGCAGCATGACCCTCAAATTGCATTTGTTTGTAGCTGTTAGGGTGGTAATTTGGTCTTTGGAATACCACCTAAAAAAGGCACTATGGGGTGGCAAGAGCCTTGGTCAGTATCCAGAAGCCCAGGGGTGACAGATGCAGGCCATCTCTGGCAAAGCATCTAGGTCTGTCAATCATGTCATCCCAGGCAGATAGATACTGGATCCCCTTAGAATGACACCAGAAACTTAGCCAATTGTTGAAATCAATCATTTTCTGCTTGCTCAGAAGCTTCTTAAGTTTTTCTGTATCTGGGTCACATTGGAAGTTCTCTGTCTTACTCGGTGGTTTATATACTAAACCAGGAGTATTTGTAAAATATCTGGCTCCAGAAATTATTTATTGCAGACTTCAAGACATTGACATCTTTCCATATTTGACAATTCTCTCATACTCACTGCCCTTTTTCCAATTATCAAGAATCTCTGACATATCAAGAAACCTGTGATCAGATTGCAGAACTTACAGAAATCATCTCATCCATTCACACATAGTTTTTCTGTGATGTCTTCTGGACATGTGCCTAGCAAGAACTTTTCTTCCACTTGACAAAAAATAACTATCTAGAGAGCTCTTCCTGAGTTTTTCCAAACAATCTCTGGGAGATTCTGGGTTTATGGTTTATGTAATTATCCTGATTCCCTTAGACAGACTTCACATGGGAAACATTCAGTGATACCACAAGTCAGTGTGGTCTCAGCATCAACACCCATTGCCTTTTCAGATTCCAGTGATGGGATTTGTGAAAATGGAGGTATTGTTGTTGCCAGACCATCTCTCTCTCAACCCAGGTCTCCCTTTCTCCCCTCTGCCTCCTCCTCAGTCTATTACAATAAATGTTTCAGGTTTTGTTGGGGGTCTGTATTGAATGGGGTGAAAGTGCACGGTCTGTGCAACAAGTGTGACAGACAAGAGAACATCAGTGTCAAAGAGATGCTGTCATCAATCAATACTGTGGGATGCTTAAATTATTTCTGGGCTTCAGAACCTCTTCAAGTCATCACAGACAATACCACAGTGATGTGGTATATAAACAAACAAGGGGTACCAGATCTTAATCTCTGCAAACTTTATGACAGTCTGGGAGGTGTCAACTCAGCTCAGTTTGACACTTCAGGCTACATACATTCCATTAGAGTAAAATATTATAATAGACAAGCTGAGCAGGACCAGGACAGAGCCTAACAAAAGGAAGTCACACCAGGGGGGTTTCCAGGAATTGATACAATAGTGGGAAGAACCTCTAATAGATCTATTTGCCTCATTTGAAAGCAGACATTTAAAAAATTCTGATCCAAGAAACCCTGCAAACAGGCCAGAATACAGATGCTGTCTCATTCCCATGGATGAGAATGTTCCTATATATGTTTCCATACTTTACATTGACAACAAGGATTCTTATAAAAATCGGGAAGGACTCTCCATATATAGTGATGGTGAGACTTCTTTGGCCTAGGCAGAAGTTCTCTATGCTTTTAAAATTTACAAGAGCAACTACCACAAGCTTGCTCTCAGACTGGATTTACTGACACAAGACAGGGGTCATTTGATACACCCCAATCTGAAAATGCCTTAACTGACTGCCTGGATGATAGTGTTTTGATACGCTTTAGGCACCTTTTTTTTACTGAGGACGTGTAGCAGGTACTAAAGGAGACTGAAAAAATGCTACTAAAAATCAGATATGTATGATGGAATAGATGTTCCAGTTAGAAGTAGGTAGATATATATGTAGATATCCTATGTACTCTGGGTGTCTAAAGACAGGTACTACTTGAATAGAGCATGTTCCTTCAGGAAAGCCGATCTGCTATTTGTCTCTTATGAAGATAAAAAAAAAGGACATCCAGTATGAAAGACAATTTCTAGGTGGCTGTCTCATGTTATTTCTTTTAACCACTCTCATCATAACAAGCTACTTCCAGGCAAGGTTTTGGCCTACTCTACCAGGGCTTTGGATTCTTCCATGGCTTTTTGGAAAAAGGTGGATGATAGAAGTATTCTAGAGGCTGCAGTTTGGTCCTCTGTTCATACTTTCACAAAGCTTCACAAACTGGATTCCTTTTCCAGATTGAAAACCAGCTTTTCTAGGACCAAGGACCATTCTCCAGGGGCCCCTCAATTATTTAATTTCTTCCTCCTATCTATGTACTCCTAAGTAATGGTAATCTTCACAAACAGCTTAGGCTACTGCAAAAGAGATTTAATTATGAACATAATGCAGTTGGAAAAGTAAACTTATCTTCACAGTAGATGTTCTACTAGATTGCTGTTGGAGTAGCCGTCCCCTTCCTCCACCCTACCCTCCTTTTTTTCTTTTATGATGTGTTGCCAGGGTGCAGCTGTACATACCAGTGAGTATACAGTTATATATGTTTCACTATTGCATCTTCTTTTCCTAGATTTTTTTCCTTTCAGGGCTATAAACACCCTTCTTGAGGCAAAAAAGCACCAAAACTTTTGGCATCCCAAATTCTCTCTTTATGTTGTTCTGCTTTAGGCACTGGCAGTTACAGCACATGAAAGATTCCCTGAAGCTTTGAGAGTTGGCCAGTGGTCATATCTTAGAGAGGATATAAGTTCATAGGTTTGTAGGAAATTACTAGACTAATGGCCCTAGGGTCTTTACAAGTCTAACTACGTTATGCCTGTGTTCCCTAATTGACTTTGGTTAGATGGTCATTATTTGCAGAACACATCTATTATCAGCACTGAATGCCTCTGTCCATGAGGGACATATGTGCTATCCCCATGATGAATTTATGGTCTCCCATCAAATAGTCTAGCTTGTGCTTGAATACGATAATTGAGGTGCTTTGCTTCATGTGAACTGGGAGTTTATTCCAGGGGAGCAGCAATCTCTGGGAGATGTATCTGTGTCTCCAGCATGTTTTGTTAATACCACAGGCTAGGTTGAGATCCCTGGAGTGAGTGGCTTTTGCCCCATTTGATTTGCGGATGTGCAACATTTCCATTAAGGCAGGGTCAGAGACTGCTCTGTAGGCCAGGTACAAGTTGCCTCTCAGCAGCTTCTAGGATAGAGAGTACAGTGACAGGGCTTTCAGTCTTTCTATGAAGGTCATGTTTTGGAGGCCCTGAATTTTCCTGGTGAAAACCCTCTGCGGTCTCACCAGCTGCTGCAGGTGTCTGGGAAGGTACATGCAAAAGGGAGCATTGTACTGTATTAGTGGTCTAACGAAGGTATAACATCCTTACTCTTGGATGTGATGACCTTACTTATGAGATATGCAACATAGAAGGCTTTCCTTACCACTGTGGACACATTGCAATCAAAGTTTAGAATGATATCAACCTATGTTCCCAAATCGTGCATCACTGGGTTTGAGCTTAGTGGGGTTATGTCAATACTGGAAATTGCAGGGACATTCTCTTTGCCAAATGGGATAATAATGCACTTGTTTGCATTTAGTTTTAGTCCTTGGCTTTGGCATCAGTCATTTGTCTGTGTTAGCCCTTTTTGTTATATGTTAACATCATTTGGGGACACAATGATTGCACCCAGTTTGCAAGCATCAGCAAACTTGATAAACCACAGTCCATCTACTTTCTCCTAGACCTCTGAGAAATAGATTCCAAACAGTAGAAGGCCCAGCACAGATCCTTGTGGTATGTCACTGGTAACTGGTCTACTGGTAACGGTGGAATCTCCAACGTTGACAGTATGCATTCTGTCGGTCAGCCAGTTGGCTACCCATCTTGTGACGTATGGGTTAATCCCCCAGTTGGAAGAGTTTCTCAATGATACCTGAATGGGGAAATGTGTCAACAGCCCTAGCTAAGTCAAGATAGAAGCATGTATTGTTTTGCCTTCACCCAGGGCTTTGGTGACATTCAAAAAGAAATCCACCAGGTTCAGTAAGCACAATCTACCCTTAAAGAAGCCAAACTAGGTTGGGTTAAGAGTTTGAAAGTTACCTATGTCCTTGTTGATAAGGTCCATGATGATTCTTTCCATAGACTTGCAGATAAGGCTGGTTAGACTTATGGGTCTATAGTTCCCACAGTTAGTTGATGGATCCCCTATGTGGAAGGGGATTATTGTTGCTGTTCTCTACTCTGCTGGAATAAAGCCAGTGCTCAGGCTGAGGTTAAAGAGAGTGCCAAGTGTTTCCACTAGATCTTGTTTAGGATTGTTTAATAAGCAGTCTGGGATGTTATCTGGTCCCATACAGGCTGTGTTTTTTGCCTTGGAGAGTGCAGATATGACCTATTCTTTAGAGATACTAGGCAGAGGACTGGAGTCAGGTATGTTTTGGGGGATGGCTAGTGGGGAAAAGGGGGTAAAGTTTGTGCCAAATCTGTCAGCTAGCAGGCTGACAATTTCCTCAGGTTTAGTATGAGATGTAAACAACAGTTCATCGTAAATTTGAGGATGGCAACCAATACTTATTTGGTACTAGTTGCCATCCGGTCCATACTATCCAATCTTTACCTTATGGGGAGATGATTAGATTGTCCAGGCTTTGTAATAACAAGTTAGATTTACAAAAGCAAATTTGTCAAACTTTGTTTATGTTCTTACATAGAGGATATAGTAAGAATTTAATTCAAGGGTCTATTGATAAATTAATGCAGTATAATCTTAATAAGTGTAATATTAATAGCAGATAAAGACACATTAGTGCTAGTAATAATAATTCTCCAGTTGAGAGAGATAAAATGTTTTTTGTGGCTACTTACAACATTTTAAGTACAAGAGTTTGGGAACTAATAAAGCATTATTGGAAATTCTTACATAGAGATGAATTGCTGTATAGGATTATTTCTGATTTATCCTATGTGGCTTATAAGAGAGGACAGAATTTGGGGGATAAATTAGTTAAAGCTTATTTTATTTCACCTGCAGTTAGTCCTTCTATTTCCCCAGTATCTTTGGGTACTATACCCTGTAATAATTGTAATATATGTTTTCATAAAATATCGAGGTTTTCTAGGATTAATGGGAAAATGTTTATACCACATAATCACTTTGCATGCGATACAGCGGGTGTAATATATTGTCTGAGGTGTCCCTGCAACCTCCCCCAGGATTCACGAAGCCTCCGTGTAAGAGTTATAACTCTTACACGGAGGCTGCAGTTAAACGTAGTGATGTCAGCATGCTTTGCATATTCATGAGAGCATGCTGAATCACACCTAAGTCTAACACGGTCCGTGTAAGACAGTAGGGGGCGTGTCCGTAGGCCGAGCCCTGCAAGCGGACACGCCCCCAGAAGTGTAAAAGTGCCCAAAGTAGACACCCACAACAGAGTCCACGGAAATGTGAATAAACACAACACAACACATGCCCCTACAGACTATAAACATAAAAGAAATATAAATGAACATGTTATATTTTTTTTTAAATTGTAAAGATGTTTAACCGTAAGTGCGCTCGTTTGCGCGGGCGTGCCCGTAGCGCAGCTACAGTTAGCAGTCAGTGGGAAAGCATATAAGAACTAAACATGCAAAGTAAGCCAAGAAGCAATAGCGTAGCGGTAGAGATGTTGGCTGAAGAGCAGGCATTCATAGTTCGAGCCCCCACAACACCAATTTTTTTTTTTTTGCAAAATAAGCAGGAAACAAGTCCCTGACAAATATGTACACATAAAACCACAATCCATGTAAAATGTAATGAAATAGCTGATTTATATTGAAGACATGTGAGGTACCAAAAGAAGAAAACATGCCAGATGTGCTCATAGCTGAGCTACAGTTTAACAGAGTGAGTGCATGTGCCCATAGATGAGCAGTGGTTTAACTGGTGCAAAATGCGTGCCCGTAGCTGAGCAGTCATTTAACATGTTGAATCTATGTACCCCTAGCTGAGCTGAGCGTAATATGCGTGCCTATAGCCAAATGAGGCTTAAAGCAGTGCACCCCGTTTGTGCAGAGCTGCGCACCGTGCAAACAAGCTAACCGACGGGCAACGTTGAGCAAGCCGTATCAAAACTGCCTTTACACAGACACACCCCACAGCATGTCTAGACAGTCATGAAAAATATAAAGCAGTGGCCAGGTTCGAACCCAAGATACTATACACCATAGTCAAGGTACAGAACCACTAAGCCATGACAGCAGTACCTAGAAATGCAATAATAGCTAATATATAGGAATGAATACAAAATACAGCATGACAATGCAGGTTTACTGAAGTTGATACAATTCCAAAATGGCCAATCACAGATATGTGCGGGAAAAACGGACTATATAAGCCCCATAGGCAGGAATACACAGCATAAACGATTGTAGAACAGACCTGCAGGCAGAATGTCAGGTGTAGGAGAGGGTAGTCGCTTTCGAGCACAGAGGTGGGGTGTTGAGGAGTCCAGGTACATGGCCTGGCTCCTAGTCCACAATCATGAGGCCCAACTCATGCAGGGCCAGGTCCTCTGGGGAGCATACAGGGCTGAGGCGTGGGACCGGTTGGCTCATGAACTCACCAGTGCCACAGGGATTCCAAGGACAGGTGAGCAGGTCCATCACCACCATGCAGACCTGAAGAGACGCAAGCAGGACCAACTGAACCTTTGGATCCTGGAGGCCCGGCAAACACCCAACGCCCCACCACTGAGTAAGTAACATTTAATTATGTATGTAAAAAGTTAAACTAGCTGATATTATGGAGATGTGTATTCCAATATTACTTCATTTATATTACAGCTGCAGGTGTCCGTTCTGCGAACCGCAGAGCCTATGGCGATAGGCTGGTGCGGTTGCGCCACCAGGCAGGTCAGTAATCCACTACCAGTAACTGTAAAGAAATATAAAAGTATGACAGTCAGCAAAAGAGTGCAGTGTAGTCAGTAAGGAATAAAATCTGCAAGTAACAGTGTGAAAGTGTATGCAAGTATTGCTTGATTACAACAGTTTACAGCCTGTAAGTGTAAGCTAAACATGAAACTGTCCGACATATATCCTGAAATAAAAATGCCCTGCCTGTAAGAAAATAGTACACAACCTGCAGCAGGCTGAAAAGTATAGCTGCAGAAGATGATAAATCACATGTGTGAAATATATCCCTGTGGAAATACTGAAACATGACAGAAGTGAGACTGCTGGAAAGGATTGTAATAACTACTGTTAAAACATGTCAATAAAGCCTAGAAGTGCCATCCTGAATAGTAAAATGAAAGCAAGTGAGAGAGTGTGAGAAAGTGCCATGAATCCAGCAATACAGTAGTAATAACCCCTGAATAAACTATACTGCAGTCAAGACAGAATGAAATGCATGTCAGATTCAAAACCAAACAGCTAAATCTGTTCAAAGTGTTGCTGCATCTGGAATGTGTATCCCAAAATCAGGATATGTTGCTCTCAGTCTGCAATATGCAGATAGGATGTTTGTCTGATATACCAAACATCCACACTTGTCTACAGCCATATAAAGCAAATGTAGCCTTGATGTAGCTGAACAAAGCTAGATATGAATGTGTATGAAGAAAAATAAAATGTATATTGATGTTGCATTAACAGTCCTATCACCAAGTTGAAATAGTTAACATATAGGAAACTGTAGTTAGAACAGTAGTGTGTATATAACTGTAGCTATTAGAAATGTACAGCATATGTATTGTTATTCGAAGGTGTTAATATTACTTTCTTCACCCCACCCTATAACCACATATAACCCATTCCACGTGAAAATGGTATGTGCAATCACAATTAACACCCCTGGACGTTTGTCCTGTTGGATCATATATATTTGCATGTCTGTTGATGCATCTGCCCTGTTCATACATCCACACCTGATGGCCTGTTGCCATCAATTAACCCTGCATGTTGTTGGACTGTGTATTTCTGTTCAAATTATGCATGTGTTATGCACGCTGTTCAATGGTGTGAATATCTGGGTGTTTGGTTAATGGGAATACTAATGCATGCTGTTACAACTAATTGTGAATGGTATTATATGTCACTAACCCAAACTGTCATGACATAATGCAAAACATAGTACGACAGGGAAGGCGGGTTCCAGCGGACCCACCTCTCCCACCTCAGCTGGCGAGTGCACCTGGCACTAGTGCCGAGTCCGGACCCTCCTCCGGTGGCCCTGTGCCACCTGCGGGTGGAAGCACTGCAGGGGATGGGGCTCGCCCCCCCTCTGCAAGTGTGGCCAGAGGAGATCCACCACTCACCCTCCGTAGCGTCTGGACTGTGGTGCGTAGGGAGATTCGGGACTCTGTCCTTGAGCCCCTATGCCAGCTCGAGGCATGGGTGGCGCAACTAACGGGCATGCCTGTTGCCCTGCCTACACAGCCCCCAGCACAGCCCCATCCTGGGCAGTGAAGGAACAGTGGCAACTGCCTATGGGTGGGGATATCAGTTCCACTGTTGCCATCTGTGGGCTCATGGGCTCTGGATATCCAAACCTCCATCCCCGTCAATTGTGTAACCCCCCCACATGTGTCATACACCGCCCCTGTATGCGTCTTGTTTGTCTTGTCTGTTAACCTACCCAACCTACCTCCCCAGCTGTACCGACTACCTTCACCTGACATACCACTCTCACCTGAAAAAAAAAAAAAAAAAAGGGCACTCTGTACCCACAAAAAAATTATGCCCCATACATAGCTGCCCATTCCGTACACATGTCTACTGGACATGGAACCTATCAATCCCAATTGGCTGTACAACAAGTATTATTGTTGTCCTGACACCTCTCTCAGGGGTGGAAGGTTTCAAATGTCACACCAAATTACATATATATGCACAGCTGTTGCTGATGAAGAAATGGGCAGCTATGGGCCTTACCTACATCCCTCCTGCACATCCCAAGCGTGTTTCCCTACTGTCTTACCCTCTTTGTGACCCCTTTTTCACCACTTTCCTGTCTCCCCATTTTTCTTTTCTTTCAAAGAAAATAGCGCAGGTGTGCGCAAGAGTAAGCACGTTTAAGTGGTTGTAATCGGGTGTGCGCTTGTTTGCGCTGAGCTAACCGCCAGTGTGCATGCATGAGCTCCGCGCAAACCAGCGCTAACCCAGTTACAACTGCTTAAAAGTGCCTTAGTCACTTTGATTGACAGGTCCTGTACTCAGCTCAAAAGCAAAATAAAATCCCACTGTGAGTCCCAAACCCAGAACCTTGGCAACTGTAGTCTGCATGACTTACCACTAAGCCATGACTCTTATAGAAGAACATTGTGCTAAAGTAAATATATCATGTAACAGTAGGAATGAATGTAAAGGGAATATAGATGTGTAGTGCACAAAGCATGACATTTAGAATTACTATCAAAACTGGTGGATTTCCATAATAGTAGTGTGTGAACAGAAACAGCCATGCTAGTTGGAAGCTAGTAGGTAATAATGTCACTATAGCACCTTGCAAGACACACACATACTCACAGCAGGATAAGCACTGCCCATACCCCACAACCTCTTACAGGAACACATCTGGACCAAGTAATAAAATATGTGGAGCAAAGGCCCAAAACCAGGGACACATTACAAATAATGTTACAACAAACACAGACAGTTCAGAAAGTAACAGGGTCTACACTTTGTGGGATGTTTGGAAGGGTATGCAGTCTGGAACTTGAATGTTTGTCACCATATTCTTACTTGAGCCCAGAGTGACTTGCCAGAAAAAGGTGTGCATGAGATATTGACCAAATTATGAAGCAGAAATGTGGACAACCTCCAAATATCTGTACATATGACGGGCCCGACACCACCATATTTGAATAGTTAAGAGCCTAGACATAGCAACAGTGAATGATTTACAGTGATGCCCCACAGACCCCATGTGAAATGTACAAACAGTAGGCAGAAAGGTGTAACACATGCAATGGTAACTATGGAGTCCTGAAAGTATTCACCACTTGCATGGCAGAAAAAGTGTAGTAATACATATGCTCATGCTAACCCACAGTCACAACTGCAGCATACCAGACATTTTAATGGGTGTACCCCACTGATATGTACCATTCCATGAGGCACATAACAGATGAACCTGAATGTCTCTGGGGCCTGCCCAGCAGCATACTCAAATATCCTAATAGATGTCAAGGCCCACACCATGGCCAGACCACACTGCATGCTGTAACACCCTAGCAGATATAGCAAGCATTCCAAGGTGTGAATGTACATGGAAAATAGGAAAGCTACAGCAGCACACTACAGTCAAGACACCTAGCAGGCATACAAGTAGTGACTGTAAAGGGCAACTATTCAAGCCTTAGCAACAGAGTGCAAGCAAAAGTGAAAGGAAAGCACACACACACACTGACACACACACATTAACAGTAGTAGTAGTTGTAGGTGTCAGTGTACATACACAGTTAGTACAGGAAACTGGATAAATGAATTGAGGAATGTTAATCTACAACACACCTGGAAATATGAGAGAGATACCAACCTTTACACTCACAGAACATTGTCCACAGCATAACAGCATGGTCCCTGCCCTTAACATCTGAAAGGGCTACGCCTATCTCACACACCTTTTTATAGCACTGTTCTGAAATCACAGTGAGAACTGCAATCAGTACACAACTGGCTGCATGCAATTAGCAAATGCTGGCTAACAATTGGTGCAGAGGCCATCACATGGGCATATGCAGATACCTACAAAAGTATGCTGTACTCCATGTCCACGCATGCAATACTTTCATTGCACCCTGAGAAGGACGTGAGAGACAGACAGAGAGAGAGAGAGAGACAGAGACAGAGACAGAGACAGAGAAAATTGCAATTAAGCAGACAGAAACAAAATGTTCAGCAACAGCTACCTGAAAGCTGACAACTGGGAAGTTGAGCAGCAGGAGAGAGAACCAGACAGCAACACAGGCAGCTGTGACAAACACAGGTAATGTAAAGTAATACTATAAAGGTCTACATACTGTGAACCCTCCATATGTGTCATTGGTCTGTATCCATATGTATATGAAGATGTGTAAAGGGCAGGGGACATACAGCAACTATCAGTGAAGGCTGTACATACATTTGTATGTGAGAGCATCTATGTGCACATATCAATGTTGTTTGATTGTAGGTTGTAGTGCCATGTACAAAGTAGGTTACACAGTTATGTATGTTTAGCAGTATGTTAGTGTGTGTATACAGTATGGTAGACAAATATGTTGATATACCTGTCTAACATATGGATATGTATGTATGTCAACATATATATATGTATATATATATATATATATATATATATATATATATATATATATATATATATGATATGCATATATGTATACATACATAGAGAGAGAGATGTAGGAATACATAGACAGATGTAGATAGAATATTGTACAAACATATCTATGTAATGCACACATACAGATATAGATATATGTAGATACATATACATAGACAGACTGATCTGACTACTTACAGGTATGACTGTATATGACGACCTGCAACACAGCCTGTCCCACTCCCTCTGACACTCACACCCCCTCTGTGCCCCCCCTCCACATCTATAGCAATATATGTACATCAATATATATATATGTGTATATGTATATGGACATATATATATATATATATATATATATATATATATATATATATATATATATATATATATATATACATATAGATATATCTATATACACACACATATATATATATATATATATATATATATATAGAGAGAGAGAGAGAGAGATGTATATAAATTCTGAGTGAGGCACATGTCTACAGATGTATTGCAACAGGTGCCTGGTGACAAAGGCATGGAGTAAACACCAGTGTCAAATCTGGAGTACCATACCACATTCCGGATCATCTACACCAGTAACCACCAGATATGTGATTGGCTGCCCACCACTGCATGTTTCAGGGGTGAGCAGGGTCAGTAATGTGTACAATAGTGGCCCCAATGATATTCACAGTGGCACACTATCCCTGGAATACCTGCACATGGTATGTGTCAGCGGACATGGTGAGTCAGGTATGGACATGTAGGTCGGTGTACCCCTCCACACCACATAATGGATGCCATGGTATGGACCTCACATGACAGCTACAGATATGGAGAAGGACACAGTGACATGTACAACACTGTGACAATGCACTCAAACACATTACCAATGCACAGTGACTGACAACACCACAGAGTACACATATGCTACCCACATAGAGGTTACCACTCCCGGATTTACATATGGAGGTCACACCCATGACAGATGTCCAACAACCATAGTAACACCTCCCACCATCCACAACCTAAATGTCTGCTGTGTGTCGTCTGTGCCACTGCAATAGTGTGCACATGTGGAGGTAAGAGTTCCTACCCACAGATAAGACATACCCTGCAATAAACCACACAGTGTTAAGAAGCAAGACTCCCCATGAGTACATGTCACACATACCCCTGCTGAATGTTAGTCAGATAGGTAATATGCTATATGAGTCACCCTGTGTAACTGTGTGACAGCAGCAGGTACCATCACACCACATGTGTCACAATGGTCAGGGTAGCAGAACAGTACGCTGCTGTAGACACAGGGGCAATAGCATATTGTATAGTATTGTATTGTAATGTAATGTATTGTGTTGTATTGTATTGGTATGGTGAGGTGCCTCCTTCATGGAGTGGAACCACTGCTGCTGTGCGCCAGTGTACAGGTACATATCCTGTAGTCAGGCTAGTGTTACATAGCACTTCTATATGTGTGTTTAGCTCCTGTCAGAGGTTATGTAGCATGCAACTGGGGATACCATCAGGTCCCATCCATGTTGTGTATTCTGCTGTCCTGCAGGTGTCTCTCACCTGGACATCTGTGATGACAGGGAGGTTACAGTCAGCTGGGATAACTATGCCTTATTTCGGGGGAGAAGGCGGGGTGACACCTGCACTGAACTTGTCTGCCACAATGTTGTCGATATCTGTGGTGTCAGTGAAATATTTGTTGTGTACTACCTATGGGCATAGAGGATGGCTCCTGACCAGGTTACTAACATAACTGAAGAAGGCCTTCTGGTTATCTGTAGTGTCACTCTTGATTTCCCTCTCAAAGTTGCCCATGTAGTTTGTATGATGGAAAATAGATCCTTACCAGTGCTGCTCAGACATGCCCTCCCTTTAGTGAATTATGCTCTGTCTTGCAGTAGCTTCCATCTTCTGTAATACAATCTGTCTATGGCTGGGGTCCACCAGACAGGATGCTGTCCCGTTGTGGAGAGTGTCTTGGTCATATATGGGATTGCATGATCCATGCATTCTCGGAGATGTCTCTAGAAAGCAATTGTGTAGGGGTCAGCATTGTGGGTTGTATCTGCCACTGGCCCAGTGGGCTGAAAGGATACCATATCACTGTTACAAAGTGTAAAGTTTGTATCTGTAATGTTATGCACTATAGTCGTTTGTGCTGGTGGTGGAGGTGGGATATGTATATCCAGGGCAATCAGTGTGTGGTCAGCTCACAGTAGTTGCTGATGTAGGCCATACAGTACCTAGATACAAACCCCCAGAGTGAGGAGGTGCTCTTGACCTGAATCAGTGTTCTGACTGCTGGGGTTTGGTAGTATGTCGTATGGAGTTTGCCAGGTACTGTTGCACAGTTGCTGGCTGAGCACCGATACCTGGCCATCTACATGTGTATCCACCAATAGACAGACAGATGCTACATATGTGAGATATGTTGTATCATAACAGTTGGGTAGCATGTGTAGTATGTGTGCCAAATACTGCTGACATATATTGCTGATACCAGGTTATTTTCTTTCTCAGGTACATGGCCCACCCGTGGAATCCCACCTACTCCACAGCTGAGGATGAGGAGATACACCAGAGCCTGGTGCGGGATTATGCAATACTCTTTTCCCGCACCAGCCAGAATCAGCAGGAGAGGGCTGCACTGTGGCAAGACCTTGTCCGTCGGGTAAATGACATAGGCACGCATAATAGGACATATGAGCAGGTACGACATCACTGCAGTGATTTAATCAGACATGTCCATCAGCGTGCGTCAGATATCCACAGGCAACAGGTCACCACAGGTGGTGGGGTGGCTACACATCCCCCACTCACCAGACTGGAGGGACTACTCATGAGTGTAGTGGCTCCAGTCCGCCAGCAACAACAACAGCAGCAGACATGCATTATGATGGAGGCTGGAGCCACACAGCAGCAAGACAGTGAACGTGCAGGTAATATGCCATATGTATAGTTGACTGTTGTGTACACTGGTAGTTAATGCATGTGTGAGGTGTGTCCTTGGTTTGTAGCTGTCACCATAGTATTTAATGTGCAAGTGTGATATCCTCAATATTAGCTGCTGACCTGTGAAAGGCGACTGTTGTACTCCTGACCTGTATCATACTCAGTAACAATGGCACAGTTGTGCCCACTGACATTAGTTTCTTCACGTCTGCAGGACCCTCTGGTATAACAGCAATGCAGCCTATCCATGCTGATGAGTGTGTATTAACAATTCCTGTAATAGTGTTGATAGTAATAGTACTATTTGGCTCACTTAGTAGTGCTCTTTGTATGCATGTAGGTGTGTCTGTGTCTGTGTGTTGATATCACGCATACTGAGTACTGTACAATTGTGTGAAACTGTGTGCATGTGTGCATGTGTGCACGTGTGCACGTGTGCATGTGTGCATGTGCACATGTGTGCACGTGTGCATGTGTGCACGTGTGCACGTGTGCATGTGTGCATGTGTGCACCTGTGCTGTGTGCATGTGTGCACCTGCACATGTGTGCATGTGTGCATGTGTGCACCTGTGCATGTGTGCATGTGTGCATGTGTGCACGTGTGCATGTGTGCATGTGTGCATGTGTGCACGTGTGCATGTGTGCATGTGTGCACCTGTGCATGTTTGCATGTGTGCACCTGTGCATGTGTGCATGTGTGCATGTGTGCACCTGTGCATGTGTGCATGTGTGCATGTGTGCACCTGTGCACCTGTGCATGTGTGCATGTGTGCATGTGTGCACCTGTGCATGTGTGCATGTGTGCACCTGTGCATGTGTGCATGTGTGCACCTGTGCATGTGCATGTGTGCACCTGTGCATGTGTGCATGTGTGAATGTTTGCATGTGTGCATGCATGCACCTGTGCATGGGTGCATGTGTGCATGTGTGCACGTGTGCATGTGTGCACCTGTGCATGTGTGCATGTGTGCACCTGTGCATGTGTGCATGTGTGCATGTGTGCACCTGTGCATGTGCATGTGTGCATGTGTGCATGTGTGCATGTGTGCACCTGTGCATGTGTGCATGTGTGCACCTGTGCATGTGTGCACCTGTGCATGTGTGCATGTGTGCACCCGTGCATGTGTGCATTGCTGGTAGTGTGTAGACATTGTAAACTGTGTTTCCTGTTTCCTTCCCACAGGTTCTGTTGCTGCTCTGGTGTCATGTAGCAGGGAACCTGAGTCAGGTGCCGTGGGTACTGATAATGATGACATCTGTGTAATGGCACAGGACGGTATGCCAGGGTCCGCCATTGGTCAGCCGATTGACAGTACACAGCTGTCGACCCCATCAATGCGCACAGTTATCCTGCCAATACACCCTTTGTCACCACTGTCCCTAGGTGATGGACAGCATACAGTGGGCATTGACCAGGGTAATGTGGTATCTGTGGCACATGCCTCCCCACACAGCAGCCATGGGCATGGCCCAGAGATGGTACCACACAGGCAGATGTCCAGGGGTTGTCGTGGGAGCATCCATGGGCGTACTGCCCCTGTCAGATGTGCCCACAGAGGTCTTACAACCTCAGCTATGTTTCGGACTGTCATGCAGGCACAGTCACATATGGAACGGTACAGCAGACAGGGTCTGAGGGAGCTGGCAGCATGTCGCACAGCCATGACTGACAGTATGCGTGACATTGCAGCTGCCATCCGTGATTTCACTGATGTCATAGACAGACGTTGTGGGGACATATTAGACCGGTTCCACAACTACATGTCCATGAGCCAGGGCAATGGTGGGTGGTTGAGGCGTCGACGTGGCCGTATGCCAGCAACAGCAGCAGCTGGCAGTCGTCGCAGATGACAACAGGGCCGCGGCCGCCCCCGTAGTGCCAGCAGCAGCCCCAGCAATGCTGGGTCTGTGCTGTCATCAGACCGCCCCAGGAGACCACGTGCACGTGGCTCTGGCTGGGCCCGACAGGGATCTGTGTCCAGTCAACGAACACCTGCTTCTGATGACAGTACCCAGTCTGGGTTGGTACCGGATATGGTCCGTAGCACCCCTGCAAGGCACAGGTACCGTGTCCGTGGCCAGAGACACTGATCTGTATGACCTGGCAGGTACAGTTTGTGGCTGTCCACAAACACCAGTATATGGCAGCCATGAGGTGGAACTGTGTGCATCCATACACACATGCAAACTGACAACACCTAGGGCTACCGCATACACGCACACACAGCATCAACATTGCCCCACCTTCTACTGCTGTCCCTCACCAACACACATACACATACATGTCAATTGGTGGTATGGGTGGCTGACTCAGGCATACCAGGTTCACACCCTGTGCATATGATGAAACTGTGCCACCTCCTGCAATCTGTAACAACTGTGCAGGTACAGGTTAACATGTTGCTGATGCACAGGGTGACCACATAGATGTGTAGTAATAGTATCATGTTGTTAACAGTACTGTGTGCTGAATTAATTGTGGGTATATCACAGCATGCCTGATGCAGTAAGTGTGTGATTGTCATGTCCTGTTGTCTACACCCATGGTAAGTACCATAGTGTATCATTTGCACATGTTGGCATACTGGTGGTAATGATGTCAACAGAAGGCTACATACATAGGTAGCACAGGGGATAGGGTAATGAATGTAGTAATACACAATGATGGACATGTAAATTGCAAGTGGCATGTTGCCCACACTAGACTCTGCATTGCAGATGTTTGAGGATGTTGATATGTGTGCAGTACTACACGACTGGTACAGGACACACAGGAGCACCCTAGCACTGCATGCTCACATCTCATACCATGCTAGACAGTCCCAACACACATAACTAACTGTCACAGGAGGGAGAGTCCCCATATATGTCAGGGATACTGTGGTGGCAGGCCAGGGAGCATACATCCTGCTAAGTATGGAACCACTGAGTGAAGGCTCAGTGTCTGTTATTTGACATGTGTATTACTGCAGGTATGAGCACATGGGTTTCTATCCAGTTATTGTACTTCCTGACAGTACATGGTCTGTACACTTGTGTGCACTGAGACTGGACCCTAGCCATCTGACCCATGTATTTCCATGTACATGTGCATAGTGCCTGCATATTTGCAGTGTTACCAACTGGAACTGGTACAGCTTGTTTGTTGTACAATGGACTACCTGCAGCCCTGTTTACTGTAACTTTGTTTGCATGCATGTTTGCTTGCAATTATCCTGGAATACTGATCACACCTGCAATGCATAGTTATAGAGCTTCTGTGGACTCCTAGTGCCATCTGCATAGCCTACTATATGTATGTCCATGTCCCACTTGACAGGATGTCACTGTTTGTCCTGTTCACATGTACATTGCCTGTGACACAGTGCATATGACCTACCTGGCATGTGTCCATGTGAGCAGTCATATATGCTACTGCTAACTAATCACAGGCACTACACCTTCACACATTCATCTTCTGGTGAACTACCTGCTTTGCTAGGGATGGCCTGCACCTGTCACCCCTGGGCTTTCAGATATTGGCAAAGGCTCTTGCTACCCCCATAGTGCCTATGTTAGGCAGGGCTCAAATGACAAACCCACCTTCATAGGTATCACAAGGGATAAGAAACTAAGAGCAATGCTACCCAACGCCAGATGTCTAAACCTCCAGATGCATGCACCCAAAACACTCCTTGGCATGGAAAACATCGATATCTGTGCAGTAACAGATGCCTGGTTCAGGGCTACTGAGAGCACACCAGCACTACCGGGTTTAACCCAGTTGATTTCTTTGAAACAGTCACCAAGGCCATTGACGAGGGGAAGGTGGTTCACACAGCCTACCTGGACCTTGCAAAAGCCTTCACAACAATACCCCACTTGGGCCTTCTAGAGAAGCTCACCAGCTTAAATATAAGGCCCTATGTCACTAGATGGATTGCACAGTGGCTCAAGGACAGAACCCACATGGTTAGCATTGCTGGAGCCATGCCAGACCCCACAACAGTTACGGGTTGTGTCCCACAAGGCTCAGTCCTGGGACCCTCTTGTTTGGTATATATTTATTGGAGGTACAGGCCAACACGGACGGACTGTGGCTGTCCAAATATGCAGATGACTGCAAACAGGCCACCATAATCGACTCTCCAGCTGACACAAGCATCTTCCAAAGGGGCATCATAGCAACAGACAACTTGTGCCAGAGCCATGGCCTTCTGCTGAACAGTGTTTAGAAAGGGGAATGTGCATCCTGTAGTCTGTTCACCTAGTTGCCAAAAGGGACATTGTCCTCACACACATTAACCCCCCCAGCCAAAAACACACACTTGCCAATTGCAGGAATCAGACCCCTATCTGACTATGTTATGACACTTGAGACAAACGCATTAGCAGAGCATGCTATTTGCATAACTGGGAGTTTTCCCTTCTCCTGCTATACTTATAGAGTGCTGACATCATCAGTGTTTAGAAAAGGGAATGAGCATCCTGTAGTCTGTTCACCTAGTTGCCAAAAGGGACATTACCTTCACACACACTAACCCCCTCAGACAGGCACACACTTGTTATTCGCAGGATTCAAACTCCTACCTAACTATGTTATGACACTTGAGACAGATGCATTAGCAGAGCACACTATTCGCATTACTGGGAGTTTTCCCTTCTCCTGCTGTACTGATAGAGTGCTGACATCATCAGTGTTTAGAAAAGGGAATGAGCATCCTGTAGTCTGTTCACCTAGTTGCCAAACGGGACATTGTCCTCCCACACCCCCCTCAGACAAACACACACACTTGCCATTCACAGGATTCAAACCCCTACCGAACTATGTTATGACACTTGAGACAGACGCATTAGCAGAGCGCACTATTCGCATTACTGGGAGATTTCTTTTCTCCTGCTGTACTTATAGGGTGCTGACATCATTGGTGTTTAGAAAAGGGAATGAGCATCCTGTAGTCTGTTCACCTAGTTGCCAAAAGGGACATTGTCCTCACACACACTAACCCCCCTCAGCCAAAAACACACACTTGCAGGATTCAAACCCCTATCTGACTATGTTATGACACCGATGCATTAGCAGAGCACGCTATTTGCATTACTGGGAGTTTTCCCTTCTCCTGCTATACTTATAGAGTGCTGACATCATCAGTGTTTAGAAAAGGGAATGAGCATCCTGTAGTCTGTTCACCTAGTTGCCAAAAGGGACATTGTCCTCCCACACCCACCTCAGACAAACACACACACTTGCCATTCACAGGATTCAAACCCCTACCTAACTATGTTATGACACTTAAGACAGACGCATTAGCGGAGCGCGCTATTCGCATTACTGGGAGATTTCTTTTCTCCTGCTGTACTTATAGGGTGCTGACATCATCGGTGTTTAGAAAGGGAAAGTGCATCCTGTAGTATGTTTTCCTAGTTGCCAAAAGGGACATTTCTCTCCCACAGACTTACACACACACCAACCCCACTCACACACACACTGAGCACTTGCAGGATTTGAAACCCCTACCTAACTATGATATGACACTTGAGACGGACGCATTAGCGGAGCACACTATTCAGATTACTGGGAAGTTTATTTTCTCCTGCTGTACTTATAGGGTGCTGACATCATCTGTGTTTAGAAAGGGAATGTGCATCCTGTGGGGAGGCAGACACCAAGCACACTCTGGCTAAGCTGTCATTCCCTAGGGCAAACAGCCTAGTGTTGACCTCTACACCCATATGTTTAATTGTCAAATGCACATTATTTGTTGCTGATAGACTGTTTGCACATTTTTATTGCCATAGCATTCCCTGTTTGTATGAACAACTTGTGCATCTGTGGAAGATGTTTGCATATGGGAGGGATCCACTATATCACGTATGTCTCTGTAGTCATTTAGTTGTGTGCACTGCGCAGACTGCTGTAATGTGGTTGGTTCCTGGAATAACACATAACAATACCAGCTATGTATGTCCAACTGCTAAACCGAGATTTGGCCTAAGTTTGTGAGCATGCCCAGTGTGAGCATTCCATATGTTGGACTCTGCAGCCCACCACATTTGTGGATGAGTGTGAACTTCAACAACTATCACCCGTTTATGGTTGTGTGTTGTGTGTCATGTTGTGTAGTTACTGTACAACTGCTTTGTGTGTGAAAACAACAGGATTATACTGTGCCTGCAGTGTTTGCATGGGATACTTTGCATACAGTTGTCAACATCCTTTCATACTGACCTAACACTGTAGTACTGTATAGTGTACTGGTAGTACTTTGACTGTGGTGGACAGTATCCAGGGCTTTACTGCTATCACTGCTTTACATTTCGATAGTGGGCACAACAGCCTGGTTATGGGCCAGTTGTGTACATCTGACCATGTTGCATTCTGTTCAGATATGAACTACTTAAACCAGGCTTGTCCAACATTGGTAGTGTATTCCACAACATAGGTGTACATTTGCAAACACTAGCGATGTGCCCTAGTCCATGTCTAATGCTAGTTGGAGAGTGTGTTTGTCCTTCAACACACATTGTAAGTGGAGTTTGCCATGACATATGTCATGGTTAGTATACTGTGCCTCTGTCTACCTGTGACATGACAGTGATACCCAGGATAAATCTACCATCTAACATCCACTCATCAGGATTCCTATTGAGGAAGATTGATAAGTGACTCTATGGGTAGCCTGCGCTGGGGGTTCACTCATGGGTGGGGGTGGCTTCTGTGTTATGGATCACGCAGTACAGCTTGTCCTATGTAAGTCAGTGCTGGGGTTCAGGTCTCTCATGTGCATAGCTCACTGCCATTCAGATTGTACAAGGTGCAGCATGTTTATTGATGCCAGCAACACAGGCAACACATGGCATCTGTGCAAGCTCTTTGATACTCCTGATGAGGTACTGTTGGGGACTTTACAGTTGATGGAGGTGTCTGCTGAGGTACATCCCACAGGGGCTATTGTAGTCAATTGTACCGCTGATGAAGGATGACTGCAGAGCCACAATGACCTCCCCTTATCTAGATCTGACAGCCTTCATGATTAGATGGGTATATGGTATGTTTCTGTAAACACTACAGCACATGTTTGTCCAATGCAGGATATCTATCACCTTGTGTCCCCAGGTCTCTCATTACATGTTAACTACATAATGGGTTAACACCTATGTGGTAATTGGTGGGCACTTACTGTATATCCACGGAGGTTGACTATACATGTTTCTGCACTAAGCTTGCTGACATGGCTATGGCACCAGTTGTCTGTTTCTATGTGGCCCTTTTGTGGGATGCTTGTGTCAGCTGGTGGATCATATGTGGTGAGCAGTTTGTAGTCCTCTGCAAACATGTTCGGACACAGTCCTTCCATGTTTGCCTGTACCTATGGGACATATATACCAGACGAGGGAGATCCCAGGACAAAGCCTTGTGGGATGCCAGTTATATCTGGTTTGTAGTCTGACATGGCTGCAGCATGTCTGACCATGTCTGTTCTGTCCTTGGTCTGGTTTGCAACCCTCTACTGACATGTGGGTTTATATTTAAGCTGGTGAGCCTATCTATAATGAACACGTAGGGTATTGTATAGAAGCCTTTGCAAGGTCCAGATACACTGTGTGGAGCACATTGCCCTCATCAATGACCTTAATGGCTGTTTCAATTGAGTCAAACATGGTTAGGGGCAGGATCTGCACTTGAGAAGGCCACACTGGGTTGGGTCTGGTGTCAGTAGGTCCCCAATATCTTTATGTCTGTGGTACATGCTGATCCTTTCCATAGCTGTGCAAACCGAGCTTCTCAGGATTCTGGGGTAGTAGTGTTCAGTATCCATTCAGGCAACACCTTTGTTGAGAAGGACCACTGTTGTTGTACACTGCTCTTTGGGTACATACTCTGTGGTAAGGCTGACAGTGAGCAGTAGTGTGGTTTGGCATTCCATTCATCTTGGGGTCCATGTTGCACTAAGCCCAGGACACCATCTCATACCATTGCTGCTGTGTGTTTTGCTTTGTAGATGTTGGCTGTTACCTCAGCATCTGCAATGTCAGGGGGCCAGCAGTCTGCTGGGATAGATATTCTGCATTCGGGGGGGGGGGGGTTGCACTGCACCTGTCAGGATGTATGTTGGCAATATGTGTGTGTGTGTTTGTGATATTTGTGTGATTCAGGGCATATCTGTGAATTCCCAACATGGCTCCTACCATCAGTTGTGAAAGCCTTGGGATTATCCTTAGTGTCCTGTACAATTTGTATCTTCATAGGTTCATAGCATCATACTAGGCTATCCACCCTGGGCATTTGTTAGCCTAGCCAGAGTGTGTGTGGCTTTTGACACCCCTTGCTATGTGAATATTATGGCCATTTATGATTTGCTTTGATGTGCCTCTGTCTGGACATGACACAGTGAAGACCCCCAGTGTAACTCTACAATCATCCATCCACTTGGCAAGATTCCTGTTGGAGAGTGTCAGTGAGGGGCTCTGCCTAACATGGAGTGGGATTCTGGTCCAGGGTGTGGGGAGCCTCTGGATTATGTATCTGTCCCACCAGCACATCCTATTTCATTATTTGTTGAGGTTGACATCTCTCACTCTCACAGCTCCGATGGATTTGTGTTTTCTGGGGTGGAGCATGTCCATTACTCCTGTGTTGGGCATGGCCTCCTACAACAGGCATGCAATGCCTCTGTGTAGGCAGTATGTGACTGGATTCAGCTGGGGTGTCTACAGCCAGGCAGCATATGACATATATTTGAGACCCTTTATCCTCTTGGTGAGGTACCTTTGAGGTCTTTCTAACTGCTGCAGGTGTCAGGTAAGGTACATCCCATATGAGGCATTGTACTAGATTATGGGTGTGATTAGAGAAAAGTATAGGGGCACAATGACCTCTGTTGCCGTAGATGTGACTCCTTTCCTGATACGGTGTCAAATGTAGACAGTCTTCCTAGCCACATTGGCAATGTGGGTGTCATATAACAGGTTACTGTCCACTTGTGTCCCTAGGTCCCTGGTTACTCCTTCCATACATAATGGTTTACCACCTATGTGGTAATTTGTGGTACCTTGTTTGTTATTTGGTGGGACATTCATACTGTCCAGTGTCTTCAGGACGTCTGGGTGGGGTTATTGTGTGAGAGTGCAGTCTGTAGCATGCTACAGACTGCACAGCAGTCTTGCCTACAGTTAGTTGCACATGGGTGAACTCCAATGCCTTGTGCATTGTCAGTTACCTGGACGTATGGGTGTCTGTGCTGACTATGGATACTCACCCTCCTTTTATGTTTTGTTCCAGGTTTTGGGGCCATGACACATGATACGTGGTATAACCTGGTAGTGCTGGTGTGCTGTCAGGAGGCTTGCAGCAGGTTTCTGTCACTGCATAGACATCGATGTTCTCCATTCTGGGGATGGCCTAGGGAGCATGCATATTGGGGTGTACACATCTGGCATTGGTCAGCATTTTCCTTATGTTTCTTCCCACTTATGTTTTCCAGGGTGGTGGGTCAGTCTTTTCAGCCTTGCCTACAAAAGGCTCTATGGAGGTGGCAAAGGCCTTATCCAATATTCAGACGCCCAGGGGTAACAAGTGCAGGCCATCCCAAGGACAGCTGCATGGCTTGTCAAGCATGACATCCCAAGCAGACAGACATTGGATCCCCTTGGAATGACACCAGTAAGGGTGCCACTTGCTATTACTGATCATTCCGTGTTTGTACTGTGGCATTACTCTTGGTAAGGGTAGGATGCTGCGAACGGTGAGTGTCATACCGGCCTGGACTACATAATCAGATAGCTCATCTATGTCTCTTTTCATGCCGTCTAGGGCGGTACATCTCAGGTCATTCACACCAGCATGGACTATGACTGCATCATATTTCTACTTGCTTTGGAGTGACCTACATACTTCTGTTATGTGGCATATTGTGGCAGCCTACAGGCAGCTTACTGTACCCTTTCCCTTGTTCAGTCTGGTGTGCGGGACAGCAGTGTGTCTGACTATGGAGTCACTTATTACAACTGTATCAGGCATGTTGTTTCTCCTTCTGGCCTGTGACTGTTTGGCACACCAGCTTTGTGTGCTATGTGTTGCATGTGCTATGTTTGGAGGCTGTTTGATTGGGTGTCTGCTTTAGAGGCCTCTGTTGGTGTGCTGTGTTTGTAATTTGTGCCTCCGGGAATGTTTTTCTGTGTTTATGTGTTTGGTTTGCAGTTGTGATAGGTCTATGTGGGACTGTGTTTGTGGTGTGTGTGGTTACCTTCTCCTACTGACTTGTTTTGGGAGTACTGAGTTGAGGGAGCTCAGCCTCCAGTTTGGATGGATGGATGGTTGCATCTCTCACATATATTTCTTGGGTGGAGTTGGGGGTTGTCTGTGTACTTGGGGCAGGTGTGACATTGCCTCAGGATTCACAGATTCCACTTGTTGTGGCTGGCCTTAGTGGATTGCATGTGTGGACAGATTTTATTGCCATACTACTGATCAGTGATTACTTCATTGTTCATGTTTGCTCTATCATGTAGTAGCTTCCTCATTCTCTTGCATGTTTTGGTTATGGCTGGTGTCCACCATGCCAGATTTAGGCACTGTGTCTTGTTTTAATTTAGGACTGCATAATCCAAGCATTCCTGGCAGTGTTCATGGAATGGCTGTATTACAGGTTCTGAGGTGTGGCCCATATTTTGCACCTGCACGGGACCTTTAATGGATTCCACATCAGTTTGGAGGAGTGCAAATATTGCTTAACACATGTTTTCCACTGTGGTTTTCCGGCCAGGGACTGTGGTCAGGATTTGTATATCCAGTGTGATTACTCTATGGTCTGGTTTTACCAGTGAGCAATACACTTCTCATCTTGACATCCAGTACCCATGTTGCTGATTATCACATCCAGTATGCTTACCCCTCTTGTGGGAGTGGTACGTTGTTCCTGGGTCTTTTGGTTTGTGGATTCTATGAACTTTTGTCCTACACTGTTGGAGCTAGTATAATGCTCCCAGTCTATGTCTGGGTATTTACAGTCACCCAATATAATGTGGTTTGGAGGACTTGATATATTCATGTATTCCAGCATAGGCCGGATGCAGTTCCTGGTGTTGGGACAGTAGTCTGTAGCAGGCTATAAACTGGGGGGCAGTTTTAGCCACTGTTACTTGAGCATGGCTAGTCCATGCTGCTTTTTGTTGTGGTACCAACATGGGGTGTGGTTATCCTTGACAATTCTTGCTAGTCACCCTCCTTTTGTAGCTTGTTCCAAGTTTTGAGGCTGTACAGCACAGTATGAGGTGTAATCTGGTAGTGTTAGGGTGCTGTTGTGAGCCTTGCCTCAGTTTTCTGTTACAGCACAGTTATCAACATTCTCCATACTGGGTGAGTTTAGACTGCATGCATCTTGCTGTTTCAACTTATCCCTTATCTTATTCTTATCCCTTCTGGTACCTATGGAGATAGGTTTGTGTTTTGAGCCTTACCTATTCAGGGCACACTGTGGGTGACAACAACCTTTGCCAGTATCCATATGGCCTGCACTGATAGGTGCACTCCAGTCCTAGCAGGTGGTGCATCATGTCATGCTCAGCATGTCATCCCAGACTGGCACACATTGGGTCCCCTTTGACTAACTGCAATACTTCAGTCAATTGTTGCACTTGATCATCTCGTTGTCATGTTGTGGCATGATGCTTGGTGAGGGTAGGATGTTAGTCAGGGTCCTCAGGTGTGCATATAGTACTTGGTGTTACATTACTTAACACATAGCATTCATGCCTCAGGTGGTGCTGCAGGGCTGTCTCTGTCGGGTGCGCATATTACACTTCCCTGTACATGTTTGAGAGCAGGTTGTGTCACGTTAGGCATCCCTGTTACTATATGAGTGAGTCAGAGAGGGGTATCATTCCCAAGGTTCCTACTGAGCCAATGTATGTGCTATGCGTTGCCTCTTTGCCAAGGCCAGGGCATACTGGGCACGCCTCCTTCTGCCTACTGGGGCAGGCTCAGGTTGTTCCTCCTCCGAGTCACGCTCTGCCTGTGATGGCCTTGGCAATGGTGGGGGGCTGTTTGGCCCGGCCCTATGCTGGTCCTGCTGCAGCTGTTTTCGCAAGATCATATTATGTAGCATAGCACATACCATGACAATTTGGGTACATGTAGTTGGTGTGTACTGCAAGGCTCCACCAGATGTGTCCAGACACCGGAACCGTGACTTGAGCAGCCCAAACACATGCTCTATTACATTACGTGTTTGTGCATGTGCCTCATTATGGCATTCCTGTTCAGGTGTGTGTGCGTTTCTGATGGGTGTCATCAGCCACGGCTCCAGTGCATAACCTGCATCCCCCACTAGGTGTCCGTGCGGGATGTCCCCATTGGCAAATGTCTGGTACAGCTGCGTCAAATGCCAGATGTGGGAATTGTGGTAGCTCCCAGGACAGCCAGCACACACATTCATTATTATGCCCTGGGCATCACACACGACCTGGCAGTTGATGGAGGGGAAGCCCTTGCGGTTGATGTATGCCCTACCCCGCTAACCGGCTGGTGCTTTGATGCGTATGTGCGTGCAGTCTATTGCACCCACTACCTCAGGGTATTCCGCTATTTGCTGGAAGAGACGCATATTGCTGGCCAATACCTCACGGGCATTGGGGAAATATACATGATCACCGACATGTGCTGACATGGCATCCAGGAACTGGTGCAGTACCCTGGAAGCCGATGCCTGTGATATCCCCATCATATCACCAGTTGGTCTCTGGAAGGTACCTGTTGCTAGTATTCTTAGGCCAACACATACCTTGGTTTCCACTGGGATGGGTTCCCCTCTGTTGGTTCTGTGTGTGAGGCGTGGCCTGCACAGCTCCACTATTTGCTGCAGGAGGTCTCTGTCCACTCTATAGCGCTCTACTATCTCCAGCTCATGTAACCCGTGGTAGGTGACCCTGGGCCTGTACACTCTTCTCCGTCTCCTCACTGCGGGTTGTCTGGCACCGTCTGCATTGTCACCACCCTCAGCAAGTCGCCGATGTCTCATTATGACAGCTATGGCAGCCCCTAACATTTCTGCTCTGAGTTCAGCTTTTTCAGTTTTCACTTCTGATAACTTAACTCCTGTCTTGCAGTGTCTCTCGAGAGAAACATTCTGCACTGCTGTTTGCAGAGTTTTAAGTGCTGGGCTGGGCTACTATTCTGCCTGTGTAATTGCCTGCATCTAATTGTTTTCACCTGCTAGCTCCAGCAGTATTCCATGCTAACTTCTTACTACATCTGTTGCTTCCTTTTTCCTTTCTATTTCCTCAGGGTGGAGCCGTGTGCAAACCAGCAGAGACACGCTCACAGTGGCTTACACGCGCGCACACATACTTACACAGTTCAGACTCTACTTATTCGGTTTTAAACGTGTGCACGCCCGCGCAAACGGTGTTAAACATCTCCCAACATGCTCCCACATGTTCAGTCTGCCTTACACGCGCGCACACTGCCTTACACGCGCGCACACTGCCTTACTGCAGGTGCCAGGCGCACACGTGCGCATACACGTCCAGCAAGAAACTTTGGTGTAGGCAACAGTGTACACCTTCCATTTCTTGACTTTCTCATGTTTACTTAGTGACACACCTCTTTCCTTGATATCTGTCTGACATCTGTCATGTAACTCTAACCTCCAATGAACTGCATTTCTTTCTACCATTCCCCCCTGTGATGTCACCTATCTCCTACTCTGTTCCTCCCCCTTATGTAACTCTTACACTACTCAGAATGTGCTCATTTGCTATGTGACAGTGGAATTCAGTATCCTTACACTCATTTGCATCAGATTGCCTACTAATGCTTAGTTACATCTCTTAGACTCAGCTTCCCCCCTTAGCAACCACTACACGGTGGCCATGTTGGTTTTGCTCTGCTGGTCCCTGCATTGACATTCCATGTATTGCATAAAACCTACATTTGTAGGTTTAAAACCTTCGTTTTTATGTTCTATACAGCGCAGCCCGTTTGCTGGGCTGCACTGGTTTAAACGTCGCCAATCGCCGAAAAAAAAATTTATATTTCCCATATATTTGCATCAGGTTACCTTGCCAATGGCCACATATTTGGCCATTGGCATGCTGCCTGACACATATGCACCCTTTATTTGGAGCTGACATGGCTCCATTGCCGTTTTTGCAGAAACTTACTCAGTTGTCAACTGAGTACATTTCTGCAGCTAAAACGGCTCTTACACGGGCTGTTCTGGGCTTCCTGGATTGCTAATCAGCCTCATTTGCATGCTATTCGGCTGCAAGTGAGGTGATTAGCTTATCCACACCCACTCCGTGTAAGAGCCGTTTTAGCTTGACTCTTACACGGACTTTGGGCTGTTCCTGGATCGCGAAGGCTGCATGGAGTCTTACACTACTCTTAGACTCCGTGCAAGCCTTCGTGAATCTGGCCCCTCTTCTATATTGGGGAAATGAAGAGGAAATTCAGAATTAGGTTGCAAGAACACATTAGAGACATTAAGAAACGGAAACTGGAAAGTCCTATAGCATCTGATTTTGTGGAAAAACATGATAATTATGCTAATTTATTACAAGCTACAATTTTGGAAGAAGTGTTTATCAGGAAGGGGGATGAAAGATTAATTAAAAATGTTTTATTATATAAAGAAACTGTTTTTATATTGAAGTTTGACACATTAGCACCAAGAGGTCTGAATAGAGAAGTAAATTGGAGAAGTTTGCTTTAAATTTTAAAGTATTTCTTTAATTGATTGATTAATTAATTAAATGACTGTCGATGATGTATAAATAGGGGAATGTGTTTTTTGTAATGTTGTACTCTTTGAAGGCTGTTGTGGCCAAGGAGCTAAGTCAAATGAGTGTAATAAATGTTACTGTGGAACTGAATGCTATTGTCATTGTTTGGACTACTCTGCTGGTTTTGCTGCTGTTTGTAATTTTAGTATGAGATGTACTCTCCAATATAAGTTTGGCACATACTTGGGCATTCCCTTTTAGATTTTGGATACAGCTAAAGAATGCCTTGTGATTTTCCTTAGCTAGGGATGCTAATTTAGCTTCATAACTAGGTCTAGAGGACTTTACAAGATATCTGATTTGCTTGTTCAAGTTGTGTGGGGTATTCCTCTTCTGCTGAGTAAGTTCCCTCCTGTTCTTAGACATCAGCTTCTTCCTTTTGTTATATAACCTCTTTATACTTGAGGTCCAACAGGGTGGCCTGTTTTTTGGGAGGACCTGGTTTTGATCCAGTCAGGTACAGCCAAGTCTACACAGTTGTTTAGGTGGTTATACAGGGCATTTTTGTACTCCTCTGCATAGGAGTCATTGCTGGCTGTCTTAGCAGGGCGTTTGAAACTTTTTATACCATCGCCTAGTAGGCTGTAGTTTGTTCTGGAGAAATTTTTCAGTTCTTTTGCTCCTGTGGGGGTGTCAAGTCTAATCATTACTTTGAACTTGACAGATTTATGGTCTGACTTTACCAGGTAGGGCAACACACAGGGGGAAATGCAGTTCCCTCCCCATGTTGATGAGTACTAAGTTTAGGACATTTGAGTCCCTTGTGGGGGTGCAGACTAACTGTTCCAGGGAATTTGTATTAACAAAGTCCAGGAACCTCAGGACGAGCATATTTATGATCATCTATATCACCCAATTAATGTAAGGATAGTTGAAATCGTCCATGACCAAAGTGTTTGGCTGTATAGTGAGTGATTCTTGTAGGTCCAGGTAGGTGGTGTGCTTCTCTTGGCTCATGGGGGTGGACTTGTAGCTAGCAATGATACCTCAGGGTGTTTTGCCTAGTTATTTGGACCTGGAGTAGCTCAAGAGATTCATACTGTTTAACCAGTCTTGAGGTGTATTTGGCTTTTATGAAGATGGATAAACCTCCTCTTTTGGTTCTACAGACATTATCATCCTCCAGGGTGAGGAGTGCTTATCATAACAGTAATTGTTGTTCATTGACTTGAGTGCGTGTGTGATTTGATGGATCCTGGCACTTGACAGGCAGCTGACCGTGACCTTGTCCTTATCCAGCCTGGTGAGGGGAGCATCTGCGTGTCTCATTATGGAGTCACCTATGATCAGGTTATTTGGTTTTGAGGTGTTCTGCCTTATGGGCTTATTTGCTGAGACACTGATGTGTGTGTTGTTATATGCAGTGGATTATATTTGCTTTGCAGTATGTGCAAGTGGTTTGCACTTGGGAGGTAGGTCTTTGATCTATTGGTAGATTTCTATTGAGTACCTCCTCATATGTCGGTTTATGTGTTATGACCTTGTTTTGCGTGAGAGATGATATATGTGTGCTGACAACCCATCAGATGTCCATTTTGCTGTTATGTGAGAGAATTGATTTCAAATTCATAGTGTAATTATATTTCTCACATATTGTATTTGTTTATTTTATGAGTAAGTGGTTGTCAGTATACATGAGGCAATTACTACATTTCCTCAGGATGCCCATGTCAATCAGGCTGGCTGGAGAAATAGTTGGAAACTGGCCATACATTGTGGCAGATTTTTACTGTATCTACTGTTGGCGAATGGGTTAGTTTGACTAGATTTTGCTCTAGGATTAACAAAGGAGCTTATACTATTGAAGGCTATGGGTGAAAATTATGACAATGCTTCTCAGTGAGCAACTGAGTTTCTCACAATGCAGCAATGTTTGGGAGGGTTTGCTAATAGATGTCTAGGAGAAAATTGTCTTTCAAGTTATTTGTGCCTGTACAGGGCACCACTGAACCCCATTTCATGGTGTGAGGCTACACATAAATGCAAGGCTTAAATACAGTCAAAATTAAACACTGTAAGCTAAACCACCAAGAGGAAAGCACACAATGAGCTTTCTTCCAGTAATCTCCAACTCAGAGTAGGCTCACACTACACACTTCTGCCACAAGTGTGCAGGCAGGGCTCTCCTAATGTAAGATTGCTGGAAGAGTGCTCAAGTGTAACAATACAATCTAAATTTAGCAGATATGAATCTAGTCTATAGTATGTACTACCTCCTTAGAGCAACAAACTGCTTTTTTAAACTGCAGACAAATACAGTAAAACTCAGCAAAATTGAGGCAGTTAAATAATAAAATACAGTCAGTAAAGGGCAAAGGAATCTCACAGGATACTTATTTTTTTTTTCAATTTTAGTAGTGGATGCTTTGGATTTAAGCAGAATCTCTCCAGAGCTCTGGTAAAGGTTGCCAAACATTGAGCAGTTCTGGATAAAAGATTATAAACCTGCACAAACACAAGGCTAAAATACAGGAGCAATTAAAAACCATTAAGCTAAACTACCAATGGGAAAGCACACAATGAGCTTTCCTCCAGTTATCTCCAACTCAGATGAGACTCAAACTACACATTTCTGCCACAAGGGTGCAGGCAGGGCTCTCTTGGTGTAAAATGGCTGGAATAGTGTTCAAGTGTAAAAATGTGATATGCAAATGAGAGGCTTTTATATCAGCAGGAAAAAAAATACTTTTACCGACTCAATTTCCCAGGCCAGTCTGATAAAAACACAATAAATATAACTCAGATAGCTTAGGCTATTGCAACAGTGATCTATTATATCTACCATTATGATTCATTTTGCCTACACAGCTATGCTTTCCCAGTAGTTTAAAGTCTTATTTTCTGCTACTTCATCCCTTTTACTGCTTCCTCTCTCCTTTACTGTCAGTATGAAAGCATATTGATGTGTAATCACCGTTTCCCAAATGCTCTTTTACTTCTGTTTCCCACGTGCTTTACCATTTTGCTAGGAAGACACTAGAACTTCATTTTCTTGATATTAGCTCTTTTATGCTCTGCTTAAATCTCTCTCTCTCTCTAACAGTGGCTCTACAAAAGCAATTTTCTTCCTGACACATGATTTTGGCATTGTGCAATTAACTACTTTCAAGATAATCTCATATGTTATTATTTCCTTTTTCCATCTTGATGAATTCTAATAATGTTATTGTACTGCTGACAACATCCTGACACAGCACACACAGTCTTTTTTAAATATATTGGCTCAAAACTGGTCTCCTACTTCCTCACCTAATATAACAACTAGCCTCCCATTTTCACAATTTTCCTTAATTTTAGTCTCTTCCATGGAAGATGTTCTGTCTTTTTTTTGGAAGAAATAGCATCCAGATTTTAATGTGCAAATCCTTCTCATATATATGCTGTTACTTACCTTCAGCAATTTCCCTCTTCATCTCTCCAGCTTTACCCAGCTATATTCAAATGTATGTCACTGCAACTCTCACAATATGTACCAAGTATTATCTTAGTAATGTATGCATATTTCTTATATCTTTATATAAGTATCTAGTACTGCACAGCTTACTTAATCTTCCACAGTCTCTCTGTTCATACTCTTTCTATCTGCTTCCATCCCTGGCTGCTTGTCTTCTTTGCTTTTCTCTGTGTCCTTTCTCAGAAATGATCTGTCAGATATCACGATAGACTTACTCACTACTGACTGCCTCCTTTTGGCTGCACCTGTGGGTGGTAAAAACTGACCAACTTTCCCTCAAAGAGACTATTCCATGAGCAATTTGAATCCTGCATCTTGGCAGTCTGGCTACAAGAATTCCTACCAAACTAAGGTCATTGGTGTAAAAGGAGATAAGAAAAGAGAAGCTTTCATGTATACCATTATCCTGAACATACTCATGCAAGTCTTAATTGACTGTTTCTGTTGTCAGGACTGTTACCCTGAATTTTGTATTAGTGATATGAAAGCTTCAGTATTCATTTTTTTTCTTTGGCAGACTTCTATAAGTATTTGAATAATTATTGTTCACATGTTTCAGACTGGTCTTGCACAAGATGGCAACTGTGCTTTATGGCGTGCTAACATAGGCCAATTTAGCACAATGAGAATGCTAATTACTCTGCACACTGCGCTGTATTGACTAGTGGGTTCATAGGTTCATAGGTTCATACTAGGCTATCTGCCCAAGGGCATTTATAAGCCTAGCCCATAGTTATGTGGCTTTCGCCACCCCTTTAGTTTGAATAAAAACTATGCCTATCATTTTGCTGTGCCTCTGTCAAGCAGTGACACTGAAGTAATCCCTGGGGTATATCTGCAATCTCCCATCCATTGGTCAAGATTCCTCTTGAACAAGGCCAGAGAGGTGCTCTGCCTCACATGTACCGGGATTTTGTTCCACAGCATAGGAAGTCTCTGGGTGATGAATCTGTCCCTCCAGCACGTTCTATTTATAACCGTGTCAAGGTTTAAGTCTCCCGCCCTTGTGGTTCTGAGGGATCTAGATTTTTTGAGGTGAAGCATATTCATCAAATCTGGGTTTGACATGGCCTTATATGTCAGGCACAGGTCACCTCTGAGCAAGCGGTATGAGACTGAATAGAACTGGAGTTATTTCAGTCGGGCAGCATAAGACATATTTTTGAGACCCTTTATCCTTTTGGTGAGGAACTTTTGGGGCCTTTCAAGCTGCAGCAGGTGTCTGGTCAGATACATTCCGAACGGGGCATTGTACTCAATCATAGGTCTAATGAGTGATGAGTACAGGGGGACGATGACCTCCCTTGATCTAGATGTGAATCCCTTCATGATCAGGTGGGCGATATAGAAGGTGTTCCTAACTACTTTAGCAACATGAGTGTCAAACGAAAGGCTACTGCCAACCTGGGTCCCCAGATCCCTGATGACATTTTCTGTGCTCAGTGGATTGCCACCTATATGGTAGCTAGGGGTAACCTTGTTTTTCCCGAAGGGTATGACTATGCATTTTTTGGCGTTTAACTTCAGGCCATGGCTCTGGCACCAGTTATCCGTTTCTGTGAGGCCCTTCTGGAGGATATCTGTGTCAGATGTGTTTTCGACTATGGCGCCCAGTTTGCAGTCATCTGCAAACTTTGTCAGCCATAACCCTCCTGTGTTTGCTTGTACTTCAGAAAAGTAGATGCCGAACAAGAGTGGACCCAGGACTGAGCCCTGTGGGACACCACTTGTGACAGGCTTTGAGTCTGACATGACTCCAGCAACTCTGACCCTGTGGGTTCTGTCACTTAGCCAGTTTGCAACCCATCTTGTGATGTATGGGTTTACATTCAAGCTGATGAGTTTTTCGATGATACCTGAGTGGGGTATTGTGTCGAAGGCCTTTGCCAGGTCGAGGTAGGCTGTATGGACTGCCTTTCCCTCATCAATGGCCTTGGTGACAGTCTCGAAAAAGTCAACCAAGTTTAAGAGGCAGGATTTGCCTTTGACAAAGCCAAACTGGGTTGGATCTAAAGTCTGCAAGTTCCCTATGTCTTTATTTATGAGTTCCATTATGATCCTCTCCATGGCTTTGCAGATAAGGCTTGTCAAGCTAATGGGGCGGTAATTTCCAGGGTCTGTGGAGGCACCGCCCTTATGAAGTGGGACCACAGTCGCCGTGCGCCACTCCTTGGGTACGTATCCTGAGGTGAGGCTAAGATTAAACAGCTGTCCTAACTGTGGGTTTAATTCCTCGTTGAGTTCATGAAGCACACAGCCGGGGACACCATCCGTCCCATGGATGCTGTGTTTTTGCCTTAGTGAGGGCAGTTCTCACCTGGGTGTTGGAGATATTTGGGGCTACAATCCTCTGGAATAGATATCTCTCCTTTTGGGGGGGGGGAGAAGTTTGCACTGAACCTGTCAGCCAGTATGTTGGCAATGTGTGTAGGTTCAGTAATTTTCACATCATTTTGAACTAATTCTGAGCATATCTGGGAGTTTCCTCCTAGGTTTCTAACATAGCTAAAGAAGGCCTTATGATTCTCTTTAGAATCCTTGGCGATTTTTCTCTCAAAATTTGCCTTGGATGATTTTATGAGAGCTCTTAGTTTTTTACTTATAATGATCAAAGGTGTCTTACCTTTCAAGGATTTTGCTCTATCTTGTAGTAGCTTCCTCCTTTTGTTGTAGAGCTTGTTTATGGCTGGGGTCCACCAGACTGGACGCTTGCCTTTGGTACAGAGAGTCTTAGTTTTGTTTGGGATTGCCTGATCCATGCAGTCCTGTAGGTGCTGGTAGAAGGCATTTGTAAGTGATTCAGCGGTTTGAGTAATGTTTACCACTGGCTCAGGGGCCTTAAAGGAGACCACACTAGTTTTTAGAAGTGTGAAATCGGCTTTTGAGAAGTTTTTCACTGTGGTCTTTTTGTTTCAGGTGGGGGCGGGATGAGGACCTCCAGCGAGATTAGTTTATGATCTGATCTCACCAGTGAGGGGTATACTTCCGGTGTTGAGCATTTTGATCCCATGTTCGTGATGATGAGATCAAGTATGTTTTCTCCTCTTGTGGGGATGGTGACTAGTTGTTCCATGGCATTTGAGTTTATGAACTCCAGGAATCTTTGGGTTAGAGTGTTCGGGCTTGAGTAGTGTTCCCAGTCTATATTAGGGTAGTTGAAGTCACCTAGTATGATGGTGTTTGGAGATACATTTATCCCCTCCAATGTTTTCAGGAAGGCCATGTGAGGTTCCTGAGTTTGAGAGGGTGGCCTGTAACATGCTACAAATTGCAGAGCAGTCTTGCCTATGGTTAATTGCACCTGGATGGTCTCCGATGCATCGTGCGTTGCCACTAACCTTGAGGTGTGGGTGTCCTTTATGAATATGGACACCCCCCCTCCTTTCTTGGTGTTGTCCGGATTTTGGGGCCGGAACGTGTGATATGAGGTGAAACCTGTTAGTGCTGGGGTGCTCTCAGGAGCCTTGAACCAGGTTTCTGTCACAGCACAGACATCGATGTTCTCCATATTGAGAAGGGCCTCGAGTGCGTGCATCTTGAGATTGAGACTTCTGGCATTGAGCAGCATTACCCTTAGTTTTTTTCCTTTTTGGTGTTCTAGGGTGGTAGGTTTAGAATTTGAGCCTTGCCTAAAAAAGGCACTATGGGGGTGGCAAGAGCCTTTGCCAATATCCGGAAGCCCAGGCGTGACAGGTGCAAGCCGTCCCTTGCGAAGCAGCGTGGCTTGTCCAGCATGTCATCCCAGGCAGACAGACATTGGATCCCCTTTGAATGACACCAGAATTTAAGCCAATTATTAAACCTGATCATCTTATCACTGTATTGTGGCATAATTCTAGGTGAAGGTAGGATACTGCTCAAGGTTAGGGTCATACCTGCCTGGGCTACATAATCAGAGAGCTCCTCGATGTCCCTTTTCATGTAGTCCAAGGAGGTACGTCTCAGGTCGTTGACACCAGCATGGACAATGACTGAGTCGTACTTGTACCTGCTGTTGAGAGACCTGAGTGCTTGCGTTATGTGGCGGATTCTAGCGCCCGACAGGCAGCTTACTGTGACCTTCTCTTTACTCAGTCTGGTGAGCGGGACGTCAGTGTGTCTGACTATGGAATCACCAATGACAAGTGTGTCTGGCATTTTGTTTGGCCTTAAGGGCTGTGACTGTTTGACACTCTGACTGTGTGGTCTATGTGTTGCATGTGTTGGGTTGTGAGGTGGTAGTTGTTTGGGTGTCTGCTTTGGTGGCCTCTGCTGTTTTGGTAAATTTTTGATCAGAGCCTCCGAGTATGTCTTTGTGTGAGTATGTGTATGATTTGAAGTTGTGATGGTACCATGTGTGACTGGGTATGTATTGTGTGTGGTTACCTTCTCCTCCTGTCTGGTCTTGCCAGTCCTATGTTGAGAGAGCTCAGCCTCCAGTTTGGCCGTATAGTTGCATCTCTCGCATGTATTTGTGTTTTGTGGGAGAAGGAGAGGATTGTCTGTGTACATGAGGCAATTGTAACCTTGCCTCAATATTCCCAGGTTCACCAGTTGAGCTGGAGAGGACACTAGCAACTGATCCCTCGACATACTAGAAGTAGTAGATAAAGAGGCTTTCAAAGGACTCCGGGGGAAGTGGGATTTAGGCTGGTGGAGTACTATCTATAATAAGAGTGCTTTATCAAGGTGCAAGTACTGTAGGAGTAAGTGCAAGGCTTTACAGATAGAGAATAGTCTACTTGGGAATCAAGTAGAGATGAACTTTTCAGTTATAGGATATGCTGGTTAGATCAGCAGTACAGCACGAGGAAGGTAGTTCTAAGGGAAAATTGGAAGAGTGGAATTTAGATGGCCCAAATAGTTTAACCTTGTTTAACCGCCGCTGCTCTTGTGTGCAACAGTGGTAACTCAGCTAAATCAAGCTTACGCTTAGCGTGTTTTATAGCAGGGGGCTGAACGGAGCTAGGAATTGGCCCAAAACGACCAATGGACTACTAGTTTCTGGCTGAAACTTCACCAAATCAGACAAAAAGGCCGCTCAGTGCTTCCCACTCCGACTGGTAAGCAAAGAAACTTCCCTCCTTCCTAATAAGGCAATGGATCAGTAACAGGAACTAAAAACAAAGCCCAGGGATCAGCAACTCTGAAACTGGACTACTCTAGTTCAGTAAGGCGGGAAAACAAGAGATATTTTTTTGTTTTATTACAGAGACAAGGAAAAAAACAGACATTAAATGCTATAAATGCTGTAAATCAGCTAGCGCACTTTAGTGTGTAGCCTACAGAAACAATTTGCAACAATTAGTAACTTAAAGTGCAATAAACAGTGTAAAATGCAGAAATCACTTAAAGTAGCAGTAAAACAGGCGAAATGCAGTCGCTAGCTTAAATAACAGTGGGAAAGCCACAAAAAATACTTATATCTGGTAGAAAGTCACTCTTTTAGCTCTCTGCTGCTTGGATCACTCTGCAGGCCACCACGAGGATCTGTGCTGAGTTGGTACAAGCTGGAAGACGCGTGTTTAGCGTGTTTTATAGCAGGGGGCTGAAAGGAGCGAGGAATTGGCCCAAAACGACCAATGGATTACTAGTTTCTGGCTGAAACTTCACCAAATCGGAGATAAAGGCTGCTCAGTGCTTCCCACTCCCACTGGTAAGCAAAGAAACTTCCCTCCTCCCTAATAAGGCAATGGATCAGTAACAGGAACTAAAAACAAAGCCCAGGGATCAGCAACTCTGAAACTGGACTACTCTAGTTCAGTAAGGCGGGAAAACAAGAGATTTTTTTGTTTTATTACAGAGACAAGGAAAAAAACAGACAGTAAATGCTATAAATGCTGTAAATCGGCTAGCGCACTTTAGTGTGTAGCCTACAGAAACAATTTGCAACAATTAGTAACTTAAAGTGCAATAAACAGTGTAAAATGCAGAAATCACTTAAAGTAGCAGTAAAACAGGCGAAATGCAGTCGCTAGCTTAATAACTGTGGGAAAGCCACAAAAAATACTTATATCTGGTAGAAAGTCACTCTTTTAGCTCTCTGCTGCTTGGATCACTCTGCAGGCCACCACGAGGATCTGTGCTGAGTTGGTACAAGCTGGAAAACGCGTGTTTAGCGTGTTTTATAGCAGGGGGCTGAAAGGAGCTAGGAATTTGCCCAAAACGACAAATGGACTACTAGTTTCTGGCTGAAACTTCACCAAATCGGACAGAAAGGCTGCTCAGTGCTTCCCACTCCCACTGGTAAGCAAAGAAACTTCCCTCCTTCCTAATAAGGCAATGGATCAGTAACAGGAACTAAAAACAAAGCCCAGGGATCAGCAACTCTGAAACTGGACTACTCTAGTTCAGTAAGGTGGGAAAACAAAAGATTTTTTTTTTTTTTTTTTTTACAGAGACAAGGAAAAAAACAGACAGTAAATGCTATAAATGCTGTAAATCGGCTAGCGCACTTTAGTGTGTAGCCTACAGAAACAATTTGCAACAATTAGTAACTTAAAGTGCAATAAACAGTGTAAAATGCAGAAATCACTTAAAGGGTTGAAATGTGCATGCTGCTTAGCAAGATATTTGTGATCTTTATGCACATCCACCAGCCTAGTAAGCTTACATAGCAATGTTCCACAGTGCAGTTCTATATTGTACATCAAATGATTCATCAATGTACAGCTGTGCACACAGGTCTAAAATATTGTTCCTGGAGAAGGCCTACTGAGTGACCATGACTGTTTCCTCAAGTGGCAACTACTACATGGTGCCCATGTGGTCTACCAGGGAAAAACAGATTTTTTTCCTTCTGTTTTTCCTGCACTCATGAAGCATCTGCTGGGTTGGTATGGTAGCCTCTTTAAAATGATGTATGCCTGGGTTGATCTTCCATGGGTACTATCTAATGCCACAAGTATCACCCTTACACAGTAACATTGCAGGCATTGTTATGATCATTAGATGGGGCACTACCATGCTCTCCTTTACCACAGGAAAGCAGAGTTTTACAGATGAAGCCGTTGATGCGCTGTATATATTATTTTTATGTTATTTATGTTTAATTGTGCTGTTTGCTGACCACTTTAGTTAAACTGCACTGCCACTGTTGTGTGGCCGCTTTGGAGCATCAGTTGAATATGGCTGGCTGCCACAGAAGCTGGGAGACCTGTCCAGGCATTGAGGTGTATACATAATGTACAGTCTTCCTATATGAATTTGCAATACTGTTCATGTCTTCTGCTTCTCATTTTGTTTTCTGTGTATGGGTACAGTTGTAGTGGAAGATGTGGTGTGGCCACACAGCTTAGTCTCTACTAGTGACTGTAGCTGCTACTAGGCCACTGTGGCCATCTGTGTCTGCCTTTAGGTGGAGTGACTGTTTTCCCTGCTTGAGGTTAAGTGAGGTGTCCAATGGTGTAGTCTGTTTCGGCCTCTCCGGGGGGGGGGGGTGCAAACTCTTCTGTAGCCAGACAAGAAGCATCCTGTATGATGATGTTGCAGCAGCACTGTAGGCTGGTGGCTCCTGAGGTGTACAGCTAGACACCAGCACTATCTACATGGATCACATTGTGGAGCAGCTTGATAGGTCACTACATAGCAAGATATGGCTGTTAGCATACCAAAGGAGCAACCAGCCCATGAATTTTTAAAACCAATGTGTGATGCCTAGGCATTTTGTCTTCCTGCCTGGCAGTGATATTATAGTTATTGATCTTCTGTGTGATATTGTGGGCAGAGGTGACCTCTGTCTGGCATACAAGGTGATCACGGACCCCACCTTGATGAGACTGCTGCATATCCACAAGTCAAGCTCCACTCGATTAACCCACATACATGCTGACTCAACCTGGTCTGTGACATCAACAAGACTTGTCGATGGGACAGATTTGTGTCCCAGAGACTCCCCCATCTATGGAATAGACTCCCTCTCCACATCAAGCAGGCTTTATTGTTGGCTTTGCTCTCAGAATTCTTGTGTTAAACCTTACCTGTTACATCTATAATTAGATTTCAGTGAATTCACACAATAAGGCCCTTGACTTTAATACTCTCTTAGCACTTTACACCTCTGTGAATCTCTACCTTGGTATGCACATATTGTACATTCATATAACTGACTGGTATTATCCATCAGCAGGAAATAATTCAACCATTATTTTCTAACATGCTACATGAAGATACTCACTGTGACAGCAATGAAATACAAGCATGTTGTGTGAGCAAACAATGGACAAAAATCAGGATCAAACCTCACACTTGAAGAATATTTAAAATATGCAAAACTTACTAATGCTGCACAATATTTACATATAAAATGTATGTGAAATACTTGCTATATGAAAATAGTTATTAAATGCACAACAGTTTCTTATAACTTGAGGGTTACTATCAGCTAATTCTTAATTTTTCTGCAAAAGTCATACAAGTTAAATAGCTAGAGTGCCATATTATCAAAGCATATATCATTTTAGAATAATATATTTCTGGGCATATGCATTTTCTTTTTGATGCAGACTAGCCAATGTTACAAGATCATGAACTGTCGAATTAAGTATTATTTATACTTTGTGCAGCATTTCAAGAAATACTACAACAAAATAGCCTATTATGCTAAGCGACTCACTCCCTATATTTCACATATTTTGCAAAACTACGCTACTTCATAAACTTAGCAGATTGCTTCGTATTCAATGGATGTTCCAGAAAATAAACCATGAAGATTACTTCTGGCATTATATGACTATGACATGGCACTACATCTGAAAGTGAATTAACACATTTGAGCAGCAAGTCCTCAATTCCATTGCAGAGCATTATATAACATGAACTCCTTTGGATTTGGAGATAAAAGAGACCAAACAAATGCTGTTTGGAAACTGCATGGATATATTTGGTAAAAATGGAAAAAAAATCCACATTTCTTAAAGTTTGACCAGTCTTCAACAAGTACTATGGTATAGTTATATCTCAAGGGAAACAAACATTTAAAATAATATAAAAAGCAAGAGTATCAAAGTACAGAGCATATAATTGGCAAGAACAAATGTGCGATTCAAGTCAGTGCTCAAGCAGCTGGACACAACCCCACACTGCTTTCCATAATAATAACCCAAGGCAGTAGAAACTTTAGAGGCACTAGACTGTCATGGCCTTGAAGTTTAGCAAGTATGTACTTGAAAATGAAAGCACCGCAGAAAAATACGCTTTTTGTGTATTCATAACGAATGCCTTGGGGTAGCTCTTCAGAATGTCTTTGCTTATTAAACTGTTCTACAAGTAAATGTGATTATTTTCCTAAAATATTAGCTTTGGGCAGATACTGAAAAGATTCTTGTCTATCAAAACACATTTTAATTACTACGATGAATTGTATTGAATATGCTATTTAATCAGAAATGGTTGGAAAACAAATGCCAAAATAAAACTTATGAATCAATCAGTTAATAATCATAAGGTCAGCTAAGCAGAACATGACATTTAATTCAAGAAAACAGTGCATATAAATACCTCATTCCTAGAATGTTCTGCATTTTCTCTGTGATGCAGGACTACTATATCTTCCAAATAATTTAGTGCAACTTATTATATACTGGGACGGAAGATGCTAAGTTGCCATTAAATTTCCCTGCCTTAGGCAAATTTATATCAAGAATGTAAAAGAGATATGTGCTAATACTTAAGATAGCAATGAAGAAAGAAACTGATATAAATCAAAAGGGTGAAAAATAATTGAACCAATATGACAGTAGATGAATAATTATGAAAAAAATGGACTAACTTAAATGTTTGCCCTCAACATTTACTGTAAGATACATGTAATAAATTAGTTTTTGCTTATTTACTAATTTATTACATTCATTTCATTTAATTATATTGAAGAGTCCTTTCAACTTTGCATCTTGATGAAATTGTAAGATGAATGTTTATAAATCATGCAAGAATCTTACAGTAAAACCACATTGAAGAAATATTTGCATTTTACTTATTTAAGTTCTATTCAGTTCTCATAATTACAAATCTGTGGTTCATCTACTTTAATTTGTTATTATCACATTTTTACTGACAATGGTGACTATCATATATTGAGTATTATATACGATTTCCACATTGTTACAAGTTACATGGATGAAATTTTAAGAATTAAAACCAGTCATGTCTACTAAATCATTAAAGCAGTTCACATTTGCCATCATTTTTCATAGCCCATGTTGTCAGTAGTACTTTATGCATATAATTTTACTCTTGATTGTTAACTCACTGAATTTTTCCTCTGACATCTGCTTTTGTAACATTTTATGCTACCAAATAATACTTATTGTTGAAAATGTAAGCACAAGCTTCTAGTCCAGAGGGAGAGTTCATTGTATTTCAGTTTAAGGTATTTTCAGAATGGTTAAAGGAAGGGCAGACAGGACATGTAGCAAAATTTAGACAAAACTAATTTTGCATTTTGCTGATGATGTGCAAAGCACATTAGCAGGTCTGATGCTGCAGCAATATACTTTCATGATCATAATTAAGCAATAGGCTAGCTATCCAAATGGACCATTCTAGGCCTAGCCAAGTTCCCTTTCAAATACAAGAATCAAACCCTGTATCTTGTGTTTGTGAGATAAACACCTTAACCCCCAAAACTGTCATCTTTAACATTATGTACTAGCAGAACTTGCAGAATGCATTCAATGAATCCTAAAAAACAAAGGTTGGCAATTTATAAGCTTCCATTAATCAATCATTATTGGTTATAGACCGTCTGTAAATTATTTGTCAATATTTTCTGTTATTTCTTAAACCATTGCACTTTTACAGTTTATGCACTCTCTGTAATCAAATGATAAACTCATGATAGCTTACAAACTGTTAAACTTTTCCATTAGGTAGCAAGGCATTATCAAGTTAACAAGCAATATAATAACTTGTTACTACCTTAACAAAAGGGTTAATAATTTATACATTGTCATAAACAGATCAATATTTTAGAGTTCCAAACAGTTTCAGGGATGCTAAATTTTCTTATTACATCTCTGGTGGTTCTAACAGTATATATCAGCCTCTGGGTTGTAGCACATCACGACTGTGTAAACCTCCCAACAAGTCTTGTAAGACATTATTCAACTCAACTGTTTTCCTGAAATGCAGAAAAACACAGTGTTGTACAAACTTCCTCTTTGCAGGCTCTGAGCTGTTCAACACTGCTGCTCATGCCACTAGCAGTGTAAGTTAATGTAAATAATGTAGCAACAGGTTAAGTGATGACTGCTCCTGCCAGCAGCTTTGTTACTAGTTGTATAAGCTGATGTAAATAATGTGGCAGTAGGTGGAGTGACGACTGCTCCTGCCAGCAGCTCTGTTACTAGTATAAGCTGATGTAAATAATCTGGCAGTAGGTGGATTGATGACTGCTATTGCCAGCAGCTTTGTTATTGGTAATATAAACTGATGGAAATAATGTGGCAGTAGGTGGAGTGACGACTCTTCCTGCCAGCAGCTCTGTTACTAGTTGTGTAAGCTGATCTAAACAATGTGGCAGTAGGTGGAGTGAAGACTCCTCCTGCCAGCAACTCTGTTATTAGTTGTATAAGCTGATGTAAACAATATGGCAGTAGGTGGAGTGATGACTGCTCCTGCCAGCAGCTCTGTTAGTAGTTGCAGAACCTAATGTAAACAATGTGGCAGTAGGTGGAGTAATGACTGCTACTGCCAGCAGCTTTGTTACTAGTAGAATAAACTGATACAAATAATGTAGCAGTACATTTGGAGGGGGAAGGCATCCTATATCTTTTCCTAGTCCTGTAATATATAATGTTGAAAATGGTGCACTTGTCAGTAGTCTGTAAAGTCATTTCCCAAATCCAATACCTCAAATCTGTTAACACACTTGCATGTGGGATGGCAAAGGTCTGGAAATGTATCCCTTCTCCTATATTTGATACTGAAGTATTCACACAATTACCTCTCTCACCATCTTGAAGAAATTATTAAAGTTTATGTTTGTTACCACTATGAAGATGCAATGATTCATAGTTTGTTTTTCCCCAGTTTCCTGCACTTTGTTGGAAGATTTTTCCTGATATGGATGGTGCAGTGGTACAGTGGTTGCATTGTTGCCTCACAGCAAGAGCTTCTCCAGTTCGATGCTGGGGTGCCTTTTGTGTGGAGTGTGCATGTCCTCCCTGCATTCGTGTGGGTTTCTTCCAAGCGCTCCTGTTTCCTCCCACGTTACAAAGACATGCTTCTGGAGAGTTTCTCCCCGGGCCTCTTCTGAAAATTGGCTTTGTTCCAAGACAGACATTCCTGGTAAACAAATGTTAAATAAATAATATGAAATACCACTCCAAATGTGTGTGCACAACATTTACAAATAGCCACTAATACCTGTTCTCCTACATCTCACTGCTGTTTCGTATACTGCAAAATGCTAGTATAATTCTATATTAACAAATAATGAACATTGACTACTGCAATACTTGTTAGTTGGTAACTTCATTGTACATAACGGTCAATAGATTCATCACCTGAACTATGTAGGTGGGCTTGCATGCGTAAAACAGACATTAACACAACCTTGGAGGTGGCTCTGTCTTTTCCTGAGGTTTGCAAAAGACTCTCTGGTGCTACCCCTCAGTGTCTCTCTTTGATATCTGTACATGACAGTGACAAATTCCCCCTTTATGAAATAATACATATTGAAAGTGTCCATAATACAAAATAAACCACAATCTCTTATTTTAATGGACCAGTTTATATTCATATAGAGTGAGAGTTTAACTCAGTAAAGGGTTCAGACACTTTATTTCCCTCATAAATATTGCCACAGCACAGAAAGAATGCAACTGGGATAACTGGTAGCCAGAATGCAGAGAACCTAGCTCTAAAAAGTCCATGTATGGCCAGGTATTGATAAAGTAGGTGTCATGGCAACTACTACAACTACTATTATTATTACTAGTACTACACCTGAGCTGAGCTATGAAATATGCCTGCCTAAATTTGATTAGGACTGTTTCTCTTCACTGTTCCTGGTGAGTGAAGGACCAGTTGTCATCTTTCCCTCCTGTTGTGCTTTGGGTCATTCCTGCAGCTGTTCTCGTTTTTGAAAGATTCTTGTTTTGGCAAGAATGTTTGTGCACAAGGGAATGTTGCACACCTTAACATTCTATTCTGCTAAGCTGTGAACCACTGCTCATACTTGTGAAACATAAAACAGAATGAAGGAGGAAGAGACTGTACAATCAATTCCTTCATTGGATCTGGGTTCAGAGTACTATAATTGGATAGAGCTCTGGGACCTGACTGCCTTAAATGGATTGGGACTGTTGTTGGTAACTGCTTCTGGTGAGAGAATGTACAGTTGCCATCTTCCCCTGCTATTGTGCTGTGGGTTTTTCTTCTGGGTGGTCTCTTATTTGTCAGATTTATTTCTCGTCTGGAGTGTTTGGGGTACATATAAAGGAACATTGCCTGTCTTTTATTCTGTTAAACTGTGAACCATTGTTCATACGTGTTCAACAAACAAGGAAAAAGAAAGAAGGAGGATACTTACTTTTACTATTTTTATTTTTTATATCTGTGTACTACATACTACATACTTCTTGCACTTCTTCACTAACCTAACTTAATTAGATTAAATTAATATTAAAGGGGGTAGGGTAAGGGAACAGGAGATGTCTCTAATGCTGTTGTTTTGCTTGGAGTGTTTGGCAGATTAGTTTCCTTTAGTGCAATGTTTGTGCTACAAATAAAGGAATGTGGCATACCTTAGGATTTATTAAACTAAACTGGGAGCCATTTTATATACTTGCTCAACAGCAAGAGAGAGAAAAATGAAGCAGGACAATATTTTACCATTAAGCCCTTGTTTACATCTTGGTTCAGACTGCTACATATGAAATGAGCTCCAGGATCTCTCTGCCTGAAATGAACTTGGGTTGTTGTTGCTAAATACCTTAGGAGAGACTATTAATTTTTTCCCCATTTTTCTGCTGTGGGTCATTTCTGTGGCTGTCATCCTCTCTGGTTGATTCCTGTCTCTGCTGGAATATTTGTTTTATAAAATATAAATTATATATCTTTTGATTTTTTACTTGCAGTCTTAGGTTCCAACTAGTTACTTGAATCAGAGCATCAAAACAGTATCAACCTATTACTGTAACCCTTCCAGATATAATTTTGACCTCTATTTTATTATGGACTAAATATTAAGTAAGAGTCTTCCATATCAAGGAACCAGCTACAGTGTAAGTTACTTTTGTTTCCAGTTGGGGTCAACTAATTTCTTTACACTTAGGAAATATGGGAACAATAATGGTTAAGCCGGTACAGGGACCATAAGATGCTTAGCTCTATATACACCTTTTAGTATACAAACTTAAAAGTTCTTGAAATTCTGATTATATAATTGTAGTGTTGCATTCACAAATAAATCTACCACCTTTCTGGAAGTTATATCTAGTATTCCTTGAGATAAAAATATTTCAAGAAAGTGTTCAAAATATTAGTAAGAATTTACTATAGCATGTGAAAAGCTAGTAGTACTCATACTTTTTAAATCACTCCCTCATACACAGTTCTGGAAATTTGTACACTGGCTTCTAATTGTTGCATTCTGGGATTTTTCAAGATTTGTCCTCGCATTTCAAACAAATATCTAGACCCAAGAGGGTTAGCAAAGAAGTGCAAATGGCAAACTCTTCAGCACAAATTAATCTTTACAGTCATTATATTTGCAGTCTTAAACTAGAGTCACAATAAATGCAGTAAATATTATTTTTGCAATATTTTGGAACTAACACAATATTTCATTCAGCTCTCATGCTACACACATGCTATCAGCAGCATGTTATCATCTGTCTTTGAGCTTTCATATGAGGGTAAACAGTTCTGCCTGCGTCACTTTGTTGTTAAGACATTTAGAGAAATATGAACATTATAAGATATAAATAATTAGTATGTGAACAACAATTAATGCCATTTAGCTGCATTACACAGAGACCAAGTATCAGTATACATGGAAAGCCCATCATGTAAGGCTTTATAAGAAATCCTTCAAAAGCTTGTATGTAATATGGTTTTGGAAACATCAATGTAGCTATCAAAAGGCAATATCAGATGCCTAGAGGAGTCAATAGGATATAACTGGAGAAATGCCTGATGTTGCCACTGTGTTTAAATTTGCAGCATTGTTTTTTTTTTTGTTACATGATAGGGAGTGGACAATTTTATAGCCAAGTTATGGTTGAAAGAATAAACCACTGTATTTACAAGACCATTCAGAAATTAGAATACCTAAATCTGATGTGAGACTGCAAAATGATTTTGTACAGGTTCTCCAAATACCATTGATGTTAATGTAGCATTTGTGGAAAGAAAAATAAAATTATCCTATTACATTATAACTCTGCAAGCCTACAACAAACTAGATAACAGACTCATATCATGCGACA